>NC_088337.1:4804642-5132857 GCF_036884655.1 Musa acuminata AAA Group | reverse complement strand
TTCTGTTTCTACTTGATATTGCAAGTGTAGTTTCTGTTTGATTCCTGATAATACCCTGTCTTTCTTACTTTATATTGTCACAGTTTCCTTCTGGGACATCCTTTTATGGAACCGGAGAAGTCAGCGGGCGGCTTGAACGGACAGGAAGTCGGGTATTTTCTTGATCAGTTGCCAGATTTTTACATGGAACTTGGATTTTCCCCAGATTTTCTTAATTAGTTCTGTTGGAAATTAACTCTCCAATTTCATCCCAGATTTTTACATGGAATACGGATGCATGGGGTTATGGTCCAGGAACAACATCATTGTACCAATCTCACCCTTGGGTTCTAGCTGTTCTTCCAGATGGAAAGGCACTTGGTGTTCTTGCTGACACAACTCGGCGTTGCGAGGTCGGCCAATTCTTTTTCTTTTTCTTTTTATAATAGATCTTTTAAATTTCAGTTATTGATTAGTTGCATAATTTTACTAATGTAATTGTCAAATGTTTCTTCGACAGATTGATTTAAGGAATGCCTCTACTGTGAAGTTTGTGTCAGATGCAGTTTATCCCATAATTACATTTGGTCCATTTGATTCACCCACTGAAGTCCTGATGTCCCTTTCTCATGCAATTGGTTATTTTCTGTCCACTGTTTTCTGTGCTTCCTATTGATTAGTTGCAATGTTTGTCATGTGCTGCTCCTTTCTTTGGCTTAATTGAATACCAAAGTTACCATGTCTCAATTTGGATATCTCAAGTTATCATTACTTTTACCTTACTCTTACAGGACAATTGAGTTACAATAAGCTACACCAACCTTTCTAGTTCTTTTGTACTTCTTTAAATGTTTCTAAATGTAGTCATTAATTCCACACTCTACATCATGATTTACATTTGTTGAGCATTATTTTGTGAGGATCATGTGAACCTTCTATGATTATATATGATATTGTCAGCTAGAGCATGACTTCTTTAAGACTCAACAGGGGTGCATGAAATCATTGGATCCGATATGTTGTCAGGTTGATTTCAGCCATTCAGCAATTGATTTCGTCTCTTGTATAAATTAATACCAGGTGTAAAAGTGGCTTACAGTAATACATAAAGAATTTGTAACAAGATTTGTCCTAGTGTTTCAAACTAATGCGCTACTTCTACTAAAGTTCATCTAGATTTTTTATGAATGGAGAAGAAGGTAGATCAGTGGAGGTGAGCTTTTTATTTTTAGAAGCTGCATTGTGAGTCAAAAAGCGATATCATCTTTGAAGATCACCGACCAATGAACCGACGAAGGAAGAGGAAATATACTTGTTTAACACAAGGTGATTAAGTTCTAGATCAAAAGGAATATCTTATAGTAAATATACTATATTTATTGTGGTTTGGAGTTACAAAGAGTTTGTGGATTTTCAGACATTCTGATCCAGATGGATAGTAATGTGCCTAAATGAACCACATTCTAGTCTTGAAAAGGAGCGTTGTTTTGTACTTAGTGTGTGCACGATTTAATATTGAACAAAAAAAATTCCAGCAATAATTTTGCCAGTATTATGTAGGTATGGTACAGGGTCAAATTTAATTGTGTACCTGACTGCCCAAAGCAAAAAAAAAGTAAATAAATAAAATAAATAAAAGAAGTCTTCCATTCCTTCCCAGTCCTAAAGTGAATCCTTCTCTTCTGTCTCCTCTTCCTCTCCTACTCCTCCGGCATTCCTCTTCTTCTCTTTTCTCCTTCTATTCATACTTCACTGTCACCAATCAGTTGTTTTCTTAGCTGTTACGAGCTTGAAAATGGGTGTCTGGGCAAAATATTGAAAGGGGTTGAGGCGACTAAATCAGCCAGAAAATAAACAAAGTTGGAGTGGTCCATGTGGAGCATGGAAACTAGCTTGGCTACTTGTGGTTTTTTGTTGAACTCCATGTTTGTTCTTAAAACAAAATTTAACAGGGCAAGTGTCTGTCACAATTTTTCAGTCAGATTAGCTGATCTCATCTAAATCTGATAACTATTAATTGAAGTTCATGCTCCAGGTTGCTAAAAGTCTAAAACACTATTTTGATTTTCTTGATGTGATTGATTATTATAGTTTAGTACTTTAGTGCTTAACATCTTTACAAGTTAACAAAAAATTAGTTATGCTCAAGTTAACAAGATTTTCTGAAGAAGCAGAAAATATAACTTGTCAGTTCTTATTATGACTTGCAAGTGACAATTGGGTTCAAAATAACGTTTTTCTACTCAAATGTAGGAACTGTTTTTATGCCTCCGAAATGGTCGCTTGGTTATCATCAATGTCGTTGGAGCTATGAATCTGATGTAAAAGTTTTGGAGGTACACCACTTTATAGTTTGTAAATTACTCTTACATTTGCGCCTTTTGGTTAATTGCTTTTTGCTAGTGAAATCACAGGTGTTGTGCTTTTGACTGAAAATTATTCTTTATTTTGTTGAGTATTTTAACAAGCATAAGTTTACGAGCTAACAAGCAGTATTATTTACTTGTGACTCTTACATTTGGTTGTTCCTGGGACAGATTGCTAGAACATTTCGAGAGAAAGGCATACCTTGTGATGTTATATGGATGGACATTGACTACATGGATGGTTTCCGGTGTTTTACTTTTGACAAAGTAAGCACTTTCCTGCTGGACCTGGATTTATTGTGCAGTTTAGCTTTTGCAATTGGATGGGCCTGTAGCTACTTTCTTGACAGTTTTTATTTGTAAGATGCTTCTGGTGATGTGGCTTTCTCAAAGTGTACGAACCAATATGTGGGTTGCACACATCAAGTTTGTGAAAGAGTCGCATCACCGTTAAAGTTTTAGCAGTCTTCAGTCCTACTAAATAGCAGTGCCCCTACAAGCAACAACTTTCTGCTCACAAGCAGTTCCCTACAAACAAAAACTGTCAGCTAACGAGCTGTTCCTTATGGGTCACAGTGGTAAATTCCAGCTAATGAAAGTTTGATTCCATCAATAGCTTAAAGTACGATTTCTAAAATATATAAAGGTTCATAAAACCACACCTCAACTATGTGTATCGATTACAGATCCATCTAACCATTTTCTATGTATTCAACAAACATCTTGTCTTCCTATGGACCAAAGTCATGTGCAAATAAACTTCCTACAGTAAGGATACAGCAAGTTGCAAACATATTTATAGCATGTGTCACTCTCATATATTGACTAGAAGAAAATGCATTGTGACCTTGTCCAATGGGAGAAATTAACTAAGCATAGATGTAATATACACAGTCCAAAATGCTTAAGTCTAGGGTGATAAAACAATAGAACAATCTAGCCCTATAAACAAACTCTATTCTTCCCCCACTTCCAATGTTGGACTAAATCTATGTTCACATACCATCTTAAAGAAAAAGTTCTCTTGTTCTCTTTATGCCATATCGTATAATATATTGGAAGTTTGATGTTAAATTCGTTGATGTGAATTTGATGCTGGTAATCTCCTGGTTTTCCTAAAAACATTTAAACAATATCTCTTCATGTTTCCAGGAACGCTTCTCTGATCCTAAATCTATGGTGAATGATCTTCATGCAAGTGGTTTCAACGCTATCTGGATGTTAGATCCTGGAATCAAAAGCGAAGAAGGCTATTTTGTCTATGAAAGTGGTTCTGAAAATGATGCCTGGATTAAAAAGGCAGATGGAAAGCCTTTTGTTGGTAAGGTTGTTGATCCATTTAAGTTCTGATGAAATTCTGAGAATTGCTGATCATATTCATTTTCTGTTGCCACCTAAGGGGAGGTGTGGCCTGGGCCTTGTGTTTTCCCTGATTTCACACAACAAAGCACACGTTTGTGGTGGGTTGAGTTGGTAAAGGATTTTATATCTAATGGAGTTGATGGGATTTGGAATGATATGAATGAGCCTGCTGTTTTCAAAGTAAGATTTTAAAAAATAAATTCTATTAATTTTGTGGATTCCAAAGTTGCTAATGGCATGCCCAATTTGCAGACTGTAACAAAAACAATGCCAGAGAGCAACATACACAGAGGAGATGCTAATTTTGGTGGCTGCCAAAATCACTCTCATTATCACAATGTAATTTCTAAAATACAATTTTGCCTGCCTTCTTTTTTGTATTGTATGGAGAAACTATCGGTTCTTTATCGATGACACTTAATAGTCACGGTTAGGCGTATCAGATCAGATGTATGGTTGCATGCAGGTATATGGCATGCTGATGGCAAGATCAACTTACGAAGGGATGAAAATGGCCAATAGCAATAAAAGGCCATTTGTACTTACGAGAGCTGGATTTATAGGAAGTCAACGTTATGCTGCAACCTGGACAGGTGATAACCTATCAAACTGGGAGCACCTACATATGAGCCTGTCAATGGTGCTTCAATTGGTAGGTTCATATTTTCATATTACAGGATTATACTCTCTGAAAGGTTACAAGAATATTGAAATCATGTACTTATGTCGTAGAGTTACAATTATAACAGAACAGCTCAAAATGGGTCTTAGAACATGTACATTCTAAGGATTTAAGTCCAACAAGTTCTTCTCTTTGAATAAGGTGGTTTTTTTTCTGAACATTTGGTTTTACTTTGTCCCAGTTTGTTGTCTATGTGCCTGACCACTGCATACATATGCTTTATGATAGGTTACTCAACTCTGATCACATAGGCTTTCTAACTGCTTGGTATGATATAATGCTGTGATGGAGTGAAAAACACAGAAAAACAAAGGAGATCAATATTAGGGTTCGATCAATCTGTGTGAAGAAGTGATCTGGGGTGGAGTTGGTGGTTTTGGTAGTTTTTGAGGACAGAGAATGGGGAATGCAGAAGCTCAATGTTTATATGGATCGAGAGATTTCTGGTCATCAGGGATAAAATAAGAGTCACTAGTTGATATAATTATAACTTTGGAAGAGAACTGAAAAATTGTGATGCTTGAGGATGTTGGCACATCTGAGAGTTTCAGGGAACAAGATTCCATATGAAACAAGGGGAGGGGAGAGAGAGTTCTGTTTTTGGAGAGCTTCTGGAATGGTTGTATTGGTTTCTACATTTAACATCCATTTTACTTTTATGTAAGCCAAGGTTTTGTTTGAGCATTAGGTTGAGTGCTGTATACATGACTGATCAAATGAGGTTCCAGCCTTTAATTACTTCAGAACGTAATTACATTGATATTCATTTGGTCCACTACTATTTTTTTGGCGAACTCTTGCTAGAGTTGTTGGACATTGTAGGCTTGCAGATTTTTTTAATTGAAGCTTTACCTGTTGACCCTCAGAACATTGGACTATACAATGGCTACTCTGCATTTCTGGACATCATGGCCTCCTGGTATCAGTGAAATTTTAGAACCAAAAATATAATCTTTTTGATATGCCAATGTTTTTCTTTAGGCGATTTTGCAAACAGATTTGCTTTTGCTAAAAGCTTTAGATAGTTCATATGAAAGGATATATGCCATATATGCTCAGGTTTTCAATATTTATAGTGCACCAGTTATGATCTTCAATTATTAGAGAGTTTTATGCTATAAAATTGGGTCAGACCAGCTTGTATAGTAAACATATGATCATTCAACTCATTGTATCATTCAGTGACAACCATATAAAATCAGGTGTTCTATGTATGATGCTAAGGAAGAGTTACCAATTTTTTTCCATTTAAAGTAAGTTCTGGTGTATACATTTGTTGAAATT
This sequence comes from Musa acuminata AAA Group, assembly GCF_036884655.1. Classification (NCBI taxonomy): domain Eukaryota; kingdom Viridiplantae; phylum Streptophyta; class Magnoliopsida; order Zingiberales; family Musaceae; genus Musa; species Musa acuminata. The sequence goes on along the minus strand of NC_088337.1, from coordinate 5,127,184 downwards.
TTCTAATTTTTCTTATCATGCACTCAAATGTTAATAATATATGTTGTTGCAAATTTGCAATATTGTATTAAAGTAGTATCAATTTTATGGTTCTTCCCCTCTTCTGTGATTCTTGAGTCATGCAAGGGAATGGTTTTGGAAGCTATGAAATTTAACTATTAAATTTTGTATAACTCGTCAACATACATTGTAAAATTCATTTATCGTAATTGAATGGTTTCTGCCTCAGGGGCTTAGTGGCCAGCCATTATCAGGACCAGATATTGGTGGATTCGCTGGGGATGCTACTCCGAAACTCTTCGGTCGGTGGATGGGACTTGCTGCACTTTTTCCGTTTTGCCGTGGACACACTGAAAAAGGCACTGCAGACCATGAACCATGGTCTTTTGGAGAAGAGGCATGCTATCTTAACTTCTGGAGAATTTATATAATGATTACCTTATGAAGTGAGCAATATGTTTAACAATGTCAATGTGGTTTCCAAGATCGTAACAAGTATATTAAGGTTTAACGTGGCATCTCCTATCTTGCATGGCATCAACACCACCTTTGCAAAGAGGCATGATGACTTGCAGTCTTCTTGTTGACATTAGTTTTTCATAAGTCATATTTTAATGGTTTTTCAATCTTTAAGTTTGCGTGATTTTATTTTTGATATGCCAGTTTAGATTTTCTCATTAACTCTAATAATAATATCCAACTAGATTTTCAATCATTATTAACTCTAATAATATCATCCAACTCCATTGCTAAGCCATCATATATAGTCAATTAGGTGCCATTGATTCAACATGATTGATGTGCTATTATTAGGTCATAACCAGGTGCAAGTGTCTTAAGTGGTTGATGATGGGCTAGGGACAATATTGGTGGCATGAAGTCTAAGCTGACTAGCTGACAATACCATTTAGTGTTTTGATAGATAATTCTATGTTGCTTTTAACAAATTGCTGGAGTGTACTATCATGACCCGATCTGAGAAGCCCACTGATCCTCTATGACTTGGAGATACTTGTTCAAAGTTTTTTGCGTTAAATAGTAGTTAATCCTTCTTAAACATTTTAGTGACACTTGATTACTTTATTATGAGGCTTATGAACATTGTACGATATTAGTTATTGTCTTTCTCTAACGCTCAAAAGATTGTAGAGGACATAAATTTTGCAGGCTTCCAATACCAGTCCATAGGCACATTGATTTTTGTATTGTATGAAGTATGCACTACTCTGTACTCTGTAGCCATGAATTGCTTGCTAGGATTTTTAGATTAACTTATCAAGAATTGAAATTGACTTTTGCAAATCTTTTCATTGTATTATGTTACCAATTCACACTTGACATTAGCCGGCATCACTTATGTATATCTAAGATGTTCAAACAATTCTAATATTAGTTTCATGTTTATAGTGTGAAGATGTATGCCGCCTTGCATTGCTGAGGCGGTATCGGCTTTTACCTCATATATATACCCTTTTCTATATGGCTCATACTAAGGGTACACTGGTTGCAGCTCCCACATTTTTTGCTGGTATGAACCTTTTCTTTAAACAATGTTTAAATTGGATATGGTACATTAGAAGTATTTACTCTGTTGGCACATGCAGATCCAAAAGATCCACAATTGAGAAAAGTTGAGAATTCCTTTTTACTAGGGCCACTGTTAATTTGTGCAAGGTAATTATTACTTGCTATTGTTCAAAGCATTGACTATCCTCTTTTCTTTCTTTTTAAATATTTTGGCACTTTATTTTCCTTAAAAATGGAAACTTTTTTCAGAATTTTTTATGAAATAGTTTTCTTCATATACAAGAATGTAAAATAACAATGCAAGAACATATTCCTTCTGCATCATTGGAGTCATTGCTGAATATATTATTTATGTTTTATGGTCTGCAGCACTGTGCCTAATCAAGGTTCGCATGAATGTTCCACTGTCTTACCAGAAGGAGTCTGGTTGCGTTTTGACTTTGGTGATCCACACCCAGTATGTTTATTTCATTTCAAAATTCTGGTTCACACTGAGGCCGAACTCAATACTTTGCTGATTTCTCTTTTCTGTTCGACCAAATTTAGGATCTGCCAACTATGTTTTTGCGAGGTGGATCAATAATTCCTGTGGGTCATCCATTACAACATGTTGGTGAAGCAAACCTAACAGATGAGCTATCACTCTTCATTGCTTTAGATGAAAATGGTACCCATTGATATTGCTGTTAACAACTGATTTTTCAATGGCTTAATCTGGATTGATGTGATCTAAACAAATAAGCTTATTTGTGAGTGAATATTGTGAATTTGACAAGGGCTAGGTGTTGCTATCAAAGACTAGTCAAATGCATTGTTTCTTTTGAGGGAAATGCTACATGAATGAATCTGAGCACTAGAATTTCACCACTGGCATGTAAAAACTGAAAATTAAAGTACTCTCTTTATATCTTATCATACAAGAGCAAGGAGGCATAATCTCATTTGCTTTTTATGGTTAGAATTTAGATTCAAAACGAGCTTTATGGAACATGAGCTGTATGGTATAACATCATATACTTTGAAGTTTGAAGCTCAACATTAGTATAGTATCTACCAACATTTCTGCTTCATCTGGCCTAATGGCTTGCAGAGTGCATGTTCTGACAGAAATTTTCTTCTACACAGGCTAAAACTACAACTTATTGGTGATCAAAGTTCTTATTTTTTTTCGAATGAACACATTTTATTTTATTTTTCATGATACTATTTATTACGACCTTACCTTTCTACTGCATATTCTCTTTGCAACAGGGAGACCCTGTATGTTCAAGACCTACTTGTCAATAGCCTTTTCATCTTCTTGCCCCAGTGTTAATTGTTCTTTGATTATAATGATGACATCATAGATGTTCTTCCCTGTTTTAGTTAATCCTACTAGGGGCCTTTATCTCTAAACATCTCACCCATCTTAATTTGGTGTTAAGCCACAATAGCTGAGATATTGTTTCATTTTAAACCCCAACTAGGGTGCTCTTGACTAAAAAGAGAGGTTAGGTATGCTTTTTAATTTTTTTTTCAAATATTGCAAAATAATGAGTAGGGGTGTTCAAATTGAACCAGAAAATCAAACTGAACTTGAACTGAATTGATTCTGAACTAGTTCATTAATAATTCAGTTTTGAAGGCTATGAATGGTTTTAGTGTGAGAGGGTATTTTTCTTTGGTTCGATTAATCGGTTCGGGGTGAATCAAACCGATTTTAATTAAAAAAATACCAACTCAACTTGAAGGTCCCAAAAACCCTAAAATCCCTTCCCAAACTTCGTGGGTTCATTGCTCCTTCGTCTTTGTGGCTCTTCCTCCTTGTCCCCTTCTTGGCCTTGCTCTCTTGTCTCAAGTATACATCTTATATTTTTTGTCATCCTTTTAGTTAACAATCCCTTTATTGATTTGTATAAATTTCTTTGTTGATTTGTACGCATCATTGCATATCTTCAACATCAAGAAAAAAGGACTGCATGTGAAGCCGTTATTCCTCTAGGGCATCTTTCAATAAAAAACTAAAAAACCACTTGTGCATAGGTCCAATTGTTTAAAATATTTAGAATGATATTTATGATATAAACTTCTTGAGAACGTAGGTCCAATTAGATCAAAATTCTGGTTTGGTTCAATTAAACTGAATTGATTCACCGAACGGAATTGGTTCATTTGAAATATATATTTTTTAAATTACTTAAAATTAAAAACCGATTAACCGGTTAATCAAATCGGATTAACCGGTTTTGAACCAGTTTGGTTAGGTAGGTCCGAAATGGTTTTGGTTTGGAGCACCTTGCTTTAACTGAACCGAATCGTTTTTTCAGTTTAGTTCAGTTCGACTCTTAATGGTTCCGTTTGAACCTCTTTGAACACTCCTATTAATGAGACATAAGTGATATTTCTTTTTATATGATATATATTTGTTATTTTTTTGTAAGAACAAGTGATCTAATAATTTGCCTATTCACAACATGGATGTGAAGAAATTTATATCGGTATTCCTTTTAGTTCATGTGTTATTTGTTGGATCTACCCATTCACAGCATGAATAAGGCCTTAATTTAGATTGATTTAGGTACAATAAAGGGAATTTTTTTACTTGTTATATTTATAACTTATACAAGAAGCCTTATTTAATTATGAAATCATGGATTGATGCAACTGCAGATTACGTTGCTGAGGTGCATAGACCATACTGCATTATTCCATCTGTGTTATGATATGGGTAACCCTGCCATGTTGAGAATGTACATACAACCTTGTTAATGCAGTTGGCTTATCCATCCTTGCCCTCTGCTATTCCATACTGACCAGTATAAAACTATCTGCCCAAGAATTTTCTAGTACCTGGGCAGGGAAAAACGATTCATAGCTTTATTTGATCTACCCGTTCATATGATGTGGAGGTTTTAGGTGAATTTGGTTTGAAGTCCAAAACAGGAAGTTTAGTTTTTTTACTCTTTTTCAACCACAAACACATCGAAAACAATGGCAAGAACTCAATTTTCTTAAATAGTTATGAGTTAACGAGTCCCATGCATGTACAAGATACATGGTGGGGTCCATGGCAGTTATGCCACTGACATGCAAAGCTGTACTGTGCATGTACGGGATACATGGGTACCTGTTTCAGTGTATGATCAATAAGATACACAAGATATGATTCTTGATCCCGAGCATACGGGAGGGTATTAGATGCTGATTTGATTATTTACTAAAGCTTGATAGCTTGATAAGGGACTTGATACTTTAAGGGACTCAAAAATTTTAGATCAAAATGCCGGTGACATGGGAGTTAATGAGGATGACAAAGATGCATGGTTGGAGCATCCCATGTTCGATGCGGATGTGGTCGGGACAATCATCTTTAGGGAGGATATCTGACAATTGCAGAGGTTATAAATTTAGTCATTGGTGAGTTGGATCAGTACACCACCTAACCCAAAGCTCACCTATATTCCTTGGTAAGTGTAATGGCAGTTGATCATCCTTGATATCTTTGCCCTGTGGTTGAAGACAAGTTTTATGATGATGATGGGAACAAGCGTTGTTGGAATGTGGTGGTGGAGATGAAATGAGATTGGACCATTTTCTTAAATTTTGCATTGTGACATGAAGATGACTGATAATTTTTTTCCCCTTATATTGTCTGAAATTTTGCATTTTTTAAAGCTGCATGAAGAGATATAGAAGTGCTTGATGTGCGCTGGTTCCAGTGGAAAAGTTTGTTATGTCCCTCTGTAAGTTTATTGGTCTAGTTGAATTTTCATGGAACAGATTGCCTATTATCAAACACAATGCCTAAGGCTCTTTAGGCTATTAGATACCCCATCCCTATCTTAAAATTGACATAACAAGGAATTTGGCTTTATGTTTTTTTTCTTGTTGATGTCATTTGACTGGTTGTGAGTACTTCCAGGAATGTCCTACATTAAGTGCTCCCTAATTAGCTAAACCTTTGACGTGCTCTTATTTTGTTGTTGTGTCCTCCTTAACCAACAATAAAGTATTGGGGATAACTTGATGATTATTCTTCAAGTTTTCGTCACACATGTTTATTGACTACAACTTGGTATTGTTGTAGTCATAATTCTTAAGATTTTTTGGTTTCTTTCTTCATTAAAAGTATTGCCAACCCTCAGAATATCTTGTTCTTCTATTCTTATGTTTTTTTTGTTTGCTTTTCTTGGTAATAAAATTGCAGTTGTATCAGAAGATAAAGTGCAGTTTTATATCTTAGGTTCTTTCTAGTCAATATCTCTTCAGATTATCTATATGTTTACTCGCCTGCATCTAATCATGTGTGCTGCATATGCAACTAATAAATTCATTGAAATCATTATGATGAACCTATAGCCCTAGTCTGTTTCTACAGGTAAAGCTGCAGGTGTTCTTTATGAAGACGATGGTGATGGCTATGGGTACACTCAAGGGGATTATCTCTTGACATATTATACTGCAGAAATTGATTCTTCAGTTCTGACAGTAAAAGTACTTAAATCTGAAGGGTCATGGAAGAGGCCACAGCGTGCTCTTCAAGTAAAATTGTTGCTGGGAGGGGGTGTCATGGTAAATTTTCTGGCACAATTTATGCAAATGAACTGTAACTCCTGAATTCTATGAGGTGTTGATGGATTTTTGGTTTGAAAACAGATAGATGCACAGGGTGTTGATGGAGAGGAACTGCACTTGAAAATCCCTTCAAAATCTGAAGTATCTAAATTGGTAGCAGCAAGTGAAAATAATTACAACAAACACATGGGTAACATCCTTTCTCTGAAAAGTGCACCAAATAGTTTAACATGTTTCTCTCAATTATTTGATATACAAGGGGAACTTTGGTGAGAAAAAAAAAAACAGTGGTTTAATGAATGTAAACATTAGACCATGCATAGGCAGGAGCTGTCATTTGATGGGCCACTCTTTTAGTTGTGTTGTTAACATTTTCTAGGTAAATCAAGTTCTTTTGATAAAAGTTGTCCTTTCTTCGTGTAACATGTAACTTACTTTTGGAACATCCTCATTGACTGGAAAAGTTTGTGAAAATTGCTAATGATGTGTTGGGATTTGATCCTGTTCAATAAATTTTCCTATGCAATCTTAAGTCCTCGGGAACTTTTGAGAATTTGCTTTTGGTTGCATGATCTTAGATTTGAACCAGTAGTGATGGTTGAGGAGTTGCTATGTTTTAGGGTGATCATGATTTGCCTAGCCGTTTTGAGGAACTTAGAAGTTTGAACCATATATAGAAAATTGATGCCATGTTGTTAGAAGATCAGATATACGTCAGATCTTTCATGATGTTGAGTTTCGTTATATAGTGACTCCATATTGATGGAATTTATGACATTTGTTGTTGACATTATATCTGGTGATTTCATGAATTACTCTTACTTTCATAGGCATACCAATTCTATTGAAATACATAACAATTTAGATATTTGTGATTGTTGATCAGCATGCACAAGTGATGAACATTGTTTAATGTAGAAAATGCCAAGCATATCCCAGATGTTGATGAGCTTTCTGGACAGAAGGGAATTGAGCTCTCAAAGGTGCCTGTAGAGCTGAAGAGTGGTGACTGGGAACTTAAGGTGGTGCCATGGATTGGTGGTCGGATTATTTCTATGATGCATCATCCTTCTGGTAATTATTGACATTACCTATACATTTGTGCTTGTTAAATAATGAATGCTGTTTTATTGCTTTTGGGCATGATAACTCCTCTTGTTGGCCATCTGAATGTAGTGCAATGTTTTGTTCTTTCTGTAAGCATCTAGGAGATTTTTATATCTTTCTTTGCAATATGTGAAACGTTAGCTTGGAGATTAATCTATGTGAACTTAAATATACTTAAATATGTGTACTTAAATAACTAGATCTGAGACTTTGATCAGGTAGGTTTTGAGTCATAAATTGTCTTTTATTTTCTTATAATAATTCTTGTTGTATTTTTTTTTTCATTTCTAAGGATGCATAAGTTTTTTTAAGTTCTAAACAGTGCAATTAGGCAGGTTTATTCACCGGTTATAATTCTGTGGAGCTGGTTGTCGCTTGCCTTATCTGGTTAAGGAAACATTGTCTCCAATTTGCACAAGAGTAAGGATATAATATCATATTCTTTCAGTTATTTAAATGTTAATTACAGTTTTAAAGGAGCTGGGTGTACATATCGAAGGATAAGTTACTGCAAAAGAAAATTCAGTTGCAAGATGGGATTTTCAAGGAAAGTGATGGCAACTGGCCTATCTTCTTTCTATTTTTCTTTTAGTTTCCTATCATTATTCCCTCTTTTTGTTTATGTTCTTTTGAGTTTTCATCATCACTTTTCCTATGTATCTCATGTTCTTTAATAGGAAAAAAACAAGAAAATATATGTTGCTTTCCTTATGTGTCACTCCATTTTTTCTCTCCCACTGTACATCGATCATTATGACAAGTGCTATTTAATTAAGAAAGTGTGAAATCATCTCTGACTTGGTATACTCAACAACAGATGAAGCAATCACAAAATGTGGTTGTTGTTTTATTGTTTTTTAAAGTTGCAGACCAATCAAATAGCCGCACAAACTACAAAGTAGATAAAGCTTTTTAGTTTGCTAGACCTTTTAAATATTTCCTACAATTCTGAATATAGTTATTTTTCTCTCACTTTGAATGCTGGTTTGTGAATCTTTTTTTGTTATCAGGAATCTGCATAGTTATCTTCAGTTTCATCTACCACTGAGTGTGATCATGCTCAGGCAATTTTGACATGCTTAAACAATTTTTTTCTTTTCGGAGCCTACTATAACAGTATAACTACAAATTTTTGTTCAATTGTCTAACTGCATATTCACCTGTACCTTAGATTGTGTGCAATATAAAGATCTTGGTTGAAAGTGGCAGTCAAATTTAGATCAAGATTGCTGGAACACAACCACATGAACTTTCGGTTTACCTAGAAATGCACAATGTCATTTTAGCATACAGGTGATAGTTCACGTCAGTTCAGTGTCTATGCAGCAATGAGATTGGACTGGTGTTGCTACAGTATGTTGGTATATTTCAATATTTACATTCTAATTATCAAAATTTACACACAACATGGTCCTGGCATCGACTTCCAAAATCATAACTGATTATGCACAGAGTTCTCTTAATAGGCAGGACAGAAAATTGTTGGAATCTGGAAATTTAGCATCTTGTCTTTAGCACTTATGTTTGTAAGTGTCGTAATGCACGGTTGTTCTTGTTGGATACCTGTTCTATTACTGACGATTGTTATTTTTTTATTTTTGGATGAAGAGTACTAATGGATATTGTACGTACACTAGATATTGCTTTTCTGCATTTACTTATTCTAAGATTTAAGCATTTTCATAATTTTCTTTTATTTTGGCATCTATGTCTGTGTCTTAAGGTCATATGCTAATTCTATCAGTCTAAGATGATTCACAATTATTGAGGTTGCTAAAGATCAATCTTGCTAACTAGTGAGAACTCTTGGTTCATCCTGATAACCAAGGTTTTTCTTAATTTGTTATGAGTGTTTTAGTTTAACCATGATTGGACTGTTCTCTTTCACTTTAGTTGATGGTCATGACTTTTATGTGTATCTGTGAATTATTTATGGGAAAGAAATAATTGCTTTAGTAGCATTGTCATGTCTTTAGCAGTCTTCCATGCATGTCATGTATTTGCCACATGGGTCAAAGCCTGTCAGGGCTTTAGAGTCATCAGAAGATGCTTGAATACCCCAGTTCATAAAATCAATAGATTTTTTTGTGATAGGCTAGCAAAGCCAGTGCTATCCTAGCAAGAATCACCACTATGTCATGTTTCTAGCTTATTCATTAACCTCAAGAATACATGATCAGCGGGCATCCTAATAAACACTACATTGTGCCAGATTTCTGAGGCATATACTTTTAGAAACTTAAAACAAAAGTGAAATTCATAAACTTAAAAAAGTAAATCTGGTATGGTATGTAAATTTCCAGGGTTTACATGTCAATTTCCTGAACAGATATTTTATGAAGTAGATACTTAAAAAGGGTAACTGAGCATGTTTCTTCTTGGATGGTTTCTTGTAGGTATGCAGTGGCTGCACAGCAGAATTGAAATTAATGGATACGAAGAATATAGTGGTACTGAGTATCGGTCTGCTGGATGCTCAGAGGAATATAAAGTTGTCAGGTTGAATTATATTAACTGTATGAATTTCTTCTGAAGACCATTCTTTTATAGGAGTGTTGAAACTGACAGAAGTGTTATTCTTTTACAGGAGGAATCTTGAGCAAGCAAGAGAGGAGGAATTACTTTGCATGGAAGGGGATATTGGTGGTGGATTAGTTTTCCAACGCCAGATATCCATTTTTAAAGAGGACCCCAAGGTTTTACGAATTGATTCTAGCATCATTGCATGCAGTGTTGGAGCTGGTTCTGGTGGATTTTCAAGGTAGTTTTTTCCTAACCATTTTGATCATGATTAGCAGTGCTCAAAGTTAAATGTATGAAAAAGTATTATTTTTGTTTTTCTTCTGTTATTGAAACTTAATGTTGATAGGATGATATTAGCATTGCTATACTACACCTTGGTTGGTAACATGATGGTGGCTATTGAATCTGAGGAGACACCTTGGTCGGTATGGCACTGAGTACGGTCAATTGGTCTAGACTGCGATCCTGTTGTTAGCATCTAGTGCACATAGTCTTGAAGTAATACACACACACACACACACACACACACACACACACACACGCACATAGCATCGACTAATATATATAGTCCATATATATATGGAGTAAAAAAATTAAAATAACATGATTTGAACATTACCAACTGCATCTCTTTATACTATAACCTATAGGACAACTTCTACCTGACATTCAGAAAAAGCATATTGGCCTCAAACTGGAAAGTGAGTGCTTCAAGGTTCATGATTGGCTCAGAGTTCAAACTGAGTTGATATAATAGTAAGTATTAAGAAAGATGTGTGTTTAAGTTTGCGCTAAGGAAGTACTAGCTTAGACAATTTATTTGAGTATGGACCAAACTGCTGATAGTAGCATTTAATGACTGGTTCGTCTGATCTGGCTTTTTAACATGTATTTAAGCTGCAAACTAGCCTTTTGTTAAGCCGTTTTTGAATTTCATGTAGAGATTTGAAACCAGCAATTGGAGGAAGATTTCCTGTTGTTTGATGTAAAATTGTGAAATCCTTTATGAAGCTTTTCTGTTGTGCTGTGGTCCCTATTCAACCAATTGCAGATGCAAAAGTGCTTTGGATGTGTTAGGAACGTAATGTGTTTTAAACCAATTTAGTTTTGCAAATGGCTGAACAAATGGTTCTTTATTGAAGGTTGGTTTGCTTGAGGGCTCACCCAACGTTCACCCTTTTGCACCCAACTGAAGTTCTTGTTGCATTCGATTCGGTTGATGGCTTGAAGCATGAAATTTTCCATGAATCTGGAGAACTATCATTTGAGGGAGATCACCGTCCTAATGGTATTAATTTCCTACTTGCAAACTATAATTTCTTTGTTTCCTATATTGTTGTCCCTGTTCTACACTTTGAATTGTTGCTTAAACTTTAAAATTTGATGTTATTTTCTCTTATTGTATTAATATAATGACCTTTCGACTTTATTTTACCCAGGTGAGTGGATGCTGGTTGACAGATGTGCAGGAGTAGCCTTAGTTAACCGTTTTGATCTTCATCAGGTAAAGAAATGTCTGGTGCATTGGGGGACTGGTACAGTCAACTTAGAGTTGTGGTCTGAGGAGAGACCAGTTTCCGTGGACACTCCTTTGAGAATTTGCCATGAATATGAGGTGAGGCAAGTTGCATGATTGCCAATCTTATCAGTTTTTTTTCCTTCCATTGATACAATACAGAAGCAGATCGTAATGTTATGCAATATTTTACTAAGTTTTGAGAATAATAGGAGTTTTTGCTTTTCTGCTGCCCCTGTGGATGATTCAAATGTTGGGCAGTATAATTGCTTGTCCTTTTGATCCCAGCATAATGAACTGCTTGTTTGTGGTTGAATTTTGTCTATGTTCAAATGACAGAATCAACCATTCAAAAATTTTCAGTCTAAAATTAGTCAAGTTGGTTTTTTTTTTTTCTGTTAGCTGAAGATTTTCAAGGGACAATAGAAATTCATGGATGCAATTTAGTTACAGATTAAAATCTGATGACAAGTAGTCTTTTAAGTAATGGGCCTCCACAATTTGGGCAAATCACACTACCGTCCCATCAAAGATGCTGACTCACTGAAAACTGCAGACGATCCATACTCTTCTTCGGTGCCGCCGCCACAGAACTCCCAAGGCACGCCGAGAGACCGCCCTTTCTTACGTCTCTCCCGTGCTGAATGTTGCATGAAGAGCCTTCCGAGCGCGTTGAGCTCCACCGTCACCTCCTTCATCGTGGGCCTGTCTTCCCCTCTCAAGTTCAAGCATCTTCTAGCGAGCTGCGCAGCCGCATGCAGCTGCCTCTCGCCTGCCTCCTCCACCGTTCGACGGTCCACCACGCTAAGGAGCCTCTTCTCTTCCAACAACGTAACAAAACGGAAGGCCAAATTTCTCTCTTCTTCCGGCCTCCCAGGTGATATGGGCTTCTCTCGCATCAACAGCTCCATCAGAACCACACCAAAGCTATACACATCGCTCTTCTCCGTCAAGATGCTCGTCCGGAAGTACTCCGGGTCGAGGTACCCGAGGGTCCCCTGCACCAACGTCGTCAGATGAGTCTGGTCGTAGGGGATCAACCTTGACGCTCCAAAGTCCGACACCTTTGCCGTGTAATCCTCGTCCAAAAGTATGTTCGCTGACTTGACGTCCCTGTGAATGATAGGTTTCGCCGACGCCGAGTGCAAGTACGCAAGTGCTCCTGCCGTTTCCACGGCGATCCTCAACCGGTTCTCCCACGACATCGGAACCCTGGAGCCATGGACGTGATGCGAGAGGGTTCCGTTGGATATGTACTCGTACACCAGCAGCGGCACCTGTGTCTCCAAACAGCAACCCAGGAGCTTGACGACGTTCTTGTGGTTGATCTGGGAAAGGATGACTACCTCGTTGATGAACTGCTCGATTTGGCTTTGGTCGACCAGTTTGGACTTCTTGATCGCCACCACTCTTCCGTCGGATAGGACCCCTCTGAACACCGTACCGTATCCCCCGTGCCCGAGGACTCGAGTCTCGTTGAAGTTCTCGGTTGCGCTCTCCAGCTCTTCCGAGCTAAATATCCTGGCCGCTGCCTGCCGCGACGATATCTGTTGCTGCAACAGCAATCCTCCATTCTGCAGGAAGTACTTCTGCTTCAGCTTCCTCGTCTTCCTTCTCTTCACACCCCAGTAAGCGCAGACGCCCACGAGGAGCAGCATGACCAAGAGAGCCAGACCCAGACCTGCACCGGCATGACCATGAGAGATTGAGTAGATCTATGGACTAACTAATCAATTTGATGGCGGCAGGGAAGAGCTTGCCTAGTCCAATCTCCAGAAGGGCAACTTTTCTGCAGCCACTGCCCTGTTTTCTACCGTCGCCGCTGGATCCTGGTGGGCAAATGCAATCAAAATCTCCTTCTTTGTTGATACACCTCCACACGCAGTTGTTCATCCTTGGATCTATACACTCATCGATGTCTGCAAGCGCGTGCAGATACAGCATGAATGAGTTGCGGAACAGAGCTAATTGGGTTCAAGATGCATGAATTCATACCTCGGCATCCACCGGAAACATAAGGGTTCCCGGCGTAGCCCTGGGAGCAGTTGCAGCGGTATCCGATGCCGTCGCCCGAGTTGTAGCACCGGCTGTGCTCATCCACGCAAGCGTAGTCCGGGGGTTTCCTCCTCTGCACTTCCTCGCACGTTTGGTTGCCGATGGACCACTCCAACACCACCGGCCTGTTGTCATCATTGTCATTCGCCTCGAGGTCCTCGGTGGAGAACTTGAACCAGTCTTTGTCCACGATGAAGGCCTTGCTACATGCTCCCGAGGTGTCTTTCTTGGAGCCGGTCATGGTCCTGATGCTACTGAAGTTCAACTTGAGACTCTTGAGGCCCCTGGGCACGGAAGCCTGGCAGCACCCGACGCCGGAGCAGGAGCCGCTGATGACGCTGTCGCGAGTGGCGCAGAAAGACACGCAACCGCCGGTGTAGTTATGAGGACCGGAGCCTTGGATCATGGCCATGGCGTCGCAACCGATGGCGGTGAACTTGTTCATCGTGTCTGAGTAGGTGAAGGGGGTTCCTTTGAGATCGATAGCAAGACTGAAGGGTACGTCCTCGCCGGTGGTGGTGTTGTAACAGAACCATGTTATGGCTCGTCCCACAATCCTGACATAGCCGCCCTGCGAGTTCATCCAAAAATAACATTGGAATAGATTCAATCGAAAGAGAGTGAGAGAACGAGCGAGAAAGAGAGACAGTGTGTGTGTGCCTCCAAGGATATGTTCAACAACTGGAATTGCAAATCGGCGCCGAAGGACAGCATAGCAGGGTTGCCTTGGGTGTTGTTGCAGGTAATCGCGAACCCTGGACGAAAAGTGCCGGTGCCGTTGATGCCGAAGGGAAACGGCACGGGAATGTCGTAGCAGTGGGGGCTATTCTTCTGCAACACCGAAGGATTCAGCCGATTACCGGATGCAAGTGGTGGCAGACTGAGCAGCTGGAGGAGAGCGACAAATGCCAAGGGACTCATGCTTCCTCTCTCCGTCTCCCTCATCCTCTCCTCCCTCTCTCTACCATATACCAAATGCCTTCTGCTACGCAGCTTCGAGCTCCGAGTAAGACTTGACATGTGAAGTCGTCGGAGTCGTCTTCTGTGGCGCGTTTCTGTAGCTGTCTTCGTCATGTGGTCCAACCAAGCTTGGAAAGTGGTAGACGTTCAGTGTCCAAGAACGCTGTCGAGTGGAGTCGAGCACAAACCTCCAATATATATATATATATATATATATATATATATATATATATATATATAGAGAGAGAGAGAGAGAGAGAGAGGAGAGTCTTTTTCAAGACCTCCACCTCATGTATTGGCGTCCACATTACGTTGGTTTTCGTATTAAGACAAGTCGGAACGCCAATCGGCGGGAATCGCCAGCAACCAAACTTTTCTTTGTCTAAGCTTGCAGAGTCAATTCTTGCTTTTCATTTCCATGAACGCCGTGTGGGACAAAGTCATGATCTGCAGAGCAACGCTGATTTGACCTGATGCTCCATGGAAGAAACTTCTATGCTCTCCTTTGAACTGACCTTTTTACTTATCAAAGAATTTAAGTATTATTTATAATCTTTACAACTGATTATTAATATACATATATATATATATATTAAAAGGGATAAATGACGAATATGAGATTACAGTTTATGATCTTGAGATATTTTATCTAAGACCTTCAAAAATTATACAAAATATATTGTTTCGAGACTGTTAAATAATATTTTCACCGTCATATAAAGTATGTAAGGATCATATTTTCTAAAAGAAAGAAACTAAATAAAAAGTTCCTTAAAAAGAATTCACATGATTTCTCTTCTCAAATTGTTCTTCATTGACTCTGAACAATTGCACATTTTGCTTTTCTAATTGATAATTGTAAATTCGTTAAAATAGTCTAAAAATTGGATTTAAGTTTCAATCGATGTAGAATTGATTCTTTATTTGTCCCCAAAGATGATTGATTCCTCTGAGGGGAGAGAGAGAATTATGTCTCCGTTAAGCAATCACAGAGGTGGATTTCCTCTGCTTTTGGATGATCCTTCGTCGTCTTGCCACAACAGATGCATTTCCGCGTCGTCTCGTCCGACATCGTTCCCGCTTCCTTGGGGCGCCAATCTGCGTGAAGAGCCGTCTTCCTCCTCCTGAGGACGCCGCAACTCCGCGTGCCGCTTCATGAGCCTGCTCAGTGCGCTGAGCTCCACCGCCAACTCCTTCATGGTCGGCCTCTCCGACGATTCCAGGGCCACGCAAGTCTTCGCGACCTGGGCTATCGCCAGCAACTGCATCGCCCCGGCCTCCTCCACCAGCCTCGCATCCACCAGATTAAGAAGGTTGTTCTCCTTCAGGTACGTGTAGAAATGTGCCACCAGGTTCCTCGCCGTCTCCGATCTGCAAAACGATATCGGCTTCTCCGAAGTCAACAGCTCCAGCAGAACCACCCCGAAGCTATACACGTCGCTCTTCTCCGTCAGCTGGCTGGTGTGGAAGTACTCGGGATCCAAGTACCCGAGCGTTCCCTGGACGAGCGTCGTCACATGAGTTTGGTTGAGCGGAACCAATCGGGAAGCCCCGAAATCCGATACCTTCGCCGTGTAATTCTCATCCAGAAGTATGTTGGCGGACTTGACGTCCCGGTGTATGACCGGAGCGGAAGGCTTGCAGTGCAAGAAGGCGAGCGCTCCTGCAGTTTCCGTGGCAATCCTCAGACGGGTCTCCCACGACAGGGGAGGAGCGCCGCCGCTTTCGTGGAGATGTTGGAACAGACTTCCGTTCGACACGAACTCGTAAACCAGCAGCGGGATCTGAGTTTCCAGGCAGCAGCCGAGCAGACGAACCACGTTCCTGTGGCGGATTCTGAAGAGGATCGCCACCTCGTTTATGAAGTGTTCGATCTGGCTCTCGTCCATGAACTTTGACCTCTTGATGGCCACCACCTGCTGATCCGGTAGGATGCCTCTGTACACCGTCCCGTGTCCTCCACGCCCGACCACATTAACCTCGTCGAAGTTGTCGGTCGCCCGTTCCAGTTCCTCGATCGTGAAGATTCTGGCGCTGAACTCCCTTGAAGAGACATGCTGCTGCAGTAACAAGCCTCCGTTCTGCAGGAAGTGCTGTTGCTTGAGCTTGGTGAGCCTTCTCCTCTGCAGTCCGAAGTATACCCAGATGCCTCCTCCTACGATCATGACCAAAAGGGACAGCCCAACTCCTGCACGACAAGGATTTAATGGCGACTCTATTAAACTGCGGAAGGAGGAGTTCAAGGAGATTTGAGTATGACCTACTACCTAAACCAATCTCAAGGAACGTGTCCCTTTGGCAACCGGATCCTCCCTGTTTCCTGCCATCTCCACTGCTTCCCGGAGGACAAGAGCAGTGGACGCCCCCTTCCTCGTTGAAGCATTTCCACACGCAAGGGTTCGATTGCGGGTCGCGACACTCGTCGATATCTGCAAAGCCATCGATCCATAAGGTCACCGTTTAGGTTAACACTGGAGGATACTCCGTTACCGGCGATGGCTACTGTTTTCCCCTTGGGAGATGATGTACCTGTGCATCCTTGTGGAGATGATAGGTATGGATTCCCGGCGTAGCCATGAGAGCAGTTGCAGCGGTAGCCGCCGTTTGGGGAGTCGTAGCATTCGCTGTTGTGCCCGCAAGCGAGTTCCGACTTGTTCCTGCGCTTGACCTCGGCGCACGTCTCGTTCCCTATCGCCCAGTCCAGGACAACCGGCCGCGTCGTGGAACCGGTGATCGTGTTGACGTCTCTCGCAGAGAAGGTGAAGTCGTTCTGGTCGACCAAGAACACCTCGCTGCAGGTACTGTCGTTGACGTGACAGTCGGTGAGGTTCCTGATGCTGCTGTAGCTGGCGTCGAAGCTCTTGAGACCGCGGGGGACGGCGGTCTGACAGCAGCCGATGCCGGAGCAATAGCCGTTCACCATGCTCTGCAGGGTGAACGGGGTGGCGCAGAACGCCACGCATCCACTGGTGTCGTTGTGAGCGTGGGAGCGGCCGGGGCCCTGGAAGACGACCATGGCGTCGCAGCCGATCACCGTGTACCTGTTCCTGGTGTCGTTGAAGGTGTAGGGAGTGCCTTCCAGGCTGATCCTGGTGGTTGGGGCTGCAAGTCTCCTGCTACAGTACCCAAAGGCGAGCGGACTGAGCAAGGCGCGCACGTAGCCTTCTTGCACCGATATGTTCAGGAGTTGTAGCTTCTTGGTGCCGATCGACACAGTGGGAAGGCCGCCGCGGACGTTGCAGTCGATCTCGAAACCGGGGATGAAGGAAGACAGGTTTCGGACGCCGAAAGGGTAGGGAATGTTTGTACAGTTGCCCGCATCCGCCTCGAACACGCTTGGATTAAGATCCGACGACGACGACGATGGCTGCGGCGGCAGGCATAGGAGTAGGATCAACAGCAACGGCACACGCAAATTCATGGCCAAGCTTCCTGCAACCTCCCTTCTTCCGGTCGTCTTTTTGATCGCAGCGGCGGACCTCGTGACCCAGTTGTGACGGATAAGTAGCGAGAGGCTGGAGTTCCATCCCGAGTCAACAAGTGTGTTGACCTGTTACCACTTCTTCCGCTTTTTCCATCCCCACCAATATATATATATATATATATATATATATATATATATATATATATATATATATATATATATATATATATATATATATATGCAGTGGCAAACTGGCAATGACTTTTATGAGAATTTACCTAATATACAAATATAAAAAATAAGGGAAAAAGGATATATATTATTTACACATCAATGATCAGCATTAAAAACATATAGTTGATCAATACAAACTATCGCTCAACATTGCCACTCTTCGCCTGAATCAAATGTTCCATTATGGCTAATGTGGCAATTAAGCATCAATGTATGTGGTTTGAACTCCGCCAAACATCAATGCATGTGATTCGAGCTCTGATCACCAGATCGTAAAAGAAAAACCTTACCATAACATCCGCCCTCTGTTAAATGTTATCAAGGAGATGTGAAAGGGTTTCCGGAAGAACTTCCACCCAAACCCGATCTCAATCAGATATTTGAGCCAATTAAGCCAACACATCATTCCTTACAAATGGGAGCAAGAGAATAAAACCTACAAAGATAAGATTACTCATTCTAACTGCTGACCACTGAGTCCCTGATTTGAGTTGACATGAAAATTGCTAATCGCAAAGCATTCTGATGACAAAGTTTCAGAGGATTCTTCAATAGTGTGACACTGGCCTTCTTCTCGCCCGACAGAGCCACATGTGCTATGGTGAACGAATTACCCATTTCTGATGCAAATTGCCATTCCCGTACTGACACTTCGAACCAGTTTTTACTTGCGTATCTGGTGGTCTTAACTTCGACATACTCCCGGCTTTCCTGTCCAATGATCAGGTCATATGGTAGGCCACTCTCAGTTTGTTCATTCACCCATTTCACCATATTTGGACCCATTTTCCTATTTAGATAATTGTAAGCAATGATCTCCCCGAGCCTGCCAGTTCTACGTGTTTGCTGGTCATCTAGTGTTTGCAGACAAATATTAGCCCTTTCAAGTGAACTCGACAAAATTTTCAAGCTTAAATCTGGGCCAGGACGCACCGATGGATCAATTTTTTCATTTTTGGTTTCTGAGACAGAATTAACCTGGCTGTCGAGAGCATCAAAAGAATCCACCAACTGAGTTTCTTCTTTCAGTATCCCAGAATCATCTTGCAACACAGATGAGCTCTTTGAAGCCAAGCCCTTTTCTACAACCCAATCTTCATCAATCTCAATGGGATCAGGAAGAACCTCAACTTGTGTGGTAAGTCCAGGCGGGTTTCTCAGCTGCACCTCAGAGCCACTACATGACTCCATCCCTGGTCTTGACCAGAGAGGATATCTTCTTGCATGACTAAAATCCGGGGCAGTTTTCCAATCTGTAGGTGGCCAACTTGGACAGATGCCTGGTTTCCTTTGAGGTATAGAAGCATTCTGCTCAGCATTAGAGCAGGGAGCAAGTATTGGCTGGGTGATAGAATCAAGTTCTTCCACCGCGGAAGATAGAGACCAAACAGGTTCTTCATCAGGTAGCCTTGGAACCTTTTGACTATTCACGATGAAAAATTCTGTCTGGTCAATGCTTGAGCCAGACTCTGCCATGGTTGTGACCATGTGAAGAAAATTTGCAAAGTGTAGCTCGGCAGACCCATCAAAGAAAAATCGTGAGAGCTCCAAGAATATGGAGTGTGAATCTGCAGTATGAGTAGCATATAGAACACTCCCCTGAAGAAACAAGCAAACTTTAATGTCTCAGCATGATAATAGAAAAGCTATCAAGGACACACAAATAACAACTTCAAAGCATATGTCATCAGAGTTAATAAAAGGTCATAAACAAAGCTTAAAGCTATATGTTACTGACAACACTTGCAACTTGGGATCTTGGAATATATAATTACCAACATGTATATCTTTTCATCATTAAGAGAGACAGGGAGCTGCTTAACCCTGGTTAAGGCAGTTTTTGCATTAATTCATTGAATCCACAGTGCAGACCCAAAATTTCAGTCACCTGAGCCCTTTCACATGCTATGTGCAGTTGTACACAATCAAAGCATTAATGGCCTGTTTGTACAGACACCCTTAAAAAATGATTTCAGATTGAGAAATTTCCACCAAATAACAGAACACCAAACCATTAATTCAGTAAATTTTATCTAAATCAGCATGTAAGAGTGTAAAAGAAACAAATTAGCTATTTGATAGCTCCTATATCCTATATCATAAACATCCAGTTAAAAAAACCTTCTACATGATGTCAGCAAGGTGAACGCAACTTATGTTAACTTTTTGTTTAATTTAAATACGAAATTTCAACAAAAACACAGAACAAATAAAACAAATGTTTTTTTAATCTTTGGAGCATTCCCACATATTGCATTTAGGAGAAATTTCTATGACATTGATATCATTTCATCTGATATTTTATTATTCTGACAGTTTTGTGCAAGTGTGCTAGCTACCTGATGCAATTGTCCTGGAGGCTTGGAACTAAGTTAAAGGATAACATGTAAAAAGACTTTGAGAAAGATCATAAGTGAGTTAACCATAGCAGAGATACCAACCAGCAGAGTAGAAGAAAAAGCGAAAACAAATGATTACAGACATTTTACTTGGATGTGGAATGTTCTGGGCCATAATATGGGCGCAGGCATGAGGTATGCAATGTAGCTTGGCTAATGGAACATCACTGATGAGGTTACCTAGTACAGGTGCCAGCATGGGGCATGCCAGTTACCTCAGCTCATGATGCATCACTCAGGGCATCTTCCATCAGCAATAAGAACATTTTCAAAAATAATCCATGAAATTAATTCATGATAAATAAAAACAAAAGCAAAAGCAAGTGGAAAATTCATATTACACTGAGGATAAGGTCCTAAAGAATTTTCAATCAAAATATTGTATAAACTAAGGTTTGTCAAGAACTTGGAAGGACATTTGCTCTTAAGTTCACAAGCATATCTTTCACAACTTTCATTCTTAGCACAACTAATTCAGAAGATTTCTAGATGTATAAAATTACATACAACCATTAAAGTCAAGCATGAAGAGGATCTATAATAATAAGAACACCTAAGAAATGAAAACTCCAGCACACAAAAGCTTGGTCTACAAAAAATATAAGCATAAGATTTAAACAAAAAAAAGAAAAGATATAGGTCCCGGACCTGCAAAAGGCAGCAGCATTCAAAGCGCTTCTTAGAAGTATTACCACCACCTCTCAGAGAGTGCTTGTAGAACAACTTCTCAACTACAACAACTTGTAGCTGGATTAGCTTCTCAAGCCCAAACTGTTTCAAGTCCGAATATTTGTCTGGATACAGTTTATAAATGTAGCGTTGAGCATAAGGTAAGACCCAATTTATCAAAGACATCTTTTCGTTGTTGTCTCTTGTCCCATAAAATATTGCTTCACGAAACACAACCTGAAGCATGCAGCAGCACACTTTAGTTGATGAAAATGAATGAATAAATAAAATAACAACCTCCAGAATTTCCCAAAAAAATGGCCTCATACCTCTGAAAGGGCAGGAAGACCTAATTTTTTGAATAATTCAGCAATCTTTCCAGAGAGCATTTCTTTCTCTTCATTATTAAGTTCACCAAACTGCAAGAAGTCAATGCCATTAGAATGTTTAAACTGCAGCTTCAGGTCCTCATCGTCAGCCCAACATACGAGACCAAATGAAGAATGGAGAGACACCCATTTATCCTGCATGGTTGGAAGTACTCTGCTTTCCAAATTATGAAGATCATTTCTTAAGTCAAGAATGTCCTTGGACTTCACCAATCCAGATTTAACATCATCAGACCATCTCAAGAAAACCCGAAAAACCTGAAAAAGGGATAAACTGTCACTAACATGTTCCTGAGAACAACAGACATACAGAGAGATATATAAACGAAAAAAATAGAGATTCAACATATATGTGCGTATATAGACAGAGACCATCAGAGACAATAGTGCACTTACTGCATGAGCTGCCTGTGAGGGCAAAGTGACACTTGATAACTGGAGTAATATTTGAAGATAACTACCAAATGGAGGAACCTCATGCACATGGCACACTTGCACAAAAAATTCATGATGGCCAGGGTAGACAGAGGACAGCATTTCACATGGAAGGAAATCTGACTTCCTCTTTTGAATGCACTGGAGCACTTCCTTAACCTTCTCAACACATCCAGTTGGATCATGCCAAAACACATCCTTTGGTGAAAGAAAAGTTCCATAAGTAGCGTTCTTAGATGTAGAAGTATTGAGGAATGGGACAAATATAAAACAACTTGAAATGAATTCTTTATTTATATTCAATCTTGAAGTAGCAACCCCATCCCAGATAAAGGTATAGAACTTCGACATTTGATTCACACTGAAACAATGTCAACAAGCAGCATGTTATACACTACTAAACTGAAGAATAAAAATCATGAACAAATGGAGAAAAATCAAGAAAAAATGGTGCAATAACATATTAAACAATCCTTCTTTTAGGTAACTATAACCACGTTTAATAGAACATCTTTATGATTCAGCTCGCTCACTAGAATGCCCAAAAAGGAACAATCTCCTAGGCCCTAGCCATAAAAATCTAAAGATGATACATCATTAATTAACTCAGTAACAAAATTTTCTTCATGAATTTAGTTTCTCTATAAAATAGAACATGAAAAACTAAAAGATCAAGGCTTAAGCACTAATCAAATTACCAGAGAGAAAAAATATATCCTTTCCGGCCTACATGTTGAACTTCCACATGATCTACCAATGATATTTCAATACCTGTGGAGCATGACACTCCATAAATGTTTCTTATATCAGCATCCACTTGTATTTTATCAAGCACCGACACTATAGATAAATCCTAATGTGTTGGATACCTCAGAAAATATAAGGATTAAGGAAACAAGTTTTATGCACAATTATGTTAGCTTATGACATAATATATTATACTACAGGAAATATGTATGAATTTTGGACTTCTGACTTACCATGAAGTGCAAAATTTCCAAAATATTATTGCAAGGAAATATACATAAAATATGTAGTTATCACCTATATGTTCCTAATTTCCAAAGATATGCTGTGTCAACCTGTCTATACCGTGCTACCTCTTGTATCCACATGCATGATACATAGGCAATTGCTGATTCAAGATTAGGAACCCTAATAACTATCCCAGCTATGTATGTAATACTCTTAGCACAAATGAGCACAAGATTCTGCTAAAGTTTTAATATATGAGTGTGGCCATGTAATACAAAATAGCAGCATTTTACAAATAAATGTTGCAACAATCAAGAGAATTACAATATATACTTATTCTTTCCTAAAGCTACAAAAGAATCAAACCACTCTTGAACTATTTGCATGTGGAACTTTACTGTCATGAAATAAACCAAGTTCAGCTTAGTTTAATAAAAATCCAAGCTTGAAAAAATCCAGATAATCCTAATGATGCTCATGGAAGTTGAAATAGATACATTGCTAAGACTCTATTAATATAATCTTTATAGGGGCATCAACTTCAACCAACACTAACCAACCAAACCCAACTGATGACCCATTAGGTTCATAGGCTGGGTCTAAATCAGCAAATCTTAATGCACAGTATGGTCTGGTGGGATTCCTGTTGAGCATATCTGATGTTGATAGTAAGCTAGTATTCAGCATGAAAAAATTAATTAAATGGTTCAGGTCTTGACCAGCTAGTATGCTAAAATCACAACCCAAAAAGAACATTTCAACGCAAACACTTACCCAATACCCATCCTAACATACTTTCTAATGCACGTGCTCAATGCAATGAATATATCTGAATCAGTTAACAATTTTGACCTTATTCATTTGCTCTGGCAAAATCCTTCAATAATTACCAAGAGTGTAGTTCGTCAAACACAAAAACTTGCTGTTAAATTACAGTAGCACTATTGTTTCTACTTTCTCCCAAGGTTTTTCTTCTACAAGTGTTTACAGTTATAGAAGGCACAATTGTACATCATGTTTAATTGAATAATTGGCATACCATGAGTGCTCAAGTCATGAATCCTTAATTGCAAAAAAGAATCTACAAATAAAATCACAAAACAGAAAGTTATGAGGGAGTTAAATAATAAAAGAGTACCTTGCAAGGAAAGGAGCCTTTGATGCTCTCCAGTAGTTGAGCATTGTCAAGGCATCATCATGTGATAGCTGCGTCTTGAACCCAATCTCTTTCAAAAGCAATTTGCTAGTAATCTGCACAACAAAAACCAACAAAACGAATTTAACGTTACTCTGAAACCAACTATTGGAGAATACAAAAGAAAATTCTATACAATTGCTATTAAATCATACTATTAAATCATGTATATACAAGATATAAACAGAAATTTAATATTCACAACCTGTGGAACAGCATAGGGCACCATGTTACCCAGAACAGATCGAATTTCCTCACAATCAAAAAATAGATCTTTTGACTGGTGAAGTTCCAAGTCCATGCTTGATGCAATCCATCCAATGTTACGTATGCTCTTCATAAAAGACGATTCAATAGGTTTCTTGTACCCAGAAGATTTGGAGATAACAAAGCTTTTCGTTTTTCCACTATAATAATTATCCCACATTTTATCAAGGACTTCCAGAAGATAAATACATTTATCTCGACACTTCTCAGCAGATAAGATAGATAACAAATAATTTAACTCGGATGATTCCCAGTCGTTGATGAATGAAGTTTCAATCATAAGATCTTTATCACAAATCGGACCCACAGAAAGTAAAACATCAGCTGCATGCTTTTTAACACAGCTAATTTGCACAAAATCAGTGACACCTAACTCTCTGAAAAAATCCCTCCAAATTGTTGGCACAGATGATAATGAACGGGTACTAGGATGCTTCAGATATGCAAGATCAACTTCAAGCCACTGAAAATCTAATGTGCTCAGTTTACTAATGTCTACAGGATTACCATACTCTTTGGAAAAGTGTATTGGTTCATTATCTGGGCATCTGTAACCAGCATTTGTCAAAACTATGGATCTTTTGCGTAACTCAGCAATTATGTCTTCCTTTTCTGATTCACAACTTGCACAAGGTAACTGAAGATGACCCATAATAAAAGACAAATATTCAATCTTCCAGCTGTTATCTTCATCTTGTTTAGTTTCTTTATCTAAGGCACACAGAATGTGACTTTTTATTACTTCATGAGAAGACAACTGTTGGACACCAATTTTGTATAGCATCTGTATCAGGTTGTCTACCTTTTTCTCTTCCATGTAATTTGTAGTAATGTCTGGGGCAGAGAAAAGCAAAGGGTTGACAATTCTAAGTTTGTCATACAATCTAGGAAAATCATTTTGATACTGTTTGCCTTCAGTCCCAGCACCACAGATATCACATGGCAACCATATTGGACCATCATTCATGGAGGCATATGAGCCATCCGAAAGTGGAATAAGTGGAATTTTTCTAAGTGTCTTGACTAGGTCAGATTCCATCCGAATATTTGCAGAAAACTGCACAGAAGACTGGGATGACAATGCAGAATAAAGAATAATAAACCAAGAAGATAACCAGTTTAGACCCAAAGAGTTGATACCATCTCTAGAACGAGATAAAGATGAGATGAGATCAATCAAAACTTTAGGTCCATAATTTTGAACACCAAGAGCCTTAGCTAGTGTATCAGACAAAATAACATCCTTATTCAAATAACCAAGACCAAGATGTTTCTGAAGCAACCTATCAGATAAAAGAAGGTGAAACTGTTCATCCCAACCTCTCAGTGTTCTGCAAGGCAATACCCAAACCAAACTAGGTCCATCCAACAATAAGCAATTTGACATGCGCAACTTGGAAATAATCATGTGTGGAAGATGAGAAAAGAACCCATGAACTTCCCCAGCAAGTGGAACAAAACTCATATAGGCTGTTACAGCCTTTCCTGGATTCTCCCGATAGCAAGGAAGAGAGCAAAAGGATTGTTCCGCACTAACAAATAAAGCTGGGAATTCAGATAACAACCACTGGTTCCAAGCACTATCTCCATCAACTTCTTCTCTAGAAGAAGGTAAAATGAAATCCCCTTGAAGAATAAATTTGAGACCATAATTTCTGAGAGGAAGAAAAGCAAAAGCAGGTTGTTGGCTCAGAAGTGGCCTGTATTCTCCACCCTCGGACTCCTGCAGTGTGAAGGCCATGGCAATCTCTGTAGTTCGTGCACCCTGGCGAATGACACTTGCCTGCAACTTTTTACTTACTACCAACCAACTCATGCTCTCATTGCCATGAGAAACCTTAACAATTCCATCATCCATTGTTTCTCTTCTCAGAACAATAGATGTATTATTGAGCATATTCTTAAACCTGATACATCGAAGCCTATGAAGGAACAACAATAAGGATGGATGAAGATCTGAAAACATGGATATGATGGAGCTCATAGTTGTTCCTCGTACTAACTTGGACCTGAATGGAAGAATTATACCAGTACTCCAGGAAGTAAAATCAGCTTGAATATCCTCTCCAGATAACAATTCTTTTAACATGTCCATATTACAAGGAGAGATAACTGTTGGCAATACAAAACCAATCTGACCCTCACTAATATCGAATTTAACATGAAACCCATTAGAATGGATTTCAGGAGCATCCGTTACCTGCAGATCAATGAATTTAGACAACGAAAGCTACCTTTTATTATCACTTGCATGAAATCAGTTAAAATAAGTTTAAGAGGAAAAAATAGACGGGCGATGTTGCAATATCAGCCAACATACTTACCATACGGTGAAAAAGAAAGATGTGACCATGCACACCAAGGAAGGATGAAGAATAACTGAAGAATGATGAATGATGACAAAAATCAAGAAGCAATTATGCAGGTTATGCATATGAATCAAACAGTTAGCATGAATTTGGGATGTCTAAAATGCATAATTATATAGTTCTCCATATTTCAGAGCAAGGTTTTCCATCACCAAGAAAAAACTTTCGATTAATCACCAGAAAAGAAATGTGTTCTGTCACCAAAAAAGATTTTAATTTGCACATGAAATTAGGGAATCATCAGAGTAGAAACATGCGCACAAAGTGGTGATTAATGACTGTTTCTTTACCCCTTCTGATGATATATTCCAATCGTCCTTATTAGCCATTAGTTAAGGGGCTGTCTCATCCATTAGCATGGACTTGAAAAAACAATTCCTAGCAGCAATTTAATCTCCTTCATGGCACTTTAGCACATTTCTAGATACCCCTCCTAGCAAAATACTCCTATAGTATTCTATAGGGCAGCAATATCGCCGAAAGTAAGTGAACAGTATATCATCCATAAGCAGCTACTTAGCTTTATCCAAGAAACTTGTTTCTAACTCACACATCATATTACCTGAAATTTAGCAGAAGAATTTTATTTCTAATATTCTCACTTATTTTCCAACAGAACATAACTCTGATATCTACCTTTTCAAGATCAGAAGTGATCCCAAGAACACTAATAATGTCAGAACTAACCCAAAACCTTTACCAGTCCATACTATTAAGTAGTGATTACCCACAGTTAACAAAATAATCAACTCTGGAGATATATGAAAACTGGCGAATTCCTCATAATAAGAAAAAAAAAAAAAAGGGCCAGATAACATAGTTTCATGAATTGCTTTGGTTGAGACCATAACTTCAATCGGTTCCAACCAATGCTAATAGGTCTCAGCCTGCTTAGCAGACTATAGGGGAAATAAAAATTTTCATATTTAAGATGACTTGTTGGTTTAGATTTCAAAGATAGAATAGATGGATCATTGCCAGAGACATAGCATACTAAACAAAAAGAGCAGTGCACGTGGCTCCAGCTTGGGGAGAAGCCATAGTGTACTACAAATAAAGATTTTTAACTTTTTGCAATCAACCAGACATATTATGGAATGAATTGGCAGGAGTAGTTCCTGAATTGTTTGGGACTGGTCAAAGGCCCACTGCAGAAAATGGAATCAAATGGAATATAGATCAGGCAAGCAAACAAAGGGTTGAATATTGACCAGGACAGTAGGAACAGCTAGAACATTGCTGGTCTTAGCTGTCATCAGAAATCAGCCAAATCCAGCCGATTCCCCAGTAATTTGGTGGTTTGGGCATATCATTTCAAGTGGATGTTGACCGGAATCTACCAAATCAAAATTTTCAAACCACAGTTTAGAGACCAAAACAGACCCAAGTACATGTTATTTTATAGCTTACCACACTTTAGCAATTTATCTCGAGGGTATTAAATGTGCAGCAAGTATATGGATCTCATACTCCACAAGAAACATATTCTAACATGAAATCAGCATAATGAACCAGCACAGTATGGATCCAACCTACCCGAAATACTGATTTGAACCCAATGCCTTTATGTCCTATATATCCTGCACTTGATCCTTTTTTGGTTGAGTTTCCAATATCACAAAGTGCTCTAATGTTGTCAGCAGAGAACCCGACCTCATTGTTTAAAACAACAATACCAGTCTCCTGAAGAATGAAGACTAGTGTTGGCTCCACACTATGTAAGTAAACATTGTCATCAGCATTTTGTACCTGATATATAATCAAACGTCAGTAAAAATGCTAACAGGTATGGTTCACTAAAATACTGGGGGAGAGGAAACAAGAGAAGCTTAAATATAAGACCTGACACAACTGTATTATCAACAACACTACAACAGTCAAAATCAACAAGCATGGGAAGGTAACAAAAAAACTGTGTAACTAAGTGCAAATACAAGTCACTTCAGGCATTCCAAAGATAGCATATTTAAAATTGGCCACCAAGAGGAAGAAAATTTGGATGGTACAGAAAAATATCAAATTCACAATTATTTAAAAAGAAGTTTGACAATAATGGAACTAAAAACAAATCCCAATTGTAAAAGTAAGAATTGCATGACTCAAAGAAAGACCAAGAGAAAACAACCACTTTCTCTGATGGCGAATGGATGACAAAAGAAAAGCCTGAGAGGCTTTGTGTAAAAAGGATTAAGAAGTCAATTATGTAAACTTTCAAGAAGGCAGTCGAAAGCATCAGTTTGAATCTCCATCCTTGAGATTCTTTTTTTCCTACCATGAAGTGCTGGTGCTTTGTTCGATCAATAAGTTAAATCATTCCTTGGCTATAAACTGATTGAACTCCAATCAGATTGGAGTCAATTCAAGAACCTTGAAAATCATATCTATTCCAATCAACCAATCCTTCTAATTAGTTTTTTACCCTTCTACTTGTGATGTTGTATACCTACATTGTATACTTGCATCCTAGCTTGCTACTGCATAATTATTTGTAAACCTACATACAAATCCAAATTGTTAAGCTAGGAAAATATTTAGTTTCTGAACACTAAAATCACCATAGGAAAACCAGAGTAAATTTATTTTATTAGAAGAGTATTCAGTGAGGTTAACGCATGGCATTGATGAATTGCATTCCAGGTAATTGTTAATTGTTGAATTGATAAATGGATTGAACTGCTGACGTATCAAAAAGTAGGAAGAATAGGACAATCTGATCTAAATCATAAATAAAAAAATAAGTAAAAAATTGAATGTTCAATTTTTAAGACAAGTAGGAGAGCTACAACACAAACGTGCTTAAATGCCTTAAAGCCATGGAGTCAATGAACTTACAAGTTCCAAAAGAAGATGAGAATCCTGAGAATATAATTCTTGTGATAAACAATGAAGCGCTCTTCCAAGCCGTGCATGCTGTTTCTTTAATAAACAACTCTCTTTATCATTAAGATTTCGGTCCAAACCAAACTCTTCACGGCGAATAGCCTCAATGATAGTGGTTGCGTCTTGCATCTTTTTGTAGTCTGGCATACTTGAGTTGTCAATGGTCACACCAGTAAGAATTTTCATGTTGAAGTCATCATCACACTCTTTCTGACACCCAGGATGTAAATCAACAGATTCCTTCTGTTTACCTCCAGAAAAAGATTCATTGTTCTTCCTTGGAAAAGGAACATCATTTTTAATGCTAATATGAAAATTGTCATTGCTAAAGGAAGGGTTCACAAATAACTCTGGTGTATGATCTCCATCCACACCAGATTCAGAACACAAAGAATAAGTTGGTTTTGATGTCCTTGAGTTCATCACAGTTGTGGACCTGAAGTCATGGTAGTCTTGAACCCATTCTGTTACTCCAAGTGAAAATCCAATGTCATGAAGCATGAGACGTTGATCAGGCTGATTGCATTCGTTCAAAATAACCAGAGGAGCTTGCTTAGTAAAGAATCGAAGACCAGAGACCAATATATCTGCTGCAAAGTTCCAGAATTCTGAAGGTAGAAGACCTAGACATTCAAGTATAATCCTTGCAATAACAGCAAAAGCTTTATTCATCTTAGAAATGCTTTTGCCAAGCACACTCTCCTGTGTAAATTGGGAAATTACTTGAAAATCACCAGAACAGGGTAAAATATTAAAGTCTCCGTGAAAAGTCGGCAAATCTTGCAGATAACTTGTATCAATAGAATTCTCCCTGGCAGCCTCACTTGAATCAATGAAATTTCTTATAATAACATCCATGGCTCGTTGTGCATAGCACTTTAGAAGGGATAAAGGAGCATGACTTGTCCCTCTATACAAAGACAACAGTGATAACAATTTTAAAGCCACTTGGAATGAAGAAAGTTGAATCAAAGCTTCCAGAAACTCATCAACAGTTGCTGAAGAAGCAATCCTGATTAATTTCCCATCCCTTGTTGCTATACAAGATAGTTCTTTAGTGTGGAAGTCATTCAACAACCAGTCTATTAGTGGACCAAATGAAGGAGCATATACAAGATCCCAGTGCGACCAGGATAGTAGATCCGACAACATGGGGGCTGCAAGCAAACATTCAATGGCATTGTCAAAAGCAGAAGTTCCAGATGTGTATGCTTGTTGGTGAATCATTTTCTCATCGTGTTCTGACACTGACCACTGCTTCCCCAACAATGCTGCAGAAAATAGAACACAGCCTGGACCATGATTATCTTCCTGGCACTTGATAAGATTCAAAAAGCATTTATCAGATTTATCTCCAACAATGTGGAAGCTGGTTGTTGGAAATTGCCTTTTAAGAAGCACAAAAGCATCAACTTTGGACATAGAACAATCTTTTATCCAGTTATAGTCAGCCTGACATAGCATAGCTCTCAGTTGTTGTTCACGCATGGAAAAGTACACTGACGATGGATCAAAAGGGACCTCATTTAAAAATTGATATAGTTCACGTGGCAACAATGAAGCATATCTTTCTAAGAACTCTAAAAAATTTCCATAACCAAAAGAACTAAATTCGTCCACAGAAAAATGAGTTACCAGCCAACTCTCACAATTACAAAGCTGTTTTAATAACCATAATATCCTTCCTGAATGCAAAGCACTTTCTCTGTCAACAGAATTTTCCAACTCCAAATAATCAGAAATTTTCTTAATGATGTCATCTACAGTTACACCTGCACATGGGCAAGAATAAAAAGTCAAGAAGCTACAATTTTTTACTTTTAGTACACATAAAAATCCAAACTTGAAAATGAAAATTCAAGATAAAGGAGAGAGCTAAAATGTGCAAGCATCGGAACCAGATAAGAATCCTGCAATATGAATCACAATGTCAAAGTAGATATTCATGGTAAAAATAACACTTCCACATCAAGAGAGAAATTGACGACGACAACAACAGTCATTAAGGTGGCCACTACATTGGACCAGTAACAGCAATCTTTTTTATGCCATTGAGCTTTATTTAGAGCAATGTAACCAGTCAAACTAAACCGACAAGTCCATCTGTGGTCTTTATGATGAAGTTTTCTTGTGTCTAAGTGTCTCTCTCTTTGCACACATAGCACTAACCGACTTGCCAATTAGATTCAACTGATGAATCTACAAGCCTTCTTCGACATGTTTATACCATCTTAAACAGCTCCTCATCTTATCCTCCATCTTAGCTATTCCCAACGGGTTTACCTTAAGAGAAAAACTCACAACTTCTGCGCTGAAGATTGAAATCTCAATCTCAGTCCAGAACTGATATCAGTTGGCAGATCATTCTGGCATTGGTAAGTGCCAATGCATATTGATATCGACAGAGAAGAAAGAAAAAAAACACATCGTCCGACACATTTAATAAAACGAGTGGCGAGGGGTCCTTGACGGTAAAGGGTAAACCTATAGTCTGATGCAGTTTGGTACCAGTCAATTTACTGTCTAGTAAGCCCGATATGGTGCGCCTACTGGATCAAGTTCAAACTAGACTGAGAAAAATTGTACACTTAGCATAACAGTCTATCATCAAAATGGTAAGTACCAGTTTGTACCAAATGTTATGTCCTAAACCTTAAACCATGGCATGCACCAAATAAAATGTGAACATGAAGAGAAAAAAAAAACATCTTCTCCTTGATGATTTCACAAGATAAAGAAAAAATCAACTGCAAAAATTGTAAGTACATCTTATTATATTTTGGAAAGAAGAACAAGCAAGGGATATGTGGTGTTAAAGAAGTACAAAAAAGATAAAGTGCTTACTCTTGCTCAATCCATTTGTGCTCTCGTTAGCATTTATCATAGCAGTTTCTTTATTCACAGTCCCACCAATATATATCGTCTCAGCAGAGAAACCAGACTTGGTGGCACTTAATTCAGCTTCACCAAAGGCTTGCAAAGAATCATAAAGACTATCAACCATTCCATGTTTAATGGATGTTATCTGCAGTTACCAAGTACAAATTCCCAAGACTTGTGAGGAAAGTGATCAACTAATGTGAATGAAGGTTACAGCAATATTCAGTACTGAGGGCAAATTCCCAAGACATTCAGTTTATGACTGTTGTTGAAACATTTCATATAAGAGAAATAACATTGCTGAGGGAAAACTTACAGCAATATTCAGTAAGACAACACCAGGGTGTGACAACAAGATTCTCTTCAACCTTCTCTTTTGCGTGACTGTTGGAGCATAGAAATCCACCATCATATCAAGAACCTGCAGCAATTAGTAAAGTTTGGTGTAAGAGTTTGTTCACTTCACAAAAAATGTCGATAATACCCTCAGATGGAAATTTAACATAGTAAACATGTAATATTTTAGTTGTTCGAATATGATATAAGTATATAACAAAGTCTAATATGTTATGAAGTATGAGACTCCTTTGCCAGCATATATGCCAAAGAAAAGCATGTAGAAACAAGCAATGACAACAATGCAAAATTAGAGTATTTAACTATCATCATATTTTGCAGCCAATAGCATTAATCTTATTGTGCATACCTCAGTAATAGAATGCTCCCGGCAAGCCTCCTTCCATGTTGTAATGAACTTCTCGATGTCAACGCTAGCAAGAGTAGATTCATGCAATCTCTCTAGGCCATTTGACTTGATGGAGTCCTTTTTAAGCAACTTGCATGAAGAATGACCCTTCTTCTCTTCAAACTTCCTTTTCTTGTCACACGACTTCTTACCTCGGCTCTTTGTTGACTTATCACTATCAGGAGTTGATTTTTTAGTTGTTTCAGGTCTGAGCCCAAGACGAACCATTTCTTCAGTTGTGGATGGATAAGGACAGCTACTCACACGCTTGCCATTGTCTCTATCATGAGAACTTTGATTTTGGCACATAAATCCTTTATCATTCTCAAAAGAATCATCATCGTTGCCATCATCATCATCATAGTTGACATCATCATCAACATCATCACTATCAGAGGACTCGAAGCGGATATGTTTACCAGAAAAATCATCCCATCGAGATGAAAAGGTCTGGATACGCTTTGATAACAAACCAAACCTCTTCTCAAGCACCTGCTTTTGCAAGCGCATATTTGGAGGCTGTGATGAGTTCCTTTTTCTATTTTGTGGAGCAGAATGTTTGTTTTCATCAAAACATTTGCTGATAGTTGCCTTTTCTGCTTTTTTGGCTTCCCGAATGTAAGATATATGCAACCTATGGATGACAACCAATTAACAAAGACCTAGTAGAAAATGAGTTTTGTGGTCTAAAATAAGCATTTTAGAAAACTGATTTATCCTAGGAAAAACATGAGACAAGTGGGACATAATGTTATATTAAAAAAACAAGTTTCATCCTAGACAATGGCAAAATAAAAAATAATAGCCAAATCGTAAAAATCCAAAGAAACTATAAAGGCATTAGATTTTGACAAAGAGAAAGAAACCATATGAACATGGAGAAATTAAAAGTAAAAGGTTGGTGCTGCCTATTGCATTTTACCACAGATTAATTGGGGAATAAAAGTGGCATCTTGCTCTTCAAAAGACAATCTAGGTTTCACTATATTATACATAGAAATCAAGACACCACACAACATGATAAAGCATAAGAAAATATAAATTAAATTGGAAAATTTTTCTATTCTTTCACTTTCATATTCTGTTAATGAAAATAATGATATTCTTAATGTTATTGGTATTATAATTTTTTATTTCATTTTTAATTTGTTTATTTTATTTAACTTTAATGTATTATATAATAATATACTGTATAATAATATAATAAATATAGTCCACAAATTTAAAATACACACAGAAGAACAAAATCCAAGAGGGTTGCATGAGAGACAAAGATGCCCAAATTATCAAGTAGTTCCGCCTAACTACCCACGGTTACAAATATGTCAGAATGATAATAAGTATATACAATTGATGTTCCCATATTCAGATTAATAATAAATCTCCAACTAGTTGGGACATTATGGCCTCCTTGTTGTTTGGTATTGTTGTGAATGGATCTCCTTGCCATCAGCAAAATTGCAGTTTAGAAGTCACAGAAACTAGGACGGTTGAAATAACAGAAAACCATCAGTCAACAATCTAACTAAAGAAGGACAACATGACTGCATTTTTGGCCAATTCAAGAGAAGAGCAATTTTCTGGTTATGCTCATCTGTTATTCAACCAAATAAAGAAATATAAGCAAGAAAAATAAGAAAATAAGCATGATTTTAGCGATATAAATAATATACTTTTGACTGACTTAACCATAGAAAAACTTACACAAAAATTGCAGAGAAGTGTGTGTGACAGTGCTTGCACAAGTTCTGCAGAGAAATGTGTGCTAAAAAAAAAAGCCTAGATGAAGTATGATACTAACTTACTTCTAGAGCAGGCTGAGCAGCAACATTAGCAAAAAAGGATCTAATTGTGTGTGTGTGTGTGTGTGTGTGTGTGTGTGTTTGTCTATATATATATATAATATATATATATATACTCCAACCAAGAAGGAAGGGCACAGATTATGCAAAATTTTATAGATGAAAAGCTCATAGTGAAAAGACTGTGGTAGAACCGTAGAAGACAAGTTCACAGTGAGAACTCCAGAAATTGTTGATTCAGAATTCAGAATTCAGAATAACAAGTAAATATAGAGATGAAAGGATGACACTATTGAAATAAGAAAAAAGGATAAATAACATATCCTTACAGCACCATTACCCATGAAAAATACTTGTAACGAGATACCTATGAAGCATGAGTGTTCCAAATTTATTTCTATATCAATGTTAGACGAAGACACTAGTAAAATACTTGACTTACGAATACATGATCAAAGACCTGAAGCATATTAGTAATCTAAACATGTATGCATATTAACATTAGCATATGGTACATAAGAGCGAACCTATAACCAATTTGGCCATTTAACTTGCTATGAAATATTAATGAGACAACTTCCTTAACATTTCATGTGTGACATTTTTCTGTAAACACTATTAAATATATGATGATCTACTGGATCAATTAAACAAAATATATCTTCAAATGTAATCTTTTGTCAACATATAATGAGGTTAACTTTTTTTTTTAGATGGGCAATATCATGTTGTATCCAAGACCATGCTTAAAAAAACAAAACCAACAAAAACATTAATATTAAAAATCTTTCACACCATTAAGTTAATCTTTCCGTCAAAACAGAAGATGCATTAGAATTAAATGATCGGTGCAGCAACAGAGTCATCAACTCAACACCACTCCTTTAAGAAGCTTATAACTTTTAAAAATAAGGTAGGTTAGGCATACCCTAAGCTCTGAATGCGCACACAAAGCTTTTCCTTGGATGATACCAACTTATTCTCAGCAAGAAAATCCAAAAATTCCTCCACCATGATTGTCTTCTTGTGTTTCTCCATAAAAGTTTTTAATGAATCAATAATTTCCTCGGTCGTTATCTTGAAGATATCAGTCACATCAGAAGCAAGAGAGAAATAATGCTCGACGAGTGGGTGCCGAAGCAGCGGTCCCAGACCAAGCTCCTCAAACCGCTCAACGCCCTCGTTCTTGCATACTGCAACCTCCAAATCATACAGTGACGTGATCCTCCGTGCACCAAGGAAACAGT
Organism: Musa acuminata AAA Group; assembly: GCF_036884655.1. Classification (NCBI taxonomy): domain Eukaryota; kingdom Viridiplantae; phylum Streptophyta; class Magnoliopsida; order Zingiberales; family Musaceae; genus Musa; species Musa acuminata. The sequence continues at coordinate 5,091,032 of NC_088337.1, read as the reverse complement.
GTATAAATGCACTTATCTGATAAACACCTAGAGTTAAGGAAAAACAACATACAAAAGAACAAAAGAAAACAAAACAGAAGTTTCTTGATCCTGTGGTTTTCCTATAGTTCGACAAAGGAAAAGTGTACAGAGATTGAGGAAAGGAAGAACCCACCTTTCCTTCTGTGACGATTAGGCTGTGGAGGGATGGAACATCCTGAATTTGAAACCCTAAGGCGCTCCAAGATTCGATCTTTAGAGCGAGGAGAGCGGCCTGCGACACTTTCCACGACGAGACGCTCTGACCGGCGGCGACGAGGTCCCGGTGAGCCTTAGTGGCGGCGGCATTGACCCTGTCAAGAAGGGCTTGGGGGTTGGGGGAAGGATTCGGCTGAGGAAAGAATGGGTTCTGGAGGTAGGGCAAAAAGGGAGGTTGGAGGAAGCTAGGGTTCTGGAAGGGGTTTGGTGGGAGGTTTGGAGGGTTTACATGGCCTTGAAGATTGCCGGGAAAGGCGAAGTTTAGATTCTGAGGGGGTAAAGACGGGTGGCGGAAGCCCCCAACGCCGCCGCCGCCCCTGCCGCCGGAGCGGTTATACGGCGGCGGCCGATACATGGCGCCGACGGTAAAGAAAGCGCTCCAAAGGGTTAAAAGCGAAGCGGGAGAGAGAACCCCTAAGAAAACCTTTATATGGGGGAGTGGATTACGGTCTTCGTAACCCTTAAATAATATATAAAAGTTCACAATCAACCCAATAACGTCGCTTTGGCCGAGTGGTTAAGGCGTGTGCCTGCTAAGTACATGGGGTTTCCCCGCGAGAGTTCGAATCTCTCAGGCGACGTTTAATTTCTTTTTTGTTTGTTTGTATATCAAACGTAAAATGCCAAGTAATTAATCCCATATCAGACGATTGGCCAACAAATCCAACATAAAGAAAATAATTTCGAAGATATAAAATAATAATTTAGAAAAACCAAAGTATTGTTTATTATTTTAAATATTTAATTTGTTTGATATGCTCTTACTGTCAAACAATAATGCCAAAAGGATTAATGTGATATCAGATGGTATAAACCCAACATAAAGGGAAGAATAACATTTTTAAGAAAATAAAATAATAATTAAATTGTTTTATTAAAATTATAAATACAACAACAACAACACACCAATAAATGTTAATCCACTAGTCGGCTTTATTAGAATTCAGTACAAATTATCAACATCATCAACAATAACAACAACCCACAGTAGCATTCAACTGCCATCTCCCACAAAGATCGAATCTAAGTCATGAGAAGCAAGTAGTCTCACTTGATGTGTGTCAATTCTTGCATAATATTTCTAATATGTTATCTTCATATTAATATTCTTCTTAAATCTAGTAAAACTTATAATCTCCAAGACTAATTTTTCTCTTCCTCCTTGGATATAGATATAAAGCTAGAAGAAGCAAGAGATCACGTAACATATAATGGTTCATAATGTGATAAATAAAAAGCAAACAACAGGTCTCCTCTTCCAAAACCTAATATAAAGTTAAAGGTTACGGGATATAATCTTTATACACTATATTTTAATTAATCATAATATCATTGCATTATTATTATTTTTTCGATCCCTCCTCAAAGTTTAATGGATAAAATTATCTGGGATATAGACAATAGTTTACTATATCCGGTCGAGTGAACTCAACAAATACCACATGATAAACGTGATTATAATAAATTCAAAGTATCTCGATCAATAATCAATAAGTCTTGTTATAGAGGATAAATAATTATACTGAGTTGGTTGGCCAGACGAGCACGCGATAAACTGAGAGGACTAGTAATTACTGACCCAATAGAGATAATAATGGAAGGAGACGTTAGGCGATTATTCAGGTGGCTGAGAGGCGAGTGTTGAACTACTTCTGATCGAGTGTGCCTTGAGCCTTCAAGGTTTGATACAAAAGTACTAAAATAGAAGAGACCGGAGAAGGAGGAGAAGGGATTTATTTCACTTCAATGGTAAATTCGATGGGGAGAACGAGAGTGATGGCAAAGAGGGGGCTTCTTAAACACGTTGTCACCGAAGATGATAGAGAGATAAAAATATGAGCGTCGATTGACTTGATATAAGGCATAATCTTGTCCAAACAAATCCGACAACGAGTTGGTTTAGTCATAATCATGAGTTTGTACTCAACAAAAGATGAGTGGGCTCAACCAGCCTTTAAGGCCATGACATATGGTTTAACCAGTTAAGCATTACTTCAGAGTTTGAAAGCATCCCTTCTTCCTATATCGATCACACTGTTGTCCATCATTCGAGGACACACAAGGAGCACGGATATCGACACTCCTCTTAGGTATGTAGATAGGCATATTAAACGAAGTCAATTTCTAAATAAACTAGGCAGATTGTACAAGGAATACATACAACTTCGTTTAAAGATAGTGTAATTGAAGGGACTTGTAGCATCGATGGTTAGCTGCACAATAGCAGGGAGCCCACCATGACATATAAACCCATCACCACTCATATGTCGACATGGTTGCTTATCGGACCACCCGTCGCCAACCATGAATCAAAGAGGCTTAAGTGACCGATCAAACAAAGCTATCAACAACAAGACACCACCATGCATGATGAAATTCAAAACAAGTCATTTTTTGCCACACAAGCAAGAGACAGACAACAAGCGATAAAAGGCTGAGTATTTGCGTCACTTGACGCGCTCATCGTAGCATGCAAAACGATCCAAAAATAAGCTAAAATTAGCCATTTTTGGGTGCACGAGTGAGTGATGAGCAACGGATAGCAGGCGAAGCGAGGGGCAACACCTTTCCTGTTATCCAAACGCCATATCCAGCCCTGTGCCACCCATTCAGTATTTTCTTCTGGAACTTCTCTTCAGAGTACTAAATCAAAACATTGACATTAGATAGATAGAAATCAGCAAAAAGTTGGTAAAAGGATCAATACATAAATTATACTACGAAGAAGTAAGCCTAATGAGCAAATATGCAGATATAGTCATTTCAACAACTTTAGCACTTACCAGAATAAGGTTGATATTCAGCAATGAAATTTAAACATTAGACACAGAAAAGAAAGATTACTCCTTTAAAGAAACAGTGATGCTAGTAAACACATTAGAGCAAATTGAATCCATCTGGTCATGAAAGGCATCACTAAACAACTTTCTCAAAAATGTCACAAGAGACATCTTAGAATTTTCACTGAGGTTTCTTTGACAGTGAAACAATGAATGCCAATTTCATGAGGGAAAAATATTATAGTATGATTGCTGAATACACTTCATTAGAGGGAACTGCTTCAGAATCAGAAAACCACCATTATTGGCTGAGTGATTGTTTGGTGTCATAGAAATTTAGACACAACACTCTCTTACTTCTGAATTAGCTACTACAACTTAAAAAGAGTACAATTATTCAGGAATACCAATCACACTTGTCCACAAAGACCATCACAAGTCCACCTAGCTGCCAGATCAATAAAATTGATGATCTTTCACCATAGCATATCACCATCTTTCAGAGAGAGAGAGAGAGAGAGAGAGAGAGAGATGTTTGAACCCTCCATCTGAATCACCCTTTGTCTAGGTACAATACTTGCTACCACTTGTAGCTAGTGATGTATTAAAAATTGTACAGAAACCTTTCCACAGACAGCTAGATTGCTCTGTTATTGCTTCAGAAATCCAGAATATTTCAGTCATTGTGTCTAAACAAACAGCATTTGACATATGGACAGGGTTCTCTATGCTATATACTAGATTGCTCCAAAAAAAACAACTAAGTTACTTTTGAAAGGTTTCCATATAAAAAATCAACTGCCATAAAACAAAGTCAGTGGACTGAAAAGGAACTATAGATTAGCATGAATTTTATTTGAATGTCATACTAGTGTCGAAGAGAAAACATAGGCAAAGTCAAAAGGCATTAAGTTTTGCTGAAGTTTTGGAAGTTTGAGCATTAGCAGTGACTGGGTAACAGTCTCTTGCAAACAACTGAAATTAATTGCATGATGGATGCACCACTCACTAGAACAAGTGTTTGTACCTCTTCAAGACTTCTTTTCCACTGAGCAACCTGTTTTTCCACTGCACGCTGGGTGCTCCCATCAGTAACTACTAAAGTTGAATCCTTTCCTATTACCACTTTCACAGCAGAACCCAAAACCTCCTTGCCAACCTTCTCAAGAGTCAATCCCATATCATCTCTAATAAAAGTAACTGCAAACCGATTATACATTTCAATGTCAAAAGACAGCAGAAGTCAAAGCAAAACAGAAAAAAAAACAAAAAAGTGAGTGAGAGTTGCATAATAATCTAAATTTTAGCAAAAAGCCATTAGTTTTAGACTTTTAGTACATATTTATTACTCTTCATTTTTTCATCAACCTACTAGCTCCAGTCAAGACAGCAATGTCATTTAAGTAGTCAGTCTTTTGCTCTCCAAAGGAGGGAGCTTTGATAGCAGCTGCCTTCAGAACACCTTTGAGTTTATTTCTAATACAACAATAATACGGTTGCATTATTGTTGTTCTTCAATCCCTCCTCAGAGTTTAATGGATAAAGTTATCTAGAATATAGGCAATAGTTTACTATATGCAGCTGGATGAACTCGACAAACATCCACACGATAAATATGATTATAACAAATTCAAAGTATTTTGATCAATAATCAATAAGTCTTGTTAGAGAGTATAAATAATTATACTGAGTTGGTCAGGCAAGCGAGCAGGCGAGAAACTGATAGGACTTGTAATTGTTGACCCACGAGAGGCAATGGCGGGAGGAGGCGCTAGGCGATTATTCATGTGGCTAATAGATGAGTGTTGAACTGCTTCTGATCAAGAACCTCAAAGTACTAAAATGAAAGAGACAAGTAGGAGGAGAAGGGTTTTACTTTGCTTCAATGGTAAATTCGATAGCAAGGACAAGGATGACAGCAACGAGGGGGATTCTTGATTGCGCTATCACCGAAAGCGACGGAGAGGTAGAAATCTGAGCGTTGATCGACTCGATATGAAGCCTAATCCTGCCCAAATGAATCCGACGATTTGAGTTAGCTTAGTCACAATCATGAGTTTGAACTCAACTAGGGTCGAGTAGGCTCGGCCAGCCTCTCGAGCCATGACATATAGTTTATCCAATCAAGTATTACTTCAAAGTTTGAAAGAAGCCCCCGCTTTTATATCGGCCACACTGTCGTCCATCGTTTGTGGACACACAAGATGCACGGACATTGACACTACTCATAGGTATAGCACATAAGAAGTGGATAGGCATGTTAAACGAAGTCAATTTCTAAAGGAACTAAGTACAAGTAACTCATAACTCTGTTCGAAGAGAGTGCAATTGAAGGGACTTATAACATCGGTGGTCAGCACAATAGCAGGGAGCCCACCATGACATACAAATCCATCACCACTCGTATGTCGACACAATCTCCCCATCGAATTGCCTGTCGTCAACCACGAATCAAAAAAACTCAATTGGCCGATCAAACAAGGCTATCAACAATAGGACACTATCATGCATGATGAAATTCAAAACAAGCCATTTTTTGCCGCACAAGTAAGAGGCAAAAAACAAGCAACGAAAGGTTGATTTTTCGCATCGCTCGTCCAAAAAGGGCCTAAAAAACAGGCCAAAACAGGCTATTTTTGGGCTCGCGAGTGAGTGGCAAGCGGCGGATAGCAACCAAATCGAGGGGTAGCACCTTCCTTGTTATCCGAAAGCCCCGTCCAGCCCTGTGTCACTCGGGAGGTTCTAAGGTACTGATATGGCCGACGTTTCATGCCGCTCGTTGAGCTCACCGTAACATGCAAAAAGGCCCAAAAACTAATCAAAACAAGCCATTTTTGGTCGTACGAGCAAGTGACGAACAATGAGCAAAGCGAGGGGCAGCACCTTCTATAATATCCCTAATGTTTGAAATTTATGTAAGGATATATTTTATTATAAGGATCTAGTTATGAATATGAGGACCCATTTGTATTATTTGATGATCCAATTATAAATCTGAGAACCTATTTATAAAATCTAGGGGCCCAATTATAAATTTTAGTGATAAACAAAATAAATAGATCTGATCCCATAGGTAGAGATGTGAGAAGCAGGATAAAAGACTTCTCTAGGATCAATATTGAGCATTTATTAGAGCTTGTTGTCAAAAGTGTTGTAACAAAAAATCATGAAAATTGTGTTTGAATCAATCATCTAAAATTTCTTCTCTAGAATACTTTAGTTGACTCTCAATTTTTTATTTTGTTCATCCTAATTCTTTTCTTCCACCATAAGTCTGGGTTAAGTTTAGAACTTATTGGAAAGGTGTCACATGGACCCAATCCTTTCACTCTTCTGTGTGGACTAATTTGAAAGGTGTCAAGTCGATCCATTGAGGACTCACATCATCTGTCCTTAATTGAGTTTGTATATATCTCTCTTACTTTGATCTCAGAAAGTTGTGTTGGCCATGAGTTGAGTGAATTCAAGTGTTCATGGATGTAGCTATCTTGAGAGGCAAAGACTCTTTGCTGCTGTTATTTGGAGATGGTTTCCACAGAGACACACACACACACAGAGGTCTACAATAATGCTGTCGTTGGTCATCATATCCCTGTTAAGGAGTCCATTGCGGGGTCTGCATGCTGCACATCCTGCATCATTTCTCCTTTCCTCCCCTCTCAGATCTCCTTCTTAGACTTGAAGCTTGCATATGCCTTTTGAGCTGCAAGAGCTCACAAGTCACAACCATGTGAATGTTGCTCATTTTTATTGGGCTATTGCTTGTGAAGGAAGCGTGCAAACCCTTTATGATTCTTATCCTACACAACAGATTCCTTAAACTGTGTCATCATTGTTCATATATACACTAATGTTTTGTATCCTAGTCATCCTTGTATGCATACATGTATATATGCACAAGCAATGCACAAAGATGTTTCATCTTCTTTGTGTTTGTACCATTAAAGAGATTCCACTTGCTTCAGTACAGCATCTTTTCTTAGATGCTTTGGACCCTCTACTGCACTTCTGATTCAAATCCAATGTAACCTTCTTTCAAGGAAAAGGATTTAATATGTGGTGGTCTTGAAGGAACATAAACCACACATACACACACATATATATAGAGAGAGAGAGTTGGGTGCTGAAAGCTAATTTACATCTGGGCAGCAAAAGATGAGGAAGACAAGTCAGTGACTGCAACAAAAGTTTGCAGATACACTGCAGCTTTTGTAGTGTTAGAACTATTTTCATGCACTGGTTTGGAGATCTCTAAGTTATGCCTTTTGGGCAAGTTCAATTATTCTATGGAGTGCTTGAATTAATTTTATTGTGCAGACTGATCACCAACATATTTACACAGTGCTTGAATTATTGTTATCATTTTGATACAGGAACAGTTTCAGGCTTATGGTTTGGAAAGAAAAACCATTTTCTTATGCCTTAGTCTCTTCTTTTACCTTAAATTAGAAAAATGATACTTTTCGCAATGATAGTAATTTTTATATATCAGTCTCAGAAATCTTTCAAGTATTGTAGTCCCTCTAATCATTTACATCAATCCTTAGTGTTAAACTTGATACAGTATGAGTATTTAAAAGTATCTCACATACTACATCTAAGTTAATTAAAATTATTCTACATTATATCTTCATGAATATGAATAAAGGATGCTGAATCATGTAAATTATGTATAAACTATTTTCAGTACATTTCTTAGGACTGACAAAAATATAATTATTTCCACACCTCAATTGTTTTTATTTCCTTATAAATGGATGCCATATCTCATCACCATAATCCACATTATTGTGTGATCTGTTTCTTTCAGAGTTACTGCATCAGAGATATATTCTAGATATTTAGAGAGATGAACACTGAAACCCAACCACCAAGTTTCATTTCCTTCTCCACTTCACACATTCTTTTGTGATGAACAAGTCTTGTAATTTATAGCTCAATCCCACTCTCGGATTCAGCTTGAATTATTCTAATTGATAATTGATGGATTGGTAACTATTTTTGGATTCTTCAATTGAACACCAATTACTTGTTGGATTAAAAAAAAATTTGGAAACAATATTTGACTAAAATAAATAAATAAATTAGTTAAAGTCAAAAACTCTAATTTGAAGGAAGATATGATAGAGAGCTTGAGATGAATACTAAGAGATATTGGAATTAAATCAGTTAAAAGTTTGTCCTGGATCAGTGGAAATAGAAAAACATTGTGGTAAGATTGTATTAGGAGGCAGTAGGTTTGAGAAGTTAATACATTATCTCTATAAATATCTGTTCTCTGGCCTCCCATGAAAGAGGCCAGAGAAGACCAGAGGCAGGAGAGAGAGAGAGAGAGAGAGAGAGAGAGAGAGAGAGAGGGCCACTGGTGGGTCCAGATTTCGGGGATCTCATGCAATTGAGAACTTCAGTAGGGTCCACACGAAGTGGGGGAGTGTAGTTGTCATAAATTATATTAAATAAAAAATACAACGAACCAAATCAAAAACGTCGCTTTGGCCGAGTGGTTAAGGCGTGTGCCTGCTAAGTACATGGGGTTTCCCCGCGAGAGTTCGAATCTCTCAGGCGACGTTTTATAACTCCTTTATTTATTGTTTTCTTGTATATCAAACAAAAATGCCAAGTAATTATTTAATATTTTAGAAAAACCAAAGTAATTATTTATTACTTTAGAAAAAACAAAAGCTGCAGTGTATCTGCATGACATTTTGGGGATCTCATTATTATTATTATTATTATTATTATTATTATTATTATTATTATTATTATTATTATATATATATATATGTGATATCAGATCGTATAAACACAACAAAAAGGGAAGAATACATTTTTAAGAAAATAAAATAATAATTTAGAAAAACCAAAGCATTATTTATTATTATTATTATTATATATATATATATTATGCTCTTATTGTCTAACAAAAATGCCAAATGGAAATGTGATATCAGATCGTATAAACCCAACAAAAAGGGAAGAATACATTTTTAAGAAAATAAAATAATAATTAAATTAATTTATTAAAATTATAAATACAACAACAATAACACACCACAATATCTTAGGTAGGTTATTACACAAATTTCATTTGTAGATGTTAAAAAGTGTATAAAATAATATCCACAATTAATTTTATGATATTCAATTTTTATATTAGTTTTAAATTTTATAATCCTTCTATCACCTCTTGCACTATTAGTACTAATTGTCATCTATATCTTCTATTACATATTCTTATTTATTTTAAATATTTTATATTATTTTTATAATATATCAATCATAGTTACATACAATAATTCATGAGTAACAAATGTAGGAAAATCTATGAGCGACATCACATGCGTAGCAGAAGAGTATAAAAAAACTTTCAAATTTTCTAGAAAGGTGTTCGTCATCGTGCGAAGATTAGTACACAAAAACTCGTAAAACTTAAATTCACGTGTGAGATAAATGTGTTTTACCTAGAGAGATCGTATATCGCTGAATCACTATAGATCTGTTGGAGAGAATGAAAGGAGGTCAAACACCCTCATCTTTAGAGGTGATCCACATAATAAAGTTACGACGACGCTCCTTAAATCACTACACAAATCTCTACACCTACTATTTGAGAAAGAGAAGATGAGAGGAGAATAGAATGTGATAACAAAAAAGCCTCTAACCTATGAGTATTTGGTTCTCTCTTATTTATAGAGATCCCCTATACTAGTCATGAGTGCTCTACAAGATTATAATTTTTTTCTTATTACTCCTCAATATTTATTATTTTAAAATTTAATTATAAAATATATGTGTTATAAATATATAAACTAATTTTGATAATTTATCATAAGATCTCATATTAGTATCTTATTTTTACTATATATATATATGTATATATATATATATATAAGGCCATCGTAAACTCAAATAAAATCATGAGAAATTAAAATTCATCATCGAAATCGATCATATTTACAACCAGAAGACGTGTCTATCGTCAAACCCGAATCTGGGCAATAAATTACGGTGTTTGGGAGTTGAAGTTGAATCAATATGATGCCGATGAAAAGGTTGACTTTTAATCCTGTTACTTTAAGATTCGTGCGTTGACAAAGAGATCGATGGGATAACGACATCCTTCCGGGGACTTCCAGAGAGTTCCATCATCGCTAAGGGGGGAACCGGACGGGAACCGTGTTCCGACGGTCCAGATCGGCCCCCCGCGAAAGCCTTCAAAGAAAACCTCATCTATGCCTCTTCACCGGCTGCGGTTTGCTCTGTGCGAAAGCAAAGCCTTATACACGCCCCAAACCCTCCCCCTTGCCACCACGATCATCTCGCCCTCGCAAATTAGCGCAGTTATCTCCTTTCTCTCCTCCCAAATCCTCCCGCGGGCGTAGGTCGGTGTCATTTTCTATTTCCTCTTCTCCGTTCGCTTTTTCCTCAAATAAGTAGTATGGTGGTGATGCTTTCTAGGTCTGGCTTCGATTTCCCTGGGCAAATGAGTGTTTGTGCGTGTCCTTGGTAAAATTGAGGTTTTGCCAGTGCTCGTAGCTGTGCGAGAACGTTCGTGCGTGCGGTGTGAAGGGGGTTTTCGTTGTTATGAGTTAAGCATGGTGTCGATGGACGCGCGCATTTCGTTATTTTTGGTGATTGTCTAAGTGCAAAGATTCCTCTTTATTTGATCATGTTTCTGTATCTCGTCGAAGATCTATTGCGAGTTTATGCCATTGCGTAATTGTAAGTGAAAGAGAAGATAGAGAAAGCAAGGACTTTCACCTAGGTTTGGTGGAGGTGTCGCGACCATGGTGGAACAGTTGAGTGTTGTTAGCTGCGTGCAAAAAGAATGAACGTTTTGTGTGTGGGTATGAGTAATCGATTTAGGTACTTCTCTTCGGAAACAAGTATCGAAATACCGTGATTTAGAGCATACGGTGCCAAGGTTGATTAAAATTCATGTGACAGATAATGAATTTTATCTGTCATATGAATCACAATATTAATTTTTTTTTCTATTCAAGCTTCTTTTTCATTTTTTCTTTTGTGTTCATTGTTGAAGTGCCTCAATTCTTTGGATCTGCATACGTTGAAACTCTTAGCGTAGCAGGTCCCATTATTTTCTCTTGGTGGAAGTTGCTTGTTATAGCTATGCAAAGTATTTCATGCAAAATATTTCTTATTTCTTGGTCTATATTTCATTACATTGTTATCTTGCCTCCCAAGACGAATGAAATAGGTGCAGTAGAAATGCTACGCTGAATATTTTGCTTTTGCAGTGATGTAGGTTCATGTTTTGGATGTTAAATTGAGTGGAGATAGATCAGTATGAAGCTGAGGGTGGTATGTAGGAAACTATATGATTATGTTCGCTATGATCTAAAGGAAATTGCTTTTCCTTCCTCTCTGCCTGACCCCCCACATATCAAGAAACGAAGGAAACTTACGTGGAGAGAGCGATGGTATGTCTTGAAAGAAGCATCTAGACTTTATGCTGCTAGCTGGGTGCGGGATATTGGTCCCGATCTTAGACCAAATGACTATAAAAATGTCACAAATGATGATGGTGGACTTCGTCAAGATAAGACTACATCTGCAAGAAGAGAACAATCAACATTGGAAGATCTTGCAGTGGCAGCTCGAGGTGGAATGGAGACATTAAGGCCTGCTCTGCAGCGTGTGTATATGATGCGTGCCTCAGCATACAAAGATGCACTTAAAAGCTTTATACAAGGGTACCAGGAAGGGATAAAGCAAGTCATGGAAGGAAAGGAAGGTGAAAAGTCTCAGGCGCAAGAGAACGATGTAAAGAAGTCTAGTTGATATCTTTTCACCAAGAAAGTTTGTCAGGTATTCACCAGCTGGTGCCTAGTCAAAATTTTGTTATATAGATTAATTGTTCGAATTCTATCGAGGATATTATCTTCCTGGCTTATGATAGGTTTCGCCAACTAGTTATGATTTTTTTTCCTTCATAGTGAATTGTAGGCTTGTCTAAATCTTTCTTTTTCTTGTGATTCTCGTTTTTGAAAATGAAAAATTTTAAGATACATTTTGCAATTAATTGTTCAAACTTGTGTTTGTTGGATTCCTCTTGTTTGTATCGGTCGGCATGATTTGCTGAGATTGCATGCCACAGATGTGCCAGATACACTGGGTGTCTCATTATTCAAGCTCTTCCTACCTTATGCATTCATGATGACTGTATCATCATCGACAATTTATTTCTTGATTAACCTGTGGAACAATCAATCTTAGGCTACAACCTTTGCACAATTCAGGTTTGTTTTCCTATAGAGTAAGTAGTATGGTCAATGATTACATGTTCCTCATGCCGAATCTTTTGAGTTTGATGTGCTTCGGAATCATCCAAGTACAATGTTTGTTACAAGTCTTGGAATTCCATATTTATCTTGGTTTCTGCAGATGCTCGATCAAGATGTACACTTGTTGAGAGTTCTGTATCTCCTGCTTGCTCCCTCTCTTCATTGGATGGCATGTCCCTCTGTGATGGCTGAAGTGGAGCATCAGGGGAACAGTTTCTTGTTAGAAGTTCATGTCCTGTATCTCCTTTGTCTGCACTCCTTGTCTAGGGACGTAGAGATGTAAGAGATAGAGGTACATGAGGTTGACTTGAATAGGTTCACGGATGGATAGAGGGATGTTATGGGTAAAAAAAAATTAATTATTTGAGATTTTTCTAGATAAACTGCTCAACATATATCGATTAATATCTTCATCATGTATCACATGCCATGCAAAGTATTACCTCTTTTCCTTAAGATTATACATGCCTTTGACGATGCTATGGTAGACATAATAATCATCTAAGGTACCAAAAATTTTATATCATAAGGACTATCAACCATTCCATGTTTAATGGATGTCCAAATTCCCAAGAGTTGTGAGGAGGAAAGTGATCAACTAATGTGAATGAAGTCATACAACTTCCTAAACTTCAAAAGAAATTCAAGTTAAATAGACAAGCCAAAAGTATAATGTTGTTCTATGAGATAACAGATATCCCACAGAATATACCCTGACAAATCACAACACAAGCTTAAGCCCAACATGCAATCAGAATATCAACAAAGGTAATTATGGTAACACTTGATCCATTCAAACATCCAAATGAACTTAATATAGAAAACAGTATGTACATCCCATAAATGAATGCTCATAAACAAATTGGAAGATTACTCTACCTTCAGTTTATCACTGTTGCTGAAAATTTTCATATAAGAGAGAAATAACATTGCTGAGGGCAAATTTACAGCAATATTCAGTGAGACAACACCAGGGTGTGACAACAAGATTCTCTTCAACCTTTTTCTTTTGCTCCACTGTTGTAGCATAAAAATTCACCATCATATCGAGAACCTGCAGCGATTAGTAAAGTTTGGTGTAAGACTTTATTCACTTAACAAAAAAAAGCCAATAATACCCTCAGATGGAAATTTAACATTGCAAACATGTAGTATTTTTAGTTGTTGGAAGATGTTATATAAGTATACAACAAAGTCTAATATGTTATGAAGCATGAGACTCCTTTGCCAGCATACATGCCAAAGAAAAGCATGTAGAAAAAAATCAATGAAAACAACGCAAAATTGAAGTATTTAACTATCATGATATCGTCATATTTTGCAGCCAATAGCATTAATCTTATTGTGCATACCTCAGCAATAGAATGCGAACCATTTCTATGATAGCAAGAGTGGATTCATGCAATCTCTCTAAGTCCCTTTGAATTACCCTTCTTCTCTTCAAACTTCCTTTTCTTGTCACAGGACTTCTTACAGTTGATTTTTTAGTTGTTTCAGGTCTGATCCCAAGACGAACCATTTCTTCAGTTGTGGATGGATAAGGACAGCTACTCACACGCTTGCCATTGTCTCTATACTTTGATTTTGGCATATAAATCCTTTTATCTTTCTTAAAAGAATCATCATCATGAGATGAAAAGGTCTGGATACACTTTGATAACAAACCAAGCCTCTTCTCAAGCACCTGCTTTTGCAAGTGCATATTTGGAGGCTGTGATGAGTCCCTTTTTCTATTTTGTGGAGCAGAATGTTTGTGTTCATCAAAATGTTTACTGATAGTTGCATATTCTGCTTTTTTGGCTTCCCGAATATAAGATATATGCAACCTACTATCACGAACGATCGTCGCGCACCCACAATAACTCCGTTCAACGAACCGTTCGTCGCTCTCATCTACATGTACAGCTGCTCGACAGCATGTTTTGTCTTGGTTTTGAGTCATTTTGCTTGTAAAAATATAAGTTCGAACAAGTTACAGCGCTACAAAGCGACCGCTCACCGAACCGAGCAAAACAACCCCAAAACAGCCCAAAGCAGCTCCGTTTTCGTGTGTCGCGGGTTATTTTCTGTAGTTCGCTTTCGCTCACAAAACATCAGCCATCTCAGCCCCTTGGAACCACCCGAGTGGCACAAGGCTGGATGGGGCTTCGAAATAGTGTCGGGCGTTGAACAATCTTTCGCAAGTTCGCATGTTACTTTGACGGAAAATTGTTGTCGCGCCTGGCACTTGGTGAGAAGTTGTTTGTGGATTTGCAGCTGTTCGTTCAACCTTTTAAAGTCCTTGTTTTTCCTCTCTCCCTCATTTCTTTTGTACACGCAAGGTGCTCGCTGAATTGCTTGTAAAGCTTCCCCTTTTCGCGAGACGTCGGGACTTGTCCGTCGCTCATTCTTCGAACTAATCAATTTTCTCTTTTACAAGTCCTTCGGGACCTCCGAGAGGTTGCAAGTGGGCTGATCTTTTGCGTACGCAAATCGTACGGGCGAAGCGGGACTTAAGCAATGCAAGCTAAGTTCGCATCTTTGCCACAAGGGTGTCTCGCGACTTAGGCAACGCAAGTTAATTCGCGTCTTGACCGTAAGGGTACCTCACGCCTTAGGCAATTCCAACTAAGGTCGTGACACTACGGATGACAACCAATTAACAGAGACCTAGTATAAAATGAGTTTTGTGGTCTAAAATAAGTATTTTAGCAACTGATTTATCCTAGGAAAAACATGAGACAAGTGGGACATAATGTTATATTAAAAAAACATAAACAAGTTTGACAAAGAGAAAGAAACATATATGAACATGGAGAAATTAGAAGGAAACGGTTGGTGCTGCCTATTGCATTTTTACCATAGAATAATTGGAGAATAAAAGTGGGCATTGTGCTCTTCAAAAGACAATCTAGGTTTCACCATATTGTACATATAAATCAAGACACCACACAACATGGTAAAGCTTAAGAAAATATAAATGAAATTGGAATATTTTCTATCTTTGTCTATTCTTTCACTTTCATATTCTGTTAATGAAAATAATGATAGTCTTAATGTTATTGGTATTATTATTATTATTATTATTATTATTATTATTATTATTTTTAATTTGTTTATTTTATTTAATTTTAATGTATTATACAATAGTATACTGTATAATAATATAATAAATATAGTCCGCAAATTGCCTTCTACCGCAGTCTTCTCACTATGAGCCTTTCGTCTATTAAATTTTGCATAATCTGTGCCCTTCCTTCTATAGAAAAGAAAAAAATACAAAAGAAAAAAATGAAAACAAAACAAAAGTTTCTTGATCCGGTGGTTTGCCTATAGTTCGACAAAGAAAAAGTGTATATATATATAGAGAGAGAGAGAGAGATTGAGGAAAGGAGGAACCTGTTGGAAAATATAACAAAGAAGAGGATGAAAACAAATAACAAATACTATGGAAACAAATAACAAACATAAGATCAAGAATACTATAGGAAATATATTTAGGCTTGAAACGTATATAAATATTTTCCTAAAAACTATATTTGTAAGTACTCTACTCGACAAGATCGCTGTGGGTTTGATGCAAGTCATTTTAGTAAATATGACAACCTTTAGAAGATCTGTATTGAGCAAACAATAAATAATCTTCAAAGATGAATTAGAGAATATCTAATTTAATCGAGTTATTAAGATAGAATAAGAATATGAAAGAGATATGTTTATAATTTACTCTCAAATATTTATTTATAGATATTTTCATAAAAAACACGATCTTTAAAAAATAACTAACAAAATAACTACCAAGAAATCATCTTTTCAAATAAATTTTTTGAAAAGAAATCCTTTTGTTTTTAAATTTGAACAATTTATAAAGAACCCACCTTTGCTTGTGTGACGATTAGGCTGTGGAGGGATGGAACATCCTGAATTTGAAACCCTAAGGCGCTCCAAGATTCGATCTTTAGAGCGAGGAGAGCGGCCTGCGACACTTTCCACGACGAGACGTTCTGACCGGCGGCGACGAGGTCCCGGTGAGCCTTAGTGGCGGCGGCATCAACCCCGTCAAGAAGGGCTTGGGGGAAGGATTCGGCTGAGGAAAGAATCGGTTCTGGAGGTAGGGCATAATGGGAGGTTGGAGGAAGCTAGGGTTCTGGAAGGGGTTTGGAGGGTTTACATGGCCTTGAAGATTGCCGGGAAAGGGGAAGTTAAGATTCTGAGGGGTGGCGGAAACCCCCACCGCCAGAGCGGGTGTTCGACGGCGGCCGATACATGACGCGGGCGGTGAAGAAAGCGCGCCCAAGGGGTAAAAGAGGAGGGAGAGAGTAGCTATAAGAAACGCTTTGTGCGGGACTAAGTGATCCATAATATATATATTAATAAATAATAAACTAACATCAACGTCGCTTTGGCCGAGTGGTTAAGGCGTGTGCCTGCTAAGTACATGGGGTTTCCCCGCGAGAGTTCGAATCTCTCAGGCGACGTTTAATTTTTTTTTTGTTTGTTTGTATATCAAACGTAAAATGCCAAGTAATTAATCCCATATCAGACGATTGGCCAACAAATCCAACATAAAGAAAATAATTTCGAAGATATAAAATAATAATTTAGAAAAACCAAAGTATTATTTATTATTTTAAATATTTAATTTTTTTGAGATGCTCTTGCTGTCAAAACAATAATGCCAAAATATAATCGCTCGTCGTCTAGATAAGAGCCTAAATAAATATTATTGGAGGTCATTAAATGTTATCCTTAGAATATTTTATAAAATATTTTTAATTAAATATAAAAGTTAATATTAAATAAATAAATAAAATATATATTTTAACCACTCATGTTTATATTCATATATATTGGATTATTAATTTGACGTTTGAGGAATAAGATTGAGAACTTTGATCGACCTTGATCTTTATATAGATAATATATCGAGAGTTTGACATTGTCTGTATATATTAGTTTAGATCACGTTGGATTAATTAAGACGTTAGTAACTATTTTTATTAATATTCCTTAATATTTATTATTAAAAAAATAAATATATTTTTAATTATAAAAAATATATGTTTCAAAGTATATAAACTAATTTTGATAATTTATCATAAGATCTCATATTAGTATCTTATTTTTACTATTATATATATATATATATATATATAAGGCTATCGTAAACTCAAATAAAATCATGAGAAAATAAAATACATCATCGACGGTCTCCTGTTACTTTAAGATTCGTGCGTTGACGAAGAGATCCTTCCCCGGACTTCCAGAGAGTTCCATTACCGCTAAGGCGGGAACCGGACGGGAACCGTGTCCCGACGCCCCCCCCCCCCCCCCCCCGCGAAAACCTTCAAATAAAACCTCATCTATTCCTCTTCACCCCCTGCAGTTTGCTCTGTACGAAAGCAAAGCCTTATCCACGCCCCAAACCCTACCCCTTGCCACCACGATCATCTCGCCCTCGCAAATTAGCGCAGTTATCTCTCCTCCTAAATCCTCCCGCGGGCGTCGGTCGGTGTCATTCTCTATTTCCTCTTCTCCGTTCGCTTTTTCCTCAAATCAGTGGTATGGTGGTGATGCTTTCTAGGTCTAGCTTCGATTTCCCTGGGTAAATGAGTGTTTTGCGTGTCCTTGGGTAAAATGTGAGGTTTTGGCAGTGCTCGTAGCTATGCGAGAGCGTTCGTGCGTGCGGTGCGAAGGGGTTTTCGTTGTTATGAGTGAAGTATGGTGTGGACGGACGTGCACATTTTGTTATTTTTGGTGATTGTCTAAGTGCAAAGATTCCTCTTTATTTGATCATGTTTCTGTATCTTTTCGAAGATCTGTTGCGAGTTTTTGTCATTGCGTAATTGTACGTGAAAGAGAAGATAGAGAAAGCGAGGACTTTCACCTAGGTTTGGTGGAGGTGTCGCGACCATGGTGGAACAGTTAGAGTGTTGTTAGCTGCGTGCAAAAATAATGAACGTTTTGTGTGTGGGTATGAGTCATCGATTAAGGTACTTCTCTTCGGAAACAAGTACCGAAATACCATGATTTAGAGCATATGGTGCCAAGGTCGATTAAAATTCATGTGCATGATAATGAATTTTATCTGTCACATGAATCACAGTATTAATTCTTTTTTCTTTTCAAGCCTTTTCTTTTTCATTTTTTCTTTTGTGTTGATTGTTGAAGTGCCTCAATTCTTTGGATCTGCATACGTTGAAACTCTTAGTGTAGCAGGTCCCATTATTTTATCTTGGTGAAAGTTGCTTGTTATAGCTATGCAATGTATTTCTTGCAAAATATTTGAACTTACTTGTTGGATAGGTCCTTCGAACAAAATCTAGATGTAAAATGTCAGACTGTCGTGAATCTAAATCTCGTGTGGTTTGTTAGTGTCTTTGGCTTAAGTTATTGTCACATGATAAGGTCATTGTTAGATGGCTTTGAAACGATTATATTGGTTATGTGAACTTGAAACTCTGAGAAAAAGCCTAATTAAATTACTCTTGATACAACATGGCTTGAATCTGCTGATCTTAGTTTTCACCTTGCTGATTGCACTTTGTAATACAATATTTTCTTTAAGATTCAGGAGTTGTTTATGTTTGCCTGCATATTCATGGATTGGAACAATCTGTGGATTATCTAGAGTTTTCTTTTTTGTGTAGCTTCTCTGTAGGTGATGTTGTTGTGACATTATGCCTTCACAGTTTTCTGTTTTGTTTCTGGATGATAATGTTCCATTCATTTTATTGACTGGAAATGGCTTCTACTTTTAGCACCATGTCCACAATCGGCTCTTTGGGTGCTGCTACTTGTCTCCATGCCGACAAGGCCTCTGCTGAAAAGTTCTCCAAGTTCTCTTCACTTGCTTCCATATCTTCTGGTTCATCGAGCAGCAGAAGGCAGAACTTGCTAATGCAGAAGAGGTGCGATTCTAGGATCAGAGCTATGGCCAAAGAGTTGTATTTTAACAAGGATGGCTCTGCCATTAAGAAGCTACAGGTAAGCTTTTGAAAGGGATTCCTACAAGTTCGTCAAGCTTTATGAATGAGGATTTTGATATTAGCATCCATATCTTGTTGATCCTTGTTTCAACATTGTTGTTTCAGACTGGGGTCAATAAACTTGCAGACCTTGTTGGAGTTACACTTGGTCCAAAGGGCAGAAATGTTGTTTTGCAGAGCAAATATGGATCACCAAGAATCGTTAATGATGGTGTTACCGTAGCCAAAGAGGTATCCGATGATTGGAGAATGAATATCCATGCAAACTTTATCATGGTTTGATTTACTTGGATATTTGCTTGGGATATCTTTGTGGTTTGCTGTCAAGAAATATTTGTTTCTCCTTCAGCATTGTTATCTTTGTTTCTGTTATCTGTGTATCACTTTACATTATATACAGAACCACATAAAGATGTTTTACTTTTTAATGTATAACTTCATTCTAGGTCGTCCAAGGTCTAGATTGGAATTTGAATTTGTCAATGTGGTCTTGTTCTTTGCAAGTTATTGTCTCACATTGTCTGGTTGACGTGAATTACTTGTTAAATCTGGTCCATTAGGTTGAGTTAGAAGATCCAGTTGAGAATATTGGAGCTAAGTTAGTAAGGCAAGCTGCTGCAAAGACAAATGACCTTGCTGGTGATGGGACTACCACCTCTGTTGTTCTTGCTCAAGGTTTAATTGCTGAAGGTGTTAAGGTTTGTGTAACATAATTGTGATACTCACTTTCTTCATGAATATTTTCTTGACAAATGAAAATTTTTAACCTGATAAGCAACAAACATGTGACAAGGGCAGGTGGTTGCAGCGGGTGCCAACCCAGTTCAGATTACTAGAGGTATTGAAAAAACAACGAAAGCCCTAGTGGCTGAACTGAAGCTAATGTGAAAAGAGGTATATTTAAGGCTCCTTTTAAACAATCATTTCAGTTGTAGCATGATTCAATTGCAAATATTGATCTTCTTTGGAACTATTTTTTGGTTAAGTTACAGCAACAAAATGAGATTTTGAGATGTCATTATCTTTTGGTTATGTAGTTCTAGAAATGAATGTGGACACATGAGTTGTATGTGATCTTATTCCGGCAGGTAGAAGACAGTGAGCTAGCTGATGTAGCTGCTGTAAGTGCTGGAAACAATTATGAAATTGGTAATATGATCGCAGAGGCTATGAGTAAGGTGGGTAGGAAGGGAGTTGTGACACTAGAAGAAGGGAAAAGTGCTGAGAATAATTTGTTTGTCGTTGAAGGAATGCAATTCGATCGTGGCTACATCTCCCCATATTTTGTAACAGATAGTGAGAAAATGTCGGTTGAATATGAAAATTGCAAGGTCTGTAGTTACTTGAGATGCTGATATATTAGCGGTTTATTAGTTCCTGAAGTTGTATGTGAACTTTGTAGCGATGATGTATGATGCTTGCCTCTTTCAGTTGCTTCTTGTGGACAAGAAGATTACAAATGCAAGGGATCTCATCAATGTCTTAGAAGATGCCATAAGAGGGGGATATCCTGTTGTAATAATTGCTGAAGACATTGAACAGGAAGCTCTTGCAACCCTTGTTGTGAACAAACTCAGAGGTTCATTGAAGATTGCTGCACTCAAGGCTCCAGGTTTCGGAGAGCGGAAGAGTCAATACCTGGATGACATTGCCATACTTACTGGAGGTCGATTTTACTTGTATGCTTGCATTTGTCATAGTGTTAATGCAGTTTACTTGTGGTTCTCAGCACTCTTTTTCTTTTTGTTTGTCATTGAACCTCACAGGTTCATGTTTTTCGCAGCCACTGTAATCAGAGACGAGGTGGGTCTTTCCTTGGACAAGGCTGGAAAAGAGGTATTAGGTACTGCTGCTAAAGTTGTGCTAACAAAGGAGACCACAACTATCGTTGGTGATGGTAGCACACAGGAAGAAGTAACTAAACGGGTTGCACAGATACATAATCTAATTGAGGTCTGGTTTCTTGTTCTAAATAGTTCTAAATAATAGTGTAAAATGCATATTGACCACAGAGCTATGACCATTTTTAGTTTTCTTGATTTTCAGGCTTCTGAGCAGGAATATGAAAAGGAGAAGCTAAATGAGAGGATTGCCAAACTTTCTGGTGGTGTTGCTGTCATTCAGGTAATATTCATTCTGAGGACAAGTGTTTGCTTCCTTGCTCGATATTCAATGGTCACTGACTGTATGAGTATGATATTTTGGTTTTTGAACTCCGAACAGGTTGGGGCACAGACAGAGACTGAATTGAAGGAGAAGAAACTAAGAGTTGAAGATGCTTTGAATGCTACAAAGGTATGCCATATTTTTAGTCGAGTTTGCATCTTTTAGCACTTAAGACATTAGTTGTTGAGACATGAAATATATTGTTGATATTTTGTGTGATTGCTCAGGCTGCTGTCGAGGAAGGTATAGTTGTTGGAGGTGGCTGCACACTTTTGAGACTGGCATCGAAGGTTGATGCCATCAAGGAGACTCTTGAAAATGATGAGCAAAAGGTTGATGACTTTGCAGAGATTTTTCATGTTAAATTTTGTACCATTTGTTGTAATTCGTCTGCTGAAAAATGCCTTTTGCTTAAAGATATTGTAAATATAATCTTTTAATTTGCAACCGAAAGGGCATGGTTCAATAATCAGTCATTTATCAACCAAAGCTACCCTCTAATATTCACTTGGATGAGTTGCAGGTCGGAGCAGATATAGTAAGGAGGGCACTTAGTTATCCATTGAAATTGATTGCAAAAAATGCTGGAGTGAATGGGAGTGTTGTCGTCGAGAAGGTGTAAGACTTGATATTTCAAGTCTCTATTGAACATACTTTATTATTGTTACTTTGTTTGTTAAATGATTAGGAGTAAAGAGACTAAACTCTTGCTTATTGTTCCAGGTGCTTTCAAATGGTGACTTTAAATATGGTTACAATGCTGCAACTGGAAATTATGAAGATCTAATGGCTGCTGGAATTATTGACCCTACGAAGGTAGTCACTTAGTGCTCGACTTCATTTACTCACCAGTCATTTTGAACCCAGATACCATCATTTCTCTGAACATGTATCGTTATTAATTCACATAGCATGATGTTAACTATTTATACATCCAAATCGAAAGAAAGCAATGAAAAAAGGTGAAGGGGAAAAGGACTCAAGAAAAGCATATAGCTTCCTAGTCAGTGAGTCATAGCATGTGTGGTAAAAGATTCAATCTTTGTTAGTTCCCCTCTGGTGTTCCCTAAAAAAGTTGCACATGGTTAATGATTCTAGCTGTTTAACTTCAAGTTTAGCAGTAGCATCAAGCTTTTATCATTCTGGGTTTACTGCTTACGTTCCATCTCCAATATTTATCCAATTTACTGGTTACAATAAATTGCTTACAGGGATTATGGAATGCTTCCGGCATCGGAATAATGTAGAATGTTTTTTATGCAAAGTTTTACTTGTTATTTTGCTATGCATTTAAGTTGTTTGAGAATCCATCTTTTTTCTGAAATAGGTTGTCAGGTGCTGCTTGGAGCATGCTGCATCAGTTTCGAAAACGTTCCTCACCTCCGACGCTGTCGTGGTTGACATCAAGGAACCTGAGTCTGTGCCTGCTGGGAACCCAATGGACAACTCAGGTTCATCATTTTATTGTGCTTTGATACTTCCAGTTCCCTAATTCATTTGCTTGCTATTAATGTTTTTTGCATGTGTTTCCGTATCAGGATATGGCTATTAACCGCAGCTGCAGAATGCGACGACGCCGACCAATAAAGTCACTAGCCTTTGTTTTTGTTATTTAGGTCTACATTTGTGTGGAGATTGTGTGCGAGACCACAGCATTGCTCTTCTCTCTGCAACGTCAATGGGATTTAGCTGATCACAGCATTTTTTATTATGAGAAACAAGTATTTGTTGCCATGAAATGTACCCAAAATTCTGTCATTGACCCGAGTACTCTGTTTTATGAACGTACCCTTTTTATGCCTGTTTTGCATAGCAACAGCTTCCACATCTTTTCTTTGATTGATATGCTGCAGCCAAATGCACTGTTGATTTCCAGAGGTTTACGAAGTTGTTTGATTGTGTTTCCTTGGACGTTTACTTCTCTAGGGTTTGCTAATGCTGATGAGAGTCATATGGAACGCAGTCGTTCTTAAGTTGTCCACTATAGGAGGGAGTAAGATGAGCAATCTGTGCACTATAGGAGGGAGTACGATGAGCAATCGTTCGATGCGATGCATATAAGATTTGTTGTTTGATCGATGCAATGTATATAAGATTCGTTGTTTTCATGTGTGATATATCGTAATCATCGCGACTTTATACTATTGATTGTGATGTATATGAGATGTATTTCATGTGTCATATATAGTAATCATCATGACATTATACTATCGATTGTGATATATATAAGATTCATTGATCACTATATTTTGAGGGTTATGAGATGATTGATGTTTTATGTGTTATATCGTAATTATCGTGACATTATGAGATAGTATGACGAGTGAGTGGAGTATAATGTGCAACTTATCTAATCACATGTCATTCGGTTTTAAGATAGTTGATATATCATATTATACATATATCATGGCATATACTATGCAACTATCAATTACCTAAAGCTCCATTTAATCACGCATTATTCGGTATCATGATAGTTGACATATCATGTTCCACGCTATACAATTATCATTCGGTATTAAGATAACCAATATATCATGTCATATACTATGCAACTATCAATTACCTAAAGCTCCATTTAATCACGTGTTATTGGGTATTATGATAGTTGACATATTATGTTCGCACGCTATGCAATTATCAATCACCTTAAAGCTTCATCTTAGTCATGTATCATTCGATATTAAAATAGCTAACATATCATATCATACATTATGACCATCACAATTAGGACATTAAAATAGTCGAAAACGAATCATTATACTATCGATTGTGATGTATATAAGATTCGTTGTTCACTATACTTCGAGGGTTATGAGATGATTGACATTTCATGTGTCATCTATCGTAATCATCGTGACATTATGAGATAGTATGACGAGTGAGTGGAGCATAATGTGCAACTATCAATTACGTAAAGCTCCATCTAATCATATGTCATTCGATGTTAAGATAGCTGATATACCATGTCATACATATATCATGGCATATACTATGCAACTATCAATTACCTAAAGCTCCTTTTAATTACGCATTATTCGGTATCGTGATAGTTGACATATCATGTTCCACGCTATGCAATTATCATTCGGTATTAAGATAACCAATATATCATGTCATACACTATGCAACTATCAATTACCTAAAGTTCCATTTAATCACGTGTTATTGGGTATTATGATAGTTGACATATCATGTTAGCACGCTATGTAATTATCAATCACCTTGAAGCTTCATCTAGTCATGTATTATTCGGTATTAAAATAACTAACATATCATATCGTACATTATGGAGATCACAATTAGGACATTAAAATAATAAAAAACGAATCAAATTTAATCTCCCAACGATGTGATGAGAGTGAGTGGGTGGTGAGCTAATCGCGATGCCCATTGTTCTACCACCACCTAAGAGCCTCGATTGCCCCCATTACCTATGAGCTCCATGCAAGACTAAGGTAGTCGACATTTCATGTCCCCACACGCACCTCTCATAGTTACAATGACACATGAAAACAACTCAAAAGAGGCCCGTCGAAGGATCACTGTGAACTCTTTCTGGATGATTCGTGTTCCCCTTTGGAAGAGGACTTTATTCGAGTGCTAATAAGACGATCCAAATGCCTGTGTGTTCGCTTATCCCTTCGGTGGAGCCTCACATGCCGACAGAGGTGGACGTATAGCTCTGTAACTTGGGGTAACACTTAGCTACGACGAGTTTGCTGATAGACATGCCGTCCCATGAAGCCCATAAACCATCACATCGACGAGTGGGTGTTCCAATCATATCAGCTGGAAGGTCAGAATAATGGCGATTATATTCCCCTGTGCACGGCGGTCAGAAGAACAGTATCGTATGGTCTGTGTCATGAGTGAATGATAGGAGTCTTTTCATGAAGAGATCGATTTGAACCCATTGGTCTTCGTTTCCATATAGCACATTAAAACCCATCATTTTCTTCTTCGCCTTGTGATTATGGTGGAAGAGGAACGCATAGATCAAGACAACCGACCTCGGTTTATTGTGGTGTCGAAAGGTGATTGCATCCATCGATCAATAGTTGTAATCAGACTTTTGATAGCAGATGCTCCAACGACTGGTGCCTATCAAATTTAATACTTTCTCATCGCGAATGTCAATTTTGATCATTGATTTTATGTGACAGAATGGATCTGAATTCGTTTGTTTTCCAATCTTAAGTATAAAGATGTTTATGATGTAAGTTTTGACTTAAATCTATGAAGTGACTTCTCCGATATGTAAGAAAGATTCGTTTGAAACTCGAAAATAAGAGTTTTGAATCTTAAGTATAAAGATGTTTATGATGTAAGTTTTGACTTAAATCTATGAAGTGACTTCTCCGATATCTAAGAAAGATTCGATTGAAACTCGAAAATACGAGTTTTGAGAGTTCTAAGTTAGGATTATTTTTCTATAGTCATCATCTATTATAGAAGATTGAATGTATCGACGCATTAATTTTTCTTGATTGACTAAATTTCACATGTTGATTGATCGACAACGATGATATTATTTGGCATAACATGAACTATTATGATTTTATGTAGGAGTCAATCGTATAAACATTTAGATCGAATTTTGTGTTAAGTTAGATGATGTGCTATCATCCCTATCCTTTTGAATGAAGATGATGATGGAAACACCAAATAGTGGAGTTTGCAGTGTTTCCTTTGATCAGAAGAAGCTAATGAGTTGATCACTATAATAACATAAACTTCATCTAAACATTCTAAACTCCTCTCTCTCTCTCTCTCTCTCTCTCTCTCTCTCTCTCTCTCTCTCACTTTCTCTCTCACACACACACAACACACACAAGTAATATGTAGCACACAATGTGTATTCCATATCAACAGGAAAAGTAGGAGGAAAGCAATGAGGATTGAATTATGTTCTGAAAGCCTCTCTCTCTCTCTACACCAATCTGAATGCTTAGTAATGAGTTGATCACTATAGTAACAGAAGCTTCATCTAGACATTCTAAACTCCTCTCTCTCTCTCTCTATCTCTCACACACACACAACACACACAAGTAATATGTAGCACACAATGTGTATTCCACATCAACAGGAAAAGTAAAAGGAGGAAAGCAATGGATTGAATTATGTTCTGAAAGCCTCTCTCTCTCTCTCTCTCTCTCTCTACACCAATCTGAATACTTAGTATTGAGTTGATCACTATAGTAACAGAAACTTCATTTAAACATTCTAAACTCCTCTCTCTCTCTCTCTCTCTCTCTCATACACACACAAAACACACACAAATACCACACAAGTAATATGTAGAACACAATGTGAATTCCACATCAACAGGAAAAAGTAAAAAGGAGGAAAGCAATGAGGATTGAATTATGCTCTGAAAGCCTCTCTCTCTCAACATCAATCTGAATACTCAAAGACTTTGACAGTAATGCCTTCATCACATATGTACAAACAGGAATAGAAAGCTGAGGAACAGAAGAGTGTCTGATGTTGTCTAACAAAGCATCATCTTCATCAATCTACTACTAGTATTTGACCTCCTCCTCCTCCACCTCCACATCTCCTTATTACTTAACCCTACGAGCAAACTCTAAACTCTCTCCCTACTTTTGGATGAGAGGAAGAGGGAGAGGAAGAAATAGTGGAAGGAGAACAATGCCAACCTATGCCTCTTAAGTCCATTGTGAAGGCTTTTACGGTCACATCTCAGACATATCGTACCCATTCCAACTGTTTGAATGCTTATGTTCCTTAGCTTTCTGTCCCATCCTCCATCATTCCACTGCTCTTCTTTCCCCCGTCACCCTTTTCTGTCAAGATAACATCACATAGCTACACCCTCAAGACTCATCTTCCTTCTTGACATGTAATGCATGTGTTTTGCTGAGCCTACCACATGTTTAATGGACCCAAGCCCTTGTTCTCAGGCTCCTCCTCCTCAGGCTCCTCCTCCTCCGGCTGCTTGGCGTGGATAAGAACCTTGGAGAAGATGGTACTCATCGGGTCAGTCTCCAGCTCGGCCAAGTCCGCGAAGAAGTCATCGGGATGGTTCGATTCAGGGATCATCGACTCGTTATCTATCTCTGCGGCTTCTTCTTCTTCCTTTACCTTGGGATCGGCCTTCGGAGCCGTGGGGGATACAAGACTGCGCCCGAAGGAGGTCTTTGACGCGGAGGAGCTATTCTTCGATGCTTGGGATCTCGTGGATCCGGCTAAAGCATTGCGTTGCGTCGGCCACGGGTGGTTGTGCTCCGATGTGTAGGTGATGACCAGCATGTTGGGGTTGGTTCGGCTGCGCTCTACTTGTTTCCTCGCAGAGCATCCTTTGGAACTGCTGCATCTGTAGTAACCCCTGCGGCAATTCATCCGACGAAGTAATCATGCAGAACATTACTTGGAAATGCATTAAACTCAGCGTGCAATCGCTCGGAAAGATGCTCTGCTACTTGCAAACACAAGTTAGCAGCTGCTCTACGTTAATACCTACTCATTAAGATCAATTACAAGATCTTTATCTTTATTCAAGCAGCGTCTTTCTTGTACATCATCTCACATGGATCCAAAGAATTCTTTTCTTGACTCTTTCTAGATTCACCAGAAAGAAATCCTCGGGATCACACAAAGTATTGCCTCTACTGTTCATCGAGACATTGAGACTCAAAGATATATTTATAGGAACAAATACTAATTCTCTAATAATCAGAATACTTGATTAAATGCAAATCTTAATCCACTAGGAGTTTGAAGTATCTCTTAAAATACTTACCGATCCTATCAGTACCACAACTGCATTAGCAAGCATGGAGTTCCTTGGAGAGAGAGAGAGAGAGAGAGATGATGCATGATGAGGAAGATTACCTGGGATAAGGAGATCCCTTGATGGGTTTCTGGCCATACTTCCTCCAGGCCCAGAGATCAGAAGGAACGACCTCTCCGCTAGATCGGTTGGTTGCCGCCGCCGGAGCAGGAATGCACACCACCTTCTTCGCTTGGTTTTTCCTGCACACAAATTTCATGTCACGAAGGGGATGAAGAAGTCAGAAAACCTGTAAGATTTGTTGGTCGTCTTTTGTAGGGTTTAAGATTTGGAGAGAGAAAAGATGAGAAGGGGAGACTGTGTTGGCTATCAGACTGCGGGCATCGATGGCCTTATATTCCTGGCCTGATCGGAGACGTCGACGTGCGACAGTATGTGCGTGGATCGATCATCAGGAAATTTACGCTAAATCGCACATAATTCCAAGATCAGTGAGAGATCCGGGGGTCGAACCTCCGCTTGACACCGAGTGATCTTGTAGACGAGATCTGCACGCCACCATCGTCTGCCGAACAGCCTACTGCACCACTGCTTGCCTCTATCGGAGAGAGAGGGGAAGGCTTGGCTCCTCCTGACGAGAGCTGGAAGGCCCTTGGAATGATATCACGAGGCTTCGTGATCATCTCCTCGCTCATGAGCAACTGCTGGGACATGATTCCACCGCCGCCGCCGCCGCCGGTGCTCTCTGTCGCCGCCTTGACCTGTCCTCCTGTAATCATTTCGCCGCTGTTGTGGAAGAACTCGATGCCGGTCAATTCACTGAGGAGAGGGTCGCAGAGATTGGCGAAAGGGTCTCCGAAGTCGTTGTTCATGTCCTCGACCGTAGAGGAGGAGGGGGGCACCGTTTGCTCCGAAGGGGGATGCCAGTCGCTCACCACCGGGAACTCACTCCCCGAAGCTGAAGCCGACCCTCCTGAGCGGACGACGTCGGCGAGATCTCCTTGGCCATTCTCCCTCCGTTGCCAGAAGTAGTCACACATGTCTCCCGCAGCCCAAGAACAAAGCGTACCACCTCCGACCTCAGATGCTGCTTCGGTGCCCTCTCCGGAGCAGTCCGATGCTTCCAGTCCTGAACTCTTTCCTCCTGCTCTCGGAGACTGCCTCTGAGAGAGAGAGAGAGAGAGAGAGATAGAGAGAGAGAGGAAGGAAGGAGTGATTTGAGAGGTCCTCTCCCAGCCCAAGAAAAATAGTGATTGTAAGGGGACAAACGGAAGTGAGAAAGAGAGAGTAGTGTATTTTATTCATGGAAGACGCTGACTTTTGGATGGAATAGACTTCTCCATACGCAAGCAACTAAGAGATAAAGATGGGAAGCATCAATACGTGTGTATCAGTGTGTGGGCTGTGTTTGTATTTGAGAGAGAGAGAGAGAGAGAGAGAGAGAGAGAGAGAGAGAGAGGGGAAGCACATTGTCAGGGACGTTGGGAGGAAGAAAACACAGCTTGAAACCAAAAGCAAATTCAGATATTTATAATTAAATATTTAATATATATATATAATTATTTTTATCTATATATAGAAAAATTCAAAAAAAAAAATAATTACATATCAAAAAGCAGATGTAAAATTATTATGTTTCGATAAATTTTATCTATATTTACAAAAAAAATAAGTTCTTTAATACATCTTTTCACATAAATCTTTTCGTCTTTTCGATAAATTCTCGAGAGTATGAGATACATGAAATATTTATATAAGAATCAAATCCTGACTATCAAGATTTCTTTCCTCCGATAATTTTTTTATCCTTTTGAATTGGAAGATTTAAAAATTAATTGTTAATTTGAGGAGATCATAAAGTAATTATTTGTTTCTGAGTGTGTGTCCAATCCATCCAGCTAAATGGGCCCTGTAAATTTCTTTATGGAGTGAAGATTTTAGCTGTTAGCTTTCGTCTTCTTCTCTCGCTCAACCCTTTTGCTCCCTTTTGTTTGCCTTTGGTTGGCACTCTCTAGAGAGAGAGAGAGAGAGAGAGAGAGAGAGAGAGAGAGAGAGAGAGAGAGAGAGAGAGAGGCGGCAAGCAGCCGCATTTCTCGGCTTTAGACAAGTCGCTTTCTCTCTCTCTCTCTCTCTCTCTTGGTGCAGATATTACATTAAGAGACACACTGGAATTCGTTCCCTCCCGTTGTGCATGGAGATACCACCCTGTTTGCAGTACGAATAATATGGGTTTTCCTTCTGCTATTATGATCTCCAGTGCAGGATGTGAGTTATTCCAAGGAAGATTAGATCTTTCTCCTCCAACAAGTGAGATCAAAGAAAGAGATGAGAAGAACATTGGTGCAAAGTCCATCCTAATTGCTTGTATAAGAAGATAGTGAATTCTCCTTCCCTTTGCAGCTTCTTTCTCTTATTTCCATACGCAACTATATGTCACTAATTAAGCTTATTACATTTCCCTCTTCACTGAGCAACCACTTCAAGCCTCCAAGTCAACACATTAATCACTGGATTCTAAACACAAAATGAGAGAAAAAAGAAAAGATATTGGTCACTATAGACATTGTATGATGCTGCTTCTTCAATAAAACAATGCCAGCTTGCTCAATTGTGATGTGGAGGATAAAGGTCTGCTGAATCCAATGGCAATATATAAAGCTTTGTTGTTGATCAAGTCACTGCTGACCTTTATGAACTACAGCAGGATTCACATGAGCTAACATTCTGAAATCATCATTCCAAGAATTCCACCATGCTAACCTCCTGTGGCTTGTCATAGCCAAGAGGAGTTTCTGTTCTCTATCATGTTGATTGTGCAAAACCAATTGAGTTGAATGCTCCATTTGGGCTGAGAATGACATGAGCTTAACAACTGCTTCATCATGTAAAGAGGTGAACTTTTTTTTTTTTTGTTCTTTCTTAAATGGTTTTGACACAAATCAATTGTGTGGAAATGGATTCTGTGAATTGTTTCAGTCAGTGAAATTTGATGGGATCTTTAGCAGTTGACAATGAAGCCTAATCCCTTAAAATAGAGTATACACATACACACATACAAAAGTTCTTGTTTATTGAATGTGTTTCAGAAGTCATCAGTACTCTCAACCACCACTTTCAGAGCTGTGGGAAAGTTTGCAGCAACAAGCTTTGATAATGATTAGGAAGTCTTGTGATGGCCTGTAGGAATTGAGGAAGTTGTGAGGCTCCTTTTCTCTCTCTAATAAGGCAGAGAATCTGGAGTGCAGAAGGTAATAATACTCTAACAAGCTTGCACTCAGAGGATCCATTGTTCCTAGGTAGCTTGGAACATAACACTTGTGTCATGGAGCATTCCATGAATGCTAGACAGTAATTGGAAGAGCAAGAAAGATGCAGAAGTAAATTGGCAATTACAGAATGAGGCAATTCACTAGATTTTGGCAAATATATACACTAATAAGAAAAGACAGCTTTGCAGATGCCTTTGTACAATGTTCTTTACATCTGCATTAATGTATCAGAAAGGGACCAATGATCAAAAAGGAGCTTTTAGACATGTCTGGAGGTTGTAGTGGAGAACATAGCTGCTGCTGTTTTACAGGTTTCCTGGTGTAGAGCTGTGAGGTAAAAGACAAGACCAGAGAAGTGGAGCTTTTAGATAGGACTGCTCTGAACAAGATTATGGCAAACACAGGTCAATGGTCTTTGTCCTTTAGGGCTGCAGCATTCAATTTCTTGGAAGAGTAGGTGTGATGCCAATGAAATCACACATGTGGTGGGCTTAGCATGGAAGATCATGGCAAACACAGGTCTAAGTGTGTGTGTCTGTGTGTGATGTAGGACTCATTTTCTAGGTTCTTGAAGTCTTCAAAGAGCCAACCATCATTGGAGACTCTTCTCAGAATCTTTTGCTGCTGATGGGCTTGTCTCCTCTCTCTCTCACTGTGCTTTGGGGATTGGGAACCATTCAAAACACCTCCAACAGAACCATCCTGTCTCCCTTTCCTCAAGGTGGGATCACTCACATCTCTCAAACTCATACTCTTTGCTAAAATTATTCCTTCTCTCTCTCTCTCTCTCTCTCTCTCTCTCTCTCTCTCTCTCTCTCTGTAGTGTACAGGAAGAGATGATAGCACATGTTGGAAGATGCTTAAGCTTTTCAAACTATAATTATGGCCTCATCAAGGATAACAATTCTGACAAGTTGATTCGTTTCACTGATTCCCAGAGTCGCCGAGGCAGTGCCCGCTCATCCATGCAGATGCCCTCACTGGTTTTAGTTAGAGAAAGACTTTGATTTGTTGTTGTCCAAGTCAATAGCATTTAATGGTCGCACCACATCTTTCATGTTCATGCATTGATAAAGAACCCACTAGGGGACAAAATCTCTCTGGGATTCGCTCGCCCTCTCTCTTCTCGCAGATTTGGAGCATCCAACCATGTGATCCACACCCTTAACAAGTGACCCAGTACAGTGCTGTGCAAATCTCAGTTGGATCTCTCACCAGTAGCATGAGCAACAAGAAGCTTCCTTCCCTCGAGGAGTCCAACTGTCAATGATGAGTCACACTGGAAGAACACCAGCCTTAAATATTCCATTCAAATCCTAAGCTGACGCTGAAGCTGAAGCTGAAGCTGAAGAGATTGCAGCACTGAAGCTGCAATCTGTGCATTCACCACTTCAGCAACAGTGTCGAAGAATCTGCATCATCCACCGGTGGACCCAACTCGGAGGTCTGCCTCCTTCAATCATGTCTGCGTTGAAGGTGGGTGGCTCCAGTTTTCATCAGTGCAAAGTGGCTCATCCAATACAACATATCTGCACTGCTGGATAAGAATATTTGCCCTTTACATTGTCAAAGCAAGAAGGCAAAGGAGTTCGTTCTAACTAAGCTCATCTTTTCTTCAGCATCTTATTGTTCTTGGCCGAGTGATCGAGTCGAGAAGGCTGTCCGATGCCTGATGGTCAGAATTTAAAGGTGCCATGCCATCATCATTGGCTGCAGAAGCATGAAGAGCACCAAGAACAGTGTGGAGGTTCAGATCATGAACAGGGCCATGGCGGCAGGGGCCCACTCCGACAGCAATCAACCCAAGCCACAGCCCTAAGGATCGAGTGCCCCCACGCGCCACTGTCGCATGATCTTGACCACACGGATGATTGTGTGATGAGATGTATCAGGGACCAAAGCAAAAGCAAGCGACTGCCACCTCTCTCTTCTCCTTTCTCTTTCCCCCATTCCACCCCCCCCCCCCTCTCCTCTCTCCCATGGGCAGAATCTCGTATGGTGGAGCTGAGCTCCCCCACCACTAACCTCCAAAAGCCAAGAGATCCTCTCTGCAGCCTTCTTTCTGAGATGGAATGATGAGTTCGGAGGAGGGATGCATGCAACAGAGGAGGTGGGGGGAAGAGCACGGCCATAGCCATGCACTAACGATTCCCTCTTCGGGGGAAGCCATTGCGCTTGCGCGCGCACGCACACTCTGTAGCGAGTGCTGCTTGACATCATCTTCAACCACAAGACACTGTTGCCATTGTCGCTAACTAGTGCTCGTCATTTTCCTATCGAGTTAGGCATCACATGCATGCATGAGCTCCTCGAGCACCGGTGGTTCTCGCTGAATCTTACAGCCTCAAATGCATTTTTGTCTTAGATGAAAATATTGTGCACAAATGAGATGCTTAAAACGAATAAAATGATATAAGCATAAAAATATCATATATTTATATATATTTATATATTTTTTTAACATAGATGAGATTGGACATATATTAGCCTTTTTTTGTTATGTGGTTGTGTTTTAATATTTACAAATGTAGTATGAGGTAATGGTGGTAGAAAGGTATGAGGTAATGGTGGTAGAAAGGTCTTACACTCACACGCACGCACGCAAATCTCAGTAGAAAGATTTAACCTAGGTTGTCTTGAGGACTATAGGAAGACGATACCAAGTGCAAGATGTGTTGAAGCAAAATTGAGTAGGTCAACAGGCTTAATCTTACTAGGTCAGGAGAAAGACCTACTGTTAGAGTCATCTTGAGGACAATTGGAAGATGATACTAAGTTTTAGATGTCTCGACGATGCAACCAAGTTGAAAATCTTATTGATGATATGATCACCTTGAGAAGCAATTGTCTTGATGAAATGACTCTCTCTCTCGAGAGCGAGCAACATGAAGGAGTAATCATCATAACAATATGACTAACGTTATGGAATTATTTTTTGTATTTTTAGATCTCCTATCTTATACATGCATTTGTCTATTCCTTGCAATTATCTAAGTGACTCATCTCGTAAGCGGTTTATGCTTCACGTTGAAGTGGTTGAGGCCGAATCGAATTAGCCTTTGTGATCAGGTGATTGTCGGGTCGGGTCGCATTGGAGACCTGCGGGCTTCAATTCTTCGACCCGTTAATTAGCAATGGGTTTCCGTGTCGGGCCTTGTCGTCGGCAACTTGAGGCCCGGCCTTATGTTATATTTAGGGTGGCTCTTCCCTCTCCCGTTCTGATGACGGAGACAGAGAGAAGGGAGCAACACCAGCGGAGATAGGAAGGAGATCGAAATGGTTTCGGTGGTGAGAGGCGTCCTCAAGGTGATCAACGAGAAGGGCGTCGGCGGTTTCATCAAACATCTCCGGGAAGAGGGTTATATGTGAGTCATCTTTTCCACTCCTTCCTTTGCGCTCCATTTTCGAACGTATTAGATCAGATCTCATCATTTTTATACAATCACCGACATGGTAACAGCGATTTCTCGGTCAGAAGCCCTAACCCTGGATCATGTTACTCACACCAGATCCGTTCTTCCATTGTTATCGTCTTTAAGTTGAGGCGAGAACTGTTTGCTTTTTGATGCATTGGTGTCCGATTTGCAGAAATTCGTGCAGATTTTATTTTCTGCGCGCTGCACATCTCATTCATTGTCAGACCACCGGTGTATCGTTCCTTTATCCGTGATTCTGGAACCTCTGATTGCACGGATAATATGTAGGAAAATGTTCCGAGTGAGATATTTGACGTTGACGGGTTGAACATGGTTCTTAGTAATTAAGGGGGATTTAGGAGTGATTGCATTATGGCGAATGGTTTCCCTTAATTTTTTCTATATTGAACTAATCATCCTTGATCTAGATTTTGCCTTTGTTTAATAATGTCTGTCTGGTAGATCCGTATTCTAAATAGATTTTGTTTGTGAATGCCGAAGAGAATCAAACAGAAGTATGGCTGAAATAAGTTGATGCCTTGTTGTTTAGACCATTGTCGTTGGTACTGTATATTACAATAAACAAATGTTACTTCAGATATCTGTTTTCTTGCATGGATGGGATGGATGGATGAATTTTTATGCATAGATTTCTAGACCTCTTTCTTAAAAACTCAAGTAGCCATTCCCGAATATTGCCTTAAATAATGTTAGGAAAAGATGCGTGTAGTCAATCTGAAATAGTTAGACAGTCAAGCTTGTTGTTTATTAAAAATTAATTTAATAGAGAAGAAATTGCCAGGTTGTCATTGTCACGATAACATCCCTTATGTGGCTTATGGTACACATACCTAATACTCAAATAAGTTTGCTATCAGAATAACATTCTATAATCATACAATGATGTCAATGTAAGCAAAGAAATAGATAAACGAAATGGTTTCCAATGATTTCTGTTTTTCTAATAATGTTTAGAAATATGTCACACAGCATAGCTACTCCTTGAAATTTGTATTATAGTTCAACGTAATAACAGGAACTACAACTAACCATAATGACCTTACACAACGACATGACTAATTTTTCTTATTTCTTATATGCATATTGTAGTATGTATGCTGTCATATTTCAGGAATTTACGTAAAACTATTTAACTGTAGTCTACAGAATAGGGATTTCAAAGGTATTAGCTTAAACATCTCTTTAGATTTTAATCTTGCAGATACTAAAATACTGATACATAGAATTTTATTTTCCTGTAGATGTTAAAAAATAAGTGCTGCTCAGTACAGTATCCATTGAGATTATCATCATAGTAAAACAATGGCATGGCATGTCTGGTATTTGTTATGTGCATTTTGTGGTCAATATAAGTTATATTTCAGGAATGTCCATTATAAAGTGTCTGACTGTAGTCTATGGCATAAAAACCTTGGAGGGATTAATTCTTGCATCACGTTTGCTTTTCTGTTCCTCTTGTGCTAGCTGAAAATCTGATATTTTTTTCCTCTCTTACAGGAGATGCCTTTTGGATGGGAATCTATTGTAAGTGCCTTGGTTTGTTATATATGTTTTATGTTATCATTATTGGTGATGCATATGATTTGGGCCTTTCTTCTGAAGTTCATTTTGTTATCACAAATTTTATGTGTTAGTTTAACTGGACTACATTCATGAATAATCATGTGAGAAAAGTACCATAGCCTTAAAGTTTCTTTTATATTTATGTTGTTCTGAATTCTGATAGTGTAGTACATACTATAGTTGATTCACCCAAAATATTAAACAGCTAGATAAAAGTTGGCTA
Source organism: Musa acuminata AAA Group (assembly GCF_036884655.1). Classification (NCBI taxonomy): domain Eukaryota; kingdom Viridiplantae; phylum Streptophyta; class Magnoliopsida; order Zingiberales; family Musaceae; genus Musa; species Musa acuminata. Next base: position 5,054,327 of record NC_088337.1, on the reverse strand, counting down.
TGATTTGTTTGGTGCACCTTTCATTATCTATGAAAATTTTAGGAGTTCAATTGGATTATGAATATCTCCATGTGGCTGAAGATATTTGTAACAGGTTAGGGCTATTATTTATATTGCAACATGAAAATGACAACACACCTGTTATTATCTTTATACGATGGTGAGATTAGTCAGTTAAGACAAGGGCCATATTGTTGCCGAGAAAGATTAGCTTGGCACGTATTAGGTGATAAACTTGATTTGACTTGAGACTTGAAACTTGGGCTCAAGTATGTTTCCAAAAATATGGTCCTTTGGTATTTGTTGAAACACATCCAAATTCTTGAAACAGTGCCGTAACGTTGGATATCCTATTGTAACTTTTGATACTTCTTCGAGAAATGACCCTTCCACTATATTCTCATTGACACGTCCTAGAACTGGTATGAGGAAGCCATCAGCTTGAGATGTGTATGATCATTTCCTTGTCATGTAGCAGGCGGTATTTGATCAGTTTTCTGATCGGGACCGTATTTTGAAATGTGATAAATATTCCATTGATGAGAAATTTTGTGCTCACTAGATGCTTGATCCATTTAGTCGATTAGCTTTAATATTGTGAATTTTAGGATCAAGGTTCGCAATACCGTATCGTACCGGTGTTTCGACCTGGGCTCGGTATCGGTACGGTACGGTATACCGAGCGGTATACCCAGATGTACCGAGCGGTATACTCAGGTGTGTCGAGTACAGTGCACTGCTATAGTGCTACAGTGCATGCGGACCGGTAACAGGCGGTCCGCGTACCGGCAACCTGTCGGACCGGTATGTATCGCTCGTACCGGACGGTACAGTTCGGTACTGCAGACCATGGTTAGGATAGAGTTGGATAGATGTGATGATGAATTTTGAGAATGGTAATGACATGATTTGCATGCTTATAAACATTAGTTAGCTATGGGTTAACTTTCATATTCCAATATAGCCTCATAAATTATATGATGTTATTGAGATATCCAACATGATTCTTCCTTATGCAAATATTTTAGATTTTCATATGTATACTATAATCTGATTTTCTGTGAGGTTCTCATGTTCTTATTTTTATTACACCCAAGGAAACATATTCAATTTTTGGTTCTTTTTCTGCAAATTAATATTTTAAGAAATGTTCCATGCACATTTCTTGCTGTAATTTTCTGAAAAATAGTAGTTAATAGTCTTGTTTTTCAGGCAAACGAAACTTCACAACATTGGTGCAACCCTGATTGGGGTTGATAAATTTGGTAACCTGTATTATGAGAAATTGGATGTCCAATACGGTCAGTGATCTTCTTAGTGTTTCTTTGTTTTACTGAGGCTATATATTCTGCCCTGATAATTCTTTTGGGACTTTTATCCCTTTTTCCAAATCCCTTTATCTCAGTAAGTAAAATTTTTATGATAATTTTAGATGTATGAATTTAGAAATTGCGGGTGTTAAATGTGACACCTTAATAGTTTAAAATTAGTCATATCTAACTGTCACATGGAAAAACAAAACCATTGATGGTTTTTGTGGATTGATTTTAATTAGTCGTATGCTGGTGACATATGACTTCTGATAAAGCTTGGCTTGCATGGAAAAATTAGATTAATCCACTAGTTTTAGTTTGACACGGTATTCTTCAAATATTTTTGTTTGTGCAAAAAGAGGGGGAGAGTTTGATTTTGTCATCTGGGAGCATTTTTCAATATAAACACTGAAATATATTGGGTAATTAGAATATTATAACAATTTTGGTGTCAGAAACATGCCTTTTTTTCATTGGTTTCAGTCAGATACTCTTCTAACTTTATTGTTGATTATTAGATGCTTCACATTTTGTTGAAATTTTTTCTCTCTCTTATCATTTCGTATGTGCTAGTGTTCGAGATATTTAAATGAACTGTTGCTGATTAATATGCAGGAAGGCACAGGTGGGTTGAGTATGCTGAGAAAGGTCGCTATAATGCGTCCCAAGTGCCACCTGAGTGGCATGGTTGGCTGCACTATGTAACTGACCATACAGGCGACGAAGTAAGTAATGTATAATGCCATTTTGCTATCTTGTCCAACTGAACTTGTAACTGCTAACTGCATCTTTTTAGATTTTACTGGGAAAAAAAGGATACTTATTTAGTTACAAGAAAAGATAGAAGAACACATGAAACAATTCCGATTGGGGATAAATTGATAGAAGACCATTTAAGATGATATTGATATATTCGAAGAAGATCCATACATTTATTGGGTAGATGAGTTGAGCCAATTAAGATTTGTGGCATGAGAAGAGAACCTTATTAAACATTCAGGACCTTACAGCTTGCTGTTGTCCCTACTCCAGCCAGTTCCTTTTAAGTTCATGATCTTGGTTCACATTATAATGTGTGTAATTTGAACAATCAACGCTTACATTGTCGACTTGATCTCTCAAATCAATGTGGCAATCCTGAACATCTCTCAGATACTGGTGACTTGGTAGTTTAAGTACTCAGTAAAGGTAGTAAGCACAGAAATTAATTGTAAATCTGAATTTTTAGTAGAATTCTCTGTACCCTACCAGTGTCATAATCATTTATTGACTGTAATGTTCTACTTTGCTGGGGCATTACTGTTATGTTCTACATTAACATGACATTAGAGAACATCGAAGCATCTATAAGCTCTCAGTATAACTTTCTAGTAGAATTCACTATACTCTTACCATTGTGTCAAAATCATTCTTGTACTCAGATTGTTGAACATAACGTTCTACTTTGTTTGGGGCGTTAATATTTATTATCCATGCTAGCTTTTGATGCTGAAACCTAAAAGATATGGCGAGGAACATAGAGAGAACTTCTCAGGGGAAGGTGATGCGTACATCTACCACTCCAAAGGCCACGCTCTCAACCCTGGACAGAGGGATTGGACCCGTTACCAGCCCTGGCAACCCGCCAAGTCCTAAACTTCTTTTCCTGTTGCAGGACAAGGTACATAAATCATGCCACACTGCAAAGCTTTTGCTGGCAAATACTTTGTTAATTGCTTGATTGACAGCAACCCTAAAATGCATTAATGCGTGCTGAAAACGTGGCTGTAATAAGTGCTCTGGATTGTAGTTTCCAATTGTTCGTTTGGAAATGTGTCCATCTAATTAAAATTTTATTTTTACTGGGCAAATTGCTTGTTTAACTGATTGACCAGTTTCTTTCCGAGCAAAACTTTAGTATTCCTTGCTCTAAACATGCTTTGTGTAGCAAAACCGTACCCAAGTTTTACATACGTTGTATTAGCTTCTTAATGCAAGTGCTTTGTACTTGCTTTTGTATCATGCTGAATGCGGTAGGAAGAGGGGCGGGGGAGGACTGCTGTTGGGCCAGGGAGAACTGAACTAAGCCTAGAGTTTCACTTTAGGACACTGCAGCCAGTCGATGTTGCTGTTGCTTACCATTGGCTTTATATTGCTGAATCCAATTGCCTGCTACATGTCGCCACGTCACTCGTACTTTATGTTACGCGAGGGACGCCCACGAGGTTCACGTTTCCTCCCCTCGTAGAGAGAGAGAGAGAGGAGCATGTGATTCCAAGTGGTCCATCGCATTACCGATTGGTTGGGTGTCAATAATAGACCGCGTTGTTTGAGCTCGGTGGGTCCTGGTGTTCACGGCGCCACGTGTATCTGGTCTTTCTCTGACACATCGGGACGCTGCGTGGTGGCACGACGCCCACGTGGACCACGTGCGTCCCCGCTTCGCTGCATCTCGCGTTATACGAGTCACAATTATATTGGTTTGGGGAATTCTGGGAAGCTTTGAAGTTTACGTCCTTACGAACCAACTATACACACTGCTTGTCGCCCCCACTCACCCCCCACCCGAATCAGGATCCATTTTTTCCAGCCAACGTGGCAGAGCTCTATTAGTTCTCCTAGGAGTGGACCCCAAACTTCAAGTATATAGACCTGTTTCTGAAAGAGGCCACACAGCTGATGATTCGAACCCGTTTCTTGATTATATCGGGGCCTCGCGTTCCCAATCTTTCTCGGCCCTGCTTTTCCGTGACGGTCTGCTAACAAAAGGCAACGCAGCGCAACGGGGAGTCGTTCCTCCTCTCTTGCTCGTTTACTTCCCGATCCTACCTCCCTCCGTCGCCTCACCCTCGGTTCCTCTTCCTCCTCTCTGTCTCGTGCCACCCCGATCAAGAACCCCAGAATCAAGTCTTCTTCCCTCGATCCGCGAGTCGAGCCGCAGCCGTCCTTCTCCGCCCCAAGAAAATGGCGTCGGGGGCCAACTCGGATAGGCTTCTTGCGAGGGATGTGAGTGATCTTGCCACCCGATTTCTTCTTGGACTCTTGATTTGGTTTCTTGTTCTGCTTCTTTCTTTGTTAATCCTACCGTGACGATTAGGTGAACTCGAGTGAAATTGAGAATCCAAGGCAGCCTCTGATCAATGGCGTCACTTCTAGCGAGAGCTATTCTGCTGCTGCAGCGATTCTTCCGTGAGTCCACTACATCCCGGGCAACTACTAATGCTTCAAGTTAGAAATAGTTGGATAGTAGTGGTTGTATGGTTTTCTTGCGTAATAAAAGGAAAATAACATAAAAGAAAGGCGTCCGAGAGAAGTCATTTTCTCATGTTTCAAATGGACAAAATGAAACAAGGTTTTTGCTTTCCGTATGTTATGACAACTGAAATGACACCCAAGAACATAAAACATCCTTGTTTTACTGATTTGTTTTCCAAAAAAGGTTGTTTAAGTAAGGATATCTGTTACATCATGTTTCATAAGATGATTAACTATCATGCTCAAATTCTACGAGTGCCTACCATATACAACTTAGTGTTAAGCTGTCATTCTAGAGGACTGTGGTTTTGTTATCAGTCACGAGAATTTTCTTATTGTCCTGTTTGCATCAGGTATGGTATGCCGATTTTAACATTACCTTTTTGTTAATCAGGCTTATTGATTTTTTTAGTGACATTAATATCAAAAAGGAAAAGAAAATGCTTGCTAAATAATTTCATAAAAATTAATTAGTTGCTCTAACTATTCTAGCTATACTGAATTTCTTGTAGGAATATAATTATACTTCTAGGGGAAGATTAAGAAGTTGTAATGCTTTGATTTAAGAACTACAGCAGATTGTCAAGAACACCTTTTTGACAATTTGCAATGGATGACTTGGAAACTCCCAACAGAACTGAACAGAAATCTTCTAATAATATCACAGAAATTTGTAATTTCTGTTAGTCTATTCATATGACTTGAAGGTCTCTTTTGCAAAATCATTGAATGGTAAGTATGGTTCCTGCATCATCTTAGAAATTCAATTGCATAGCAGTACAGATAAACATAGATGCCCTCTTGCATGCGGCAGGGGATGCTATTAAACTCTTCTATCTCATTTTATTGCTGTCATTGTTCTAATATTCAAGACTTTTTCCTATGTTTCATTCTTTTGTTCTGAAAATGATTTCAGAATTAACCTTTTAAACTCTCTTTCCTCCTGACCAGCACCTAACTTGTCTCGAGGATATTTGACGCATGATAGATGTTACTTTCACAAGTGAGAGATTTGTAAACAATTTTTAGAAAAAAAAGGATCTTCACTTTGATTCATTATTCTGAAGAGAAATGCCTTGTCTCTAAATGTTACTCCTGGTTCAAAACTAGATCAACATGATTTTAGGAGGTTCATTAAAAAAATGAAGAAAGTAAGATGTGCGGATATGGTTTCTTTGTTATGACAATCTCAAGTAACTCGATGAATTTTAGGTTCTTCTTCCCAGCTCTAGGAGGGCTACTCTATGGCTATGACATTGGTGCTACGTCTGGTGCTAAAATTTCTTTGCAGGTGTGCCAACTCAAGCTTTTCATCCTTGATAGTATCTGTTTTTTAATTTGGTGCTAAGGTTTCAAAATTCTGATAATTTATATTGAGTGTATCTGGCATAGGTTTTTTCAGTTAATGCCTGAATTCATAGAACACATTGGTTGGTTACTTCAGAAAAGTGTAATCTTAATAGAAGTTTGTTTTTCTACTTGAACTAAAACTTAAAATCATGTGAGATTATTGGTTATCTATTGTATGATTCAACTCATTATAAAATTTTGTTTCTACTTTCTACTGTAGGACATCATGTGAAATCTCATGTTGGTTGTGACCATATGATTCTGTTAATGGTTCACCATGTGGTGCTTCTCATGATTGTTTCTGTTACTTTATGGGAAGCATCTTTTGCTTGTATTTATTTCAATCTGGTTTGAGTAAATGGTTTCACATGGAATTTCCTTCTAATCTTCTTGTGAGAAATTGGCTCACTATCTGGAAACATTATTTTTGCTGTATGCACATTTTCCCTCAACTTGCTGCAAATGTGCTTCTCCTTTGCTATCTGATAATTTTGCCTTGTGATGTAAAAGTAGTTTTCGGCATACTTAATATGCCAATGTTGGGGCACTCAAGTAGACTTGCCTCTAGGTGGTTTAAATTAAGATTTGCTTCAGGGCTGGTAAATGTGTGAAGATGGACTTGGGATGGTGCATTCTCCTAAAACTGGATGATAGATGGGGTTAACAGGAAGGCAGAAGCACATGTTCAGGGATATTGAAAAAATTGTGGCAAACTAGCATGGTTGTTTGGGTGATGATCATGGTAGAGAAGTTCTGATAATAAAAGGTTTTTGTTTTGCAATTGATAATTCTTGTATCTTATGTTAGTGAAAATATAAGTACCACAGATCTCTGCTGAAAATATAAGTGCTAAAATATGATGCCTTTGCTGCAGTTTGAATTTATCATATGTTTCTGCACGAGATAAGTGCCACAGACCTCTCCTTGTTCCTCTGCCTCTTTGATACATTCTCCTAAAATGTTACAGCATCAACAATAAAATGTTACATCTTCTTGCAGTATCTCTGTTGTTTCTTCTGTTTTTTCTCTCCTTTTATATTCTAATTACTTGCTATCCATGCTGAGAATGAGACGAGAAGCAGCCAATATCACAAGTTTGAAAGTAGTTTTAGCATCCACAAATGAGACAGCTCTGTCATAGAAACGTGCTTGATACATGGGGAAAAAGTATGTCAAAAGGAACCAAGCTATTCTGAGAAAGTATCTGAACTAGAAGATATCTTTGACTTTTCGTTACAGAAATGATTAATGATTTAGTAATTGAGTTAAGATATCATTACAGTAGTTACTCTAAGAATTTTAGTTCAGAATTGATTTACCTATATATCTCAAGTATCTTCAGGGAAAAAGTTTATTCGGGTATGCTTTAATTGATCGATAATAGCTTAATTGACTATGTTGCTCATAGTATACCTGTCAAACTTCGGATCTCTTACATGTCTGATTGAGAGGTTTCTGGATTGTTGGTTTACTAAAATTTCTTTTTGCAGTCATCAAGCTTAAGTGGGACGACATGGTATAATTTATCCTCTCTGGAAATTGGTCTCGTGGTGAGTTAACACCACATAGTATCATGGATCACAAGAGCGTTGGTTATGTTATCTCTCGTCATCATATTTTGCACATTGCTATTTATTCCTGAATCCTGTATATGACAGGTTAGTGGGTCTCTATATGGTGCCTTGATCGGTTCTGCTCTGGCATTTACCATTGCTGACTTTCTAGGTTTGCTGCCTGAACTTTGACAATATAATAAGATTTTTCTTCCTTCATATCTAGAAACTAATCCTAGATTATATTTAAATGAAGGAAGAAGGAGGGAGTTATTACTCTCTGCTGTGCTATATTTTGTTGGAGCTCTGCTGACAGCATTGGCACCAAACTTTCCTGTTATGGTGATTGGACGTTTTGTGTATGGTACAGGAATTGGATTGGTAACTCAACCAACCTTCTTCTATTTATTTATGTTCATGTGATTTATGTACACATAAATTCCATAATTATTGATGATTCCCTTAATCTTGGCAAGTACTTAATATTGTGGCATACTCAATTATCATGTTCTGGCTTCAATTATTTTACTCTTGAAATCTTTTATTGTCCTTTAGATGGAGAAATTTTTTCTATGCTGATTTTTGTTTCTGCAGATGTTTGTATGTTTTCTTTGGTCCAATATTCTATTCCCACAAATTGTCACCGTTTACGATGCACTTCTACAAGCTTTTCATAACTTGTGCTTTATTTGTTTCACTATGTGATTGGCATGTTCATATTTTTTGATGACACTTCAATAATTGTTTTTTCAGAAAATTTTTCAGTATGAATTGGTGATGGGAATTATGATTCATTCACTTTTAGATCTTGCATCTTTTTGTTTTAAATTTTTCAGCAGAACAAGGCATGTTGGTTTTTCCATTTGTGAATCAGAAATCTTACTTCTTAGGCATCTACAACCTATTCTACTATTTGAGGTGTCCACTGATCCATTGTTGACACTTCTTGAAAGAGATTCTGTATTCATATCCACTATGTATCAGATATTGGTTCTCGTCTGTATCTGATACTTTCTTTATTTTTTTTCTTTTGCTACGTGAAATTATAATAAAAATCATATGGTGTTTTAAATCCCCGTGGGATTCTCTTAGGGTGCATTCCTTTCTATTCTGAGAGCAGCTAATTGTGAATTTTTTAATTTTTGATTTGTTAGAAGTGCTTTTCCAATACTTGTGAATACTTATATATTATAATTTAAGAGCCTGGCCCATTTTAAAATTCCTTTCTAATCAAGTGATACTTTAAGAGCTGAGAGAAAATTGAAACTTATATATTATACAAACTACAAAAAAACATATTGTCTCTATTTCTCTACCCTTTGATGTATCATTTATCTGTCATATATGTTGGTACTTATGCCCATCCATGTGCTTCATAGATTGGCAGATAAGTTCTAACTTCTTAGTACTTAATATTCTCATGGCAGTGACTCCTGTCCTGTGACTCATTTCTTGTCCAATTGGATCTTTGTTCCTTTATTGTGCTGGTGATGTTTGCAATGCAATCTTAGTTGTTATTTTGAGAATGCACAACAATATAAGAAGTATGTCATCATTCTATTTTCTGCATTGATATGTCGGCGCATATGGCATGTAAGATTGGTTTCTCTTTTACAAACCTTTGATTTCACCATATGTGTGACTCTGCTTCCTCATTTCTCAATCAGATGTTGAAGTCTACAGAAGTCGGATGAGTGATTCTGAACTCGGTTTGTCTAATATAAGATTTTGGGCTGAATCATGTGGTTCTTAACCGAAACCATTTGAGTAGGTTGGTTTTTTCTGAATCTGGTCAAAATTTGTGCAATTTCAACCCGTTTGGTTGAAATTTTATACCAAGTAATTTTGCTCATAATCAAGCAGTCAGCACACTGGTTTGGCCTCAGGCCAGTATGCAATTCCATTATGGATGAAATTACTTGTGAAGTAATTTTATGCCAAAAATTACATCCACATGAACACAGATAAATGAAGTTCATGGCCATTGTTTCTGTGCTTTTTCAAATGGAATGAGCAGATTGTGGCATTATCGAAGAGATTCATACAAGATATCACCACTTTTGGATAAAATGAGCAAATTTTAACATCGTTACAACACAGCACGTATCTGTCTAATAGTTTAGATAGTTTAATTAATATATGATATCTGATGAGTTTAACTTGATGCTGGGCATGTTAGATTTATATCATTATCTTGTATGTGTGATACTCTATTTATTAAGTCAACATTCTTTGCTTGCATCCCGCATTTCCTTGATATAAAAATATCATTTTAGAGAACAACTGTTGTTATTTGCTTGTTTTAAGTTGAACAGAATTGAATAGGCAATTGCAGTCATACTATTTATAATGCCTAACATTTAAATTTACATATTTTATATTTTGAAGATAGAAGTTTGTTCTAAATGCAGTTTTATTTTCATCAGGCTATGCATGCTGCTCCAATGTATATTGCAGAGACTTGTCCAACTCAGATACGAGGCAGACTTATCTCTCTGAAAGAGTTCTTCATTGTTTTTGGGATGCTTGTGAGTATAAATATACTGGTGTGTCAAAAATATGTGGGCTTGGATATGTGAATGCTCATTGTTTTGCCATACTTGCAGTTGGGTTATATATCTGGCAGCATCTATGTTGATTTGATTGGTGGATGGCGTTATATGTATGCCACTAGTGCTCCTATATGTCTAATCATGGGCATAGGAATGTGGTGGTTACCACCATCACCTCGTTGGCTGCTTTTGTGCGCCATACAGGGTAAAGGAAGCCTGCCACATGCGAAAGAAGTTGCCATTACCTGTCTGTGTCGTTTGAGAGGTGTAGCTTTTAGTAGTTCATCTTCAGAACAAGTTGACTTGATTTTGGATGAGCTGTCATATGTGGATCAGGAAAAACAAGCTGCATTTAGTGAGATCTTTCGAGGGAAATGCCTCAAAGCCCTCATTATCGGTGCAGGACTGGTGTTTTTTCAGCAGGTTGCCACAATGAATTTTCAGATTTGTTTAGTGATTTACCGATATTACATCTACCTTATCAATAGTCATTTGGTGCTTTCTTGCCATGACATTTGTTCTCTATCAGCTCATAGTTTTCTTCTACATCAGGTAACAGGGCAACCTAGTGTGCTGTATTATGCTGCAACCATTCTTCAGGTACTCCAATCTATGATCAGTATGTGTATGGGAACAGAAAGAAATATATGCTAACAAATATACTACTTTTATTTTGTGTTGGCAGAGTGCGGGATTTTCTGCAGCATCCGATGCTACACGTGTCTCTATTCTTCTTGGTTTGCTGAAGGTAGAAACAGTACTTGGTTTTAGCTAATAACTCATCGATCTGTATTCATATTTAAAACCTCCATTTTACATTTTCTTTTTTCTTTACCTGATCGATCTATGTATGTCTTTTTGAATTTACATATATCTGAAATTGGAATCTCATTTGTGAATTCTTCTGTTTAGTTTGACTTGCTTAAGAACTTGATTTAATATGTGACATTGTATGTTTCAATCTGTCATTTGTGAATTATTCTGTTTAATTTGATTTTATTAAGAACTTGATTTAATATGTGACATTGTATATTTCAATCTGCAATGCTTGTAAAATTGATAACACACTCATTTCCGAGCTATGGTAGAACATTTTTTCTTATGCCAACCAGTTCTATTACCATGTCTTCATGCACAGTAACAAGTGGCCTTCAGTTTACTATTTTTTAGTATGCTGATATATACTTTTTCATACCCCTCTTGCAAAGAACATATAGCATGAGCTGTATACACTATTAAATTGTCGCAGGTTCTTTTCAAGGGTCTAATATTTCTGTTTCCTTTGCAGCTAATTATGACTGGTGTTGCTGTTCTCGTGGTGGATAGACTTGGAAGAAGACCTTTACTTATTGGCGGTGTTAGTGGGATAGTAAGCTTCTTGAACTTTTGCTGATAGGACTTGCATCTGAGAACAACAGAAAGATAAAACAGTCCTGCTGTTAGGACTTACATAATATGTTTATTCTGTACGTAGAAGGGTATAACACAACACTGATGTGGAGGGCCTAGCCATTGATAAAAATTGTAGAAGATAAGAATCATGAAAGTTAAAATGGTAGATGCTTATTGGTGAAGAGTTAGATGGCGTCAAGCCAACTTATACTCTGTTCATTAGGCCCTTTGGCACAATCCCTGCAAAATATGAAAATACTAAAGAAATGCAGGGGCTAATAAAATAAAAATCAGAAAATTAAACAAAGTGGCAGTGAAGTTCTACATATGACTCTTCTACTGAGGGTTTTAATTGTCTGGGTCCAGTACAATATTCCATTTGTCTCTAAAATTCCAGATTTTAAGCATCTTTTTGTTACAAAACATTTATATCTTCCTCTAGTTTCTAGTTACATGCTAAAATTTAACATGCTCATACATTCATGTTCAAAATTGGGATGCTATTGGAACCTAGAACTAGAAGACTAGAAAGTTGGTAAGAAAGATTACAACTCTAGCTGCAATTGAGCTCGTCTTAAACTTGGAGGAACGATCTGAATCCTGTGAGTCATTGGACATATTTCTAAAGAGAAAATAATAAACAATTTTTTTCCATTACTGCTGGTGATTAGGCTTGAGCCTGGCGCATTTTAAAATTCCTAAAGTGGATACAACTACCATGCAGGGAAGATTGATGGTTGTAATTATGAATCTATTATGTAGTGTGATGCTCTGATACAATATCACCAGTATAGTGTGTACCTAGATTCATGACATGTTTATTGTTCCGGACAAGCAGTATTGGTTAGTATTGTGTTTGTCATATCATGTTACTATAGAATTTATAGAACCAATGTGTTCTTAGTAGAATTTAGACTGTTTTGCAGGGGTTATATGGTTTAAATATTTTGATATGTTGCCCTAGTAACCACATGTCTATGGTTTTGTAACTTCATTTTGTTTTCTTTTTGGTGGAATTTGCTTTTTTTTGTAGAAGTGCATATTTAAGAAGATTTATTCTGCCTGGTGTATTTTTATTTAAATTTGTGTGGGGAAGTTCAGATGAATTTGGATAGGTGTGCTGCTCTTGTATATCCATTTATAAGGTTCTGCGTGATTTCTTGCTGGTGAACTTTGTTCTTTACCTAGAAATCACAAAGGCACCAACAAGCTTAATTTTTGTTGTCTGTCTATTTTCTGTGAAAGAACTATCTGATGTTGTAGTACGAAGTTATGAGCCATCTGTAAATATTCTTTTGTCTGATTGAGATGATGCTACCTTATTATTCTGCAGGCAATCTCCTTGTTCCTATTATCAACTTATTACACCTTGTTGAACTCTCTGCCTTCTGTGGCAGTGATAGCATTGCTTCTGTATGTTGGTTGTTATCAGGTATTGTTTTATCATCTTTTCATTTTCTTTTCTCATGATTGTTACACAGCATTTTTATTTCTTAATGACGGTTGTTAGGAACTTGCTCACTTAAGTAGTATATTACTCATTTCAGGTATTCTTTTTTCGTCATCATTTTATCTGATAATATATTGGGATGCATCGCATAGAAGTATTGATTTCCTGCTAATGTTGCTTGTTATCAGCCATTGTATTATCATGATTTTATCTTGCATGATTGTTACAATATTCTTAATTATTCACAATAATCAAAGGATCTCTTTGTCACATAGTGATGTATCACTATACACATAGTGATGTATAGTGATGAATTCTCACCCACATCTGCTAAGGGAGATAAGTTCACCTGCTATTTATAAATAGGCAAAAAATTTCCAACTCATCATCGAATTTTGTTTGTCACCGACAATAGTGACAAACCATTTCTCTTCAATGAGTCGGGGACCTTTTTTCCAGTTGGCTCTTTCTATATTTGTTTTATGAGTTGTACTACATAGTGCATAGACATATCATGGCAATACATTTAAACTCTACATCAGTAGTTTCTTCACATTCTTTTTCTCTTTGGGTGAAGGAAAAGTTTCAATGCCATTGATGTTTCCATCAGAAGGAAAACCTGATTGGTTGCTAAAAATAACTAAGTCCTATCCTCATTTTTACCACAATATTTTTCTTCCATATAATTGTAAGCCTTCCCAAGGACAACCTGGGAGGTCGCTTGAATATCTAAGTTGTGTCCTCTCACCTAACACATTCTTACCACAGTATTTTTCATTCATGTAATTTTAGGCCTCATAATTTCTTCCCAATAATCTAAAACAGTATATGTTGGACACACTTGTATTGTTGCAGATTAGATTCCAAAATCTAATATTTTCTTGGGCCTTTAAATGACTCCAAAATAAGGTTTCAAGCAAATATTTGGTTACCAATTTATGACGATTCCTGTTTTTACCACAATATTTGTTTGCACCTTTCTTTATACGAGGATAAAACAAGATTCCAAAATCTTTGTTTATATTCATATAAGAATATATTTGATTATATGTATTAAGTTTGATATTGTTACTTCATTTCATAAATCTCTTTGGTAGGACTTCAAATTGATGTTTGGTTTATCATCAAAACAATAATCAGATTTGAAATCCACTAGAATCAGAATTGAAATGACTAAATCTTCTGATGAATTTGGTTCAGAGGCTCTGGAGATGCAATCAGAATCAAAAAACCAAATCTAGCTCCACAATGTAGGATTTCAAATATTCCAAATAGGGGACATGGAATCCTTCAAGAATATAGGAGTTTGAACCCCATTCATTAAAAACTTGGACCGGAATCACTAATTTAATTTCTTGTAAAATGTAATCAAATTTTGGAAACAAAACACCACCTAAGATGTTTTTCTTTATGCTTTAGTTTGGTGCTAACAAAGACATTTATGGTTGTAGTGCTGACCTTGAAAAGCAACAGTTGCCACTCAAAAAGCGAAACAGCCAGTTTGGTCCCTGTAAACATATTTTCAGAGTTTTCAATAGCAAGTGCAGTTTTTTCATTAATTCATATTCCTGCAGTTGTCATTCGGTCCAATTGGTTGGCTCATGATATCAGAGATTTTTCCTTTGAGATTAAGAGGGCGTGGATTAAGTATTGCAGTGCTTGTTAACTTTGCCTCAAATGCTTTGGTGACTTTCGCTTTCTCACCGTTGGAGGTAATTATGCTGATAATTTCAATATTGTTTTAATCTGTTTTTATTAGTTCACACGTCATATAGTAGTAGTATCATGATATGGTTGATAATAAGGACCATTTGATCATGTGAAGCCATGAGATAACTACACAATAATTTATATATATGCCTAGTGTAAAATTGAATAGTGAACCTTCATCTTCATTTAAGTCAAATTTACTTCTAGTTTATGTTATATAATATTAGCTTATTTGGTCATGCAATTTAGATGGTCGGGGCATGCTTGTCATGTCGTAAAAGGTCTTTCTTGCTTAAGATTGTTTCATTGCAGCAGTCCATTTATTATAACCAAACAATAGATGTATGAAATGGAGCTTCTGCAACAAGTCTTTTTTTTTTTCTTTTCTTCTATGTTGTTTAATTTGGAAAATGAGAAACCCTTTTGTTTATTCTCTTGGCTACCAGAATATGTTAATAAGCCACAGTACATATATTGTCATACTTGAGATGTTAGAAATGCACATCTTACATGTCTCAGTTACAAACCAAAGCATCTGTGAAGTACTTGAGGCTCACCCCCATGCTTTCTGATAATGAGTATAACTTTTTATAGTTTGTTAGTATGACGGATTACATTTCCTATTTAGTTTGGATGTCAGATGCGACATGCATTCGTGCTTGTGTGCTTTTGACGAAGCCAACAATCACGTTCCTGTGCATTTGAGATGTAAATCACCTAAGTTTCTTTTTTTGTTTTGTTTTGTTTTATGATATCAGACGCTAGTTGGAACGGGTGTTCTCTTCGCTGGCTTTGGGGTGATTGCCATTGCCTCTCTGCTATTCATATTCTTCATCGTCCCAGAAACCAAGGGGCTCACCTTGGAGGAAATCGAAGCCAAGATCTTATAGAGGTTTTAACCATGGCGCTACATCTCTGTATCTGCACGTACCAGACTCAGGGAAGCTTTTATGTTATCTTTGTTTGTTGCAAGGTCCTAAAAAAATTATAATATCCTTTTGAGCACCCCTGACACAGGACTCTTTCAATGTTAATACAGGCATTTTACCAAATGCTCTCGTGATGTAATATTTTGCTGGAACAGGGCATTTAGATCACGGGGCATTTGCTAGCATGAATTCCATACCTGAACGTAAGATTTATGTTATGCCACCACCACTACTACTATGTGTGTTTTAACAGGCGAATTGATTTGGTTACACAGTTTAGTTAAAATTTTGATCTTCCAGCGATAAAGTTGATTGGGTTTCACATTTGCTGCTCATATGTCGGTTAATACTTAACTGATGAATAGTTCTAATCGGAGGCTTCAATCGTTTGAAGTAAAATGATCCCTGATTTGGTCAAATTAGATTTAGTATGGAACTTTTAATTTGATCAAAACAGTGCAGGGTTGAGATAGGACGTATTTGGCTACAAATTCACCATTAATATTCGTTGTCGAGTTGTCTACGTCAACTCGACAAGAATAGACGATGCTAAAAAGGGCTGGTTACGTACTCATCCTTATCATTGCTATCATGAGCCGGTTAATAACCCCCACCCCGGCATTAGGAAAGAGGAAAAATTTGAGGCCATCAGTCATTTGCTTGGAGAGTTGGACACGTGATTTGATCAAAACAAAATTCTCTCCCTTTTAATTATGCCACCCCAAATTCCCTCGTCGCCTCTCCCTCTTAAAGTTGCTTCTTCTGCACCTCTCTCTCTCCCCAACGCCTCCCCAATGGAGGCTATACCTCGGCAGAGCCCAACATCGGGCTTCTTCTCCCCCGAGACGGGGATATACCGCAGCAAGCACCGGCCCGCCGCCCTGCCTCAAGACCCTTTCGTGGACCTCGTCTCCTACGTCTTCTCTTTCCCCCACCAAGGAGTCACCGCCCTCGTCGACTCCAGGTCCGGCGCCTCCATCGCCTACGCCGAGCTCCGCGGCATGGTTCGCTCCCTGGCCGCCGGCCTCAGCCGGGATGGAATCACCAGTAAGGACGTCGTCCTGGTCATGCTGCCCAACAGCATTCTCTTCCCGGTCGTTTTCCTGGGCGTTCTCTCGGTCGGCGCCGTCTTCTCTACCATGAACCCGCTGAGTAGCGCCGAAGAGATCAAGAAGCAGATGAGCCTCTGCCGCTTCACCTTTATCTTCACCGTCCCCAGCAACGTCGCGAAGCTGGGCGGATTGGGTGTCAAGATCGTCACGGTGCCGGAGGAGCCCGAGTTCGACGCCCACAAGTTCGTCCTCTTCAACAGTCTCATTTCGAGCGATCCCAACGACGCCCCGAGGCCTGTCATCCGTCAGACCGACGCCGCCGCGATACTCTTCTCCTCCGGTACCACTGGGGCCAGCAAAGGGGTCGTTCTTACGCACAGGAACCTTATTGCTACGGTCGAGCTTTTTGTTCGGAGCGAAGCTTCACTGTATGGTAGTGAGAGCCGGAGGAATGTTTACCTCACAGCCATCCCCATGTTCCATGTTTATGGTCTTTCCCTCTTCTCCATGGGGCTCCTGTCGTTGGGATCCACCATTGTGGTGATGAGAAAGTTCGATGTGGAGGAGGCAGTTCGAGCTATCGATGCGTTTAACGTCACTCATTTTCCTACTGTCCCACCGATAATGACGGCCCTGATAAGGGCCAAGGGTGCCACCGGCTGCCGATTGCAGTCCCTCGTGCAGGTTTCATGTGGAGCGGCTCCGATTGCCCCAAAAACTATTCATGACTTCTTGAAGGCATTTCCTCATGTTGATTTCATTCAGGTGAGACTAGCTATTTAATCATCTTTGATGATCGTTCTCCCTATCGTTAGATTTTACATGGCACCCTCAAGTTGTTTGATATTTGGTTAAGACAAGTACGAGATTTGGAGCTTTGGTTTTGTGAATCATAGATCAAAGTTAATTTGTTTACTTGCTCTGCGTCTTGGGTTTTGAGTGCCCATATGGTCACATCTCTTTGCATTTAATGATGCATGTCGTAGATAATTCTTTGTTCTATTTTATGCAAAATTGATGCAAATGCAACTTATATTGATGCATAAGAAGGCATGTTGTGGTAGTGTTACTCTTCTTCAATATGGACATCCGTTTGTGTCCTTTTTCTTCAATATGAAAATTCCTCTCAACTTTTTCCATTCCTGAAGGTTGCATGAAGCATAATCTCCAGAATCCTATTAGTTTACATCTTACTGTAGATTCATTCTAGTATGGAAATCTATGTGCTTGTGGCAACTTCCTGCTGAGTAGTTTGCTCCTCAACTCTTGCAATTGAATTCTTGTTATTCATTATGCGGAAGCGAGATCTAAATGATTCTTAGGAATTTGCATATTACAAGTTCAAGCAAGATTTCATCTTGCCTTCAACATATTAAAATTGCATCTGCAGATTACCACATAATATTTTGCTGTTTCATGCTTAAATTGTCAAAATTTAATAACATAGTGCCACTTAATAATGCATAGTATTAATTTAATATTTAGAACCACTATTTGATTGAATAGGGTTACAACCTTCACACATTATTAGATCTGATTAGAAAGGGGCATCCATTTTATCCAAAATTAGTACTACAAGTCCCTCATATTTGTCTTAATATCATCTAAAGTTGATTATCAAGTTACTATAGCTCAAAGCATGAGGTTTCACCTGTAAATTACTGACTCGGGATGTGAATGGCTTCAACACAGGTGAGTTGCATACTCATATAGGTTGAATGGTGTGCGTATAATCTGGAGTCCATCAAGCACCAAAGGAGAAAAGTTTGAAAGATGCTTATCTATATCCTAATTGATTATAACTTAACATCTTTAATGAGTATCTATTCAAAGAGAGATGAAACCATAAACACATATATTTATGAAAGACCAAACGGCCACTTTATTGTTTACCATCCATGTGAATATCTGAATCTAATATTTTAAATTCTAGTTTAATTGAATCTAACATCCAAATTTGAATTGGATATTTGTATACAGATTCATGCTTGGTGTGAGAATTATATTCATAATTGACATTATGAAACTAGCATAAAATGCAGAAGTGAATGTATTATTATCTTTTTATAAATATCCCTGCCTCTGGGAAAATGATGGGCAAAGTAGATCTCTGTTTCTTACATAGCATCCGCTGAGCCTTCTTATTTTTGATACGTAAGTGGTGATTTTAATAAATTCATAATGTATATTGGACATGTTTTCCGGTATTCAGAAGTAGCACATCATGACATTAGCACTTGACATATCCTCATGCTTGGGTCGTACCAATAGCATTACACTGGCATAACGCTTGTACCAGGTTGGCATAGATTTTGTGCTAAATTTGTGCCAACCGGCATGGTTGTGATTGCATGTAGCCAGCTTCTAGCCTGCCACCATAACTTAAAACTTTAAGGCGTTTACATATTTGTTGACTTTCATTTAATGGGTATTATTGTTTTATCTAATTTTATTGCAGGGGTATGGCTTGACAGAATCTGCTGCAGTAGGAACTCGTGGTTTCAATACAATAAATTGTAGAAGGCATATTTCTGTGGGATTGCTAGCTCCAAACATGCAAGCTAAAATTATTGATTTAGAGACAGGGTCTTGTTTGCCTCCTGGTACAAGTGGGGAGCTGTTGCTTCATGGAGCAGCCATTATGAAAGGTAAACTTAAAAATAGTTACAGCAGCCTAAGCTTGTAAGCTTTTATTTGGGCATGTTTTAGAAAAATTTTGTTTGGCTGCATCAAATCTTACTGTGGAAGCGTTTTGTTATCCTGCTCTTTAAGGCCATTTGATTTGCATCTATTTCGTTGATTGTTTTGATAATTTCTAGATCACATACCAAGGCCTGTGCATTTCATCTTCATCCTGATCTTCTAAAATATTGCATCGATTTAATTGGCAATGGAAAAGATCGATCTCGTAAATGCAGACAAGACTTTAGTTGCTTCTCTTCAGAAGATTAAATGATTATAATTAATCTCGAATGAGTTTGACTTGGTTCAGGTTCATGAATGGAAAATCACTTGATCCAGGTTGATTTGAAATTATGAAGAATGCAACTGTATAAGATGGCAGGCTATATACAATATTATGCATTTGAAGAAGCATATTTTTACTGATATTCAGGATGAGAGCCTGTGGATAACAAACTTACGCCTCTGCCACAAGGGCCAAGCAGAAATGGAAACTAAATTACGACATTCACCAAGTAGGCTTAGGTCCGTGCCCTGAGAATTCTTGTCATGGCAAAGGATGGGCAACTGCCATATGAAACTAACATTTTCACATAAATATACTAACTTACCAATTTATGATCATCACAATTATGTGGAGGTATGCTTGAGTTAGTGTTGAGTTGCAATCTAGAGAATTTATTGGATATCGTGCAGATTAAAGATGCTGACCATCTAGGTAATTGTGTATAGTGTATATTATTTTCTGGCGTGGCCTGTAGTGATTCTGTACACCACAGATTGTATACCTGGATATAAAACAGCCCTTTTAGTTTGACAATATGATGCTGAATAACTGCAATTATCTTCACTATAGCTAATATCGTGAAGAAACTACATGGAAGATAGGTCAGATTGATATTTCTGATATTACCTTTTTCTCTGTCTGCCAAACTTGTGTCATATATATATCTTTATATAAGTGACTGTATGTTGCTTAAGTGTTGTAGCGGAAACATGTATAGTTGTAGTGTCAATTACTAGAATAAGCACCCTTTATTTTCTTTGCCATCAATTCCAAATATCAACTTCCAATTGTATAACCATTGATATCAAAACTTAACAGGCTACTTAAATGACGATAATGCAACTTCATCAGCAATCATCGAGGATGGTTGGTTAAAAACAGGGGATATTGCATACTTTGATGGAGATGGATACTTGTATATATCGGACCGTCTGAAAGAGACCATCAAATACAAAGGATTTCAGGTATATCCAATTCACATACTCATGATGCAAAAAGAGGGCACTGATAACTAATGTGCTGTTCTTCAGTATATGCCTTATTTTACTATGAGAAAATAGGAACATTTGGGAGATTTCAAGAAGTATTCATTAATAATTAAAATATCAAACTGAAATGTTAAAAGAAAAGAAAACATATACAAGTCTGCTTTTTGAGCCTTATTACGTGATCACGGTTGCTTCTTGCAACTTTCTGCAATATCTCTGCACATAATTTCTTGTATGATATTTCTCTTGCAGATAGCACCAGCTGATTTGGAAGCGTTGTTGAATGCACATCCTGACATCGTGGATGCTGCAGTGACAGCGTAAGCTTTACAAGTTCAACAAAGAACCCAGAGATTCTTAATGCGTGCATCTTCCGCTGCTTTTATCCTAATATTATCGTATGACTTCTGTAGGGCTAAGAACGAAGAAGCTGGAGAGATACCAGTGGCATTTGTAGTTACGAGGTCAGGAAGCAAGCTTTCATCCACCGATGTTATCGAGTTTGTGGCAAAGCAGGTATCCACATTAATCGCATCAGTTCCTTTTTCACTTGAAAACCATAGATCTTTTGAAAAACTTTTAGAGATCGAAGGGTAAAATAAATCTTCTGTCCTTTGTGCCATATATATTTAGAGATCACTGAAAGATGATATGCCTGATTAATGACAATTGTGGGTTAGTGTAAACAGATTAGCGTATGTTAATGGTCTGTCAGTGACACCCGACATGGTGCCTCCCTACAGCGATAATGAATCGAATCTTGTCTTTAGTTGATCTATTTAGTCTCAAGCATATAAATAAAAGGAAAACATTCGATAGCACATCCAAATTAGCATAATCGTTTGACCCTTAGAATGCACATGTAGCAGTCTTCTGCTGGTTCTTTCAAGGTTGACTTCTGGCTCTGGAACTTATATTAACAGATGCTTATGACCTGTGTATTAAATTATCTCCTGTATATTAAATTGAGATGTATCTTTGAGACCATGACCTAAGTTCAACTAATATTTGACTCTTTGAATCCAGATCTCAATATTCTTTTACATCGTCTTCTGTTGATGTTTGTTCTAGGTGACTCCCTATAAGAAGGTTAGAGAGGTGGTCTTCGTCAACTCGATTCCCCGATCACCAGCAGGAAAGACACTAAGAAGGAAACTGCGAGACACTTTAGCTGCTTCCAGGATGTAATTCGACTGCAGGACAGAAGAAGAAAGTCCAACCCCCTCCCTTGGTTGCAATTTGACCTCACCAAATGCATCTTTATCTAATTTTTTTGCAGAGAATAAATAATATAATTTCTACATGCATGATCTGCAAATCACGCAGAGAGAAAGGCAATTAGTTTGATGGGTCAAAACCGCGTGCGATCTGCTAGCTTGATTTCCAAGCAGATGCTGATGCTGTGGTCTCGTGTTTCCAGAATAATCTTTCGACAGCTTCGCATTGGTTGTGTTGGCTCACCAAAGAGGAATTGTTTCAGAGACATTCGATTTGGTGGTGCAGCATCACCACCTCATGTTCATGTGTGGAGGACATCACGTGTCCTGCACGCGTGAGATCTAAGTATCACCGGATCGAGTCGGTTGGGAGAAGTTGGTAGGGCTGACATATGTCATCCCCCTATTACTAAACTCAGAGGGGGACACAATATCGAATGACAAAAATACCGTCGAATCATTGAACACTCGATCATGTGTTTCTTAGGATCTGATAATAAGATTTCTTTTAAAAGAAAAAAAAAAAGAGATCATACCAAGGTTTACGGTATTGATCTATACTGTTCGATACGAGTGGTACGTATCGATCCGACAAGAGATTGATGCATGAATTGTCTTGTATGGACAAGGTCTTTTTCTAACTTATATTATTTTCTTAATTTCTTCTAACTCTTTTAAACTTATTTTCACTTTCATCTAACAATTCAAATAATAAGGACGATTTAAAAGGTAAGATGTCAACTTCCGAAAAAGATGTATCATTATTTTTTTCTAATTTAGATTATTTTATTAAAATTATATTTATTTCTAATTTATAAATTTTAATTTAATTTTTTTATTTTTAGATAATTTTGAGGTTATTTTTGATTTTTTTTGGGTGTATTGTCGATATGCCTCGCTAGATACCATATCAGCTACTGTTGGTTGACGAAGGGGACTAATAATTGCCTTATACATTCGTGCCGAATGAGGTTATTTCGGTAAATTCAATAGGAAAAAGACATAATATTCGATCATTGATTGATTTATTTGCTGAGAGGCATGCGATCGGCACTCTCTCCTCGATCTCCGCCTCCTCCAGCTTGCTTCCCTCCGTACCGTGGTTCTCGTGACCGGAATCGTCCGGCTAGGACAGGTGGGCTCGTGAACGTCTCCGATGGCGCGGTTGCCTCGCAGGCGGCAAGGCGGTGTGCCCAAGGAAGGCGGCGCCGGCGACGGTCGCGTGCCGCCCACCGAGTCGGCCGAGGAATCCTCTGCGTCGACTGTGTCCCCACGCGATCCGCCGGAGCCCCAGAAGGATCCCCCGTTGGATAGGCCGGTCCGCGTCTACGCCGATGGGATCTACGATCTTTTCCACTTTGGGCATGCTCGAGCTCTTGAACAAGCCAAGAAATTGTGCGTCCTCTTTCCCGTTTCATTCGGTTTTATTACACATATACTCCTTACATATATACATTTTCTGGAATCTTGATGATTGTTGGTCAAGAATTTCGAAGTTTTGGTTAAAATAATTAGATTGTGGTGCAAAACCTTAATGGCATCGGAATCGAAACTAGATCGTATGTGCGTGGTAAGGCATCACGAGCATGATGGAATCATAGAGCCATGTTCTTCTTTAGTTTGATTTCTGTCATAAATTAAGATTCAGTTTAAATAAAGAGCGTCTTTGTGATTAATTCTTGTGAATGCATCACACGCTTGGGCACGTGATCCTTCCTTCGGTGCCGCTGAATGATTTGATTTAGTGCTTTGACATGGGGATCCTGTTTCCTAATCCCGAGTCAAAAGTCAGTAAAGTCCACTTGTGTGATTTGGAACGAGATACCATGCGAAGAGATTTGCAATCCTAATTTGTTAATTGCTTGTGTTTAAAGTAATGGTGGCAGAGGTTTTGTTTGTAGATATTGGACATTTCTTGCAGTTAAGAGCAAAGCTTTTTCTTTTTGCTGTAGAGTGTGATATTGTGAGTGAACTTAGTTTTTCTCTGGAACCTATGATGATTATAGGGCCGTAAAACGGTTGGATTAGGATCAGTCAGTAAATGATATGAATCAGATCTGATTCAACCAAATAAGCCAGTGAATTTACTAAAAACTTGTCCAATCGACACACTTTGAACTCCTACCCAAAAAATCAATCTGAAAACCTGATTGTAAACTAACGTTGATAAATTGCTTATACTTGATCAAGTTCTGAATTGAGATATTAACAGGTGTTGTTCATTTGTTGAATCTGATTAGATCAGCAATGGCTTGGGTTGACGTCGATGCACATCTTTTCTGAATATTAATTGATCTCCAATCAGACTGTTGGTTCAAAATGTTTATCCATATTTGGCTTGGATCTGATAGGCTTTAGAATGGATTGAATTATGTCTTATCTTTATACAACCCTATGTGAAAATATATATCCTGGAGGAGTTCGTTTAAATTTTCTTTCCTTTATTTTAAACGTTGATTAGAATCTGCATTTTTGGTAATTGTATTAGCTGAAAAGCCAAGTATAAGGCCTTTGATTACTGTGAAGTTCTGTCTGTAGTTCAGTAGTATCTTTAATAAACCTCTTCAACAATCAGAACTTCGATTATTCATTATTTTGGTAAATTTGAGGATGAGCTCCACTTCCATAATTTTTTAACAAATAATAAATGCTTTTACCTTGTGCACTTTCCTGGTCTAAGTGTGGGGGCAACAAAATAGTACTCAGATGGTTTCCACAGATGGAAAAATGATCGTCTTCTTATTTTTGTTGATCTCTGGACTTATGGAGTTCTTATGTAACATCTAGCCAGTATAAGGTATCATATTGTTAGTTATAATTTTCGGCTGCAAGTATTGATAAGCTTTTATGCTAAAGAAATAATGCTCCCTTTTTTGTACAGATTACTGAAATATTATGCTGCATTGGTTGATTTGACTTTATCTATAATATTCTAACTTGAGCATATTTGTATCATTTAATCAGGCTCTAAATATGATTCTTGTACTCAAAAGTTTTTCCAGTTTCCTAGATTACCACCTTCTTAAGCTTTGATAGAAGAAAAGTTCTTAAGCTGTATTTTTTCTCCCAGAACAAAGTGTATATCGAGTTCATTTTGGTCAAGAAAGTGAATGGATAGTCAAGCAGAGAGATAAAGCCATAGAATTTGTCTTTGCACTCCATCTGAGATTCTGTTATTCTTTCATAATCTTATTGCTTATGAATTGTAATTATGCTGAGACATGGTTTCTTATGAACTATCTTTCTTAAATTGACATGTTCTTTTTTTTCAGATTCCCAAACACATATTTACTTGTGGGTGTCTGCAACGATGAAATTACTCATAGATATAAGGGAAAAACAGTCATGAATGAATCTGAGCGTTATGAATCTCTCCGTCACTGTAGGTTTGTACTATGAAATCCTTTTTACTTGTATTGGGAAACTTTTGGTTTACTGGTAAATTACTTCTGCTGCTTTTTTATATCTTTCAGTGATGTAAATCTAGTCAAACAACTAATGGTTTTTTTGATATTTGTAGACAACCATGTAAAATCTATTTCATAAGAAAGCAAAAAAAAAGGGTACTTTTCGTTATTCAACGTAATCTTTGATGTTGTTTCTTATCACCCCCCATTAAACACAATTATGAGTCAGAAGTCAAATAAGAAATGCTTCTTAGGTAAAATTAGCCACATCTTTCTGACATTACTAGGACAGAAAATTATTCTCTTAATAAAGAAATAACAAACTGAAGCTTTGGAATCATTGCTCTCTGACTAACCTACATGGGAGAGACAACAGACTATAAATAAACAGATTAACAGATAGTTGATTTAAATTTGAAATTTTTCATTATTGTTGAATATCGAAATGGCTCTTTAGTCTAATGCTATTATGCTATGATGCTCATAAGAAATTGGATGCTTATTAAATCAAATATTATATTGTGTAACAAATTTTTTTTATTTGGAGTTGCCTTTTTCCTACTTGGTTTAATACATATTACAGAAAATAGTTACCACAGTACTTGTTGACCTGAACAAAAAGTTATTTCCAGATTTTTCTGTTACTTTTGTTGATTATTGGTTGTGTATACCTCATGAGCCTGTGTTTTTTTTGCATATCAGGAACAAATTACGTCACTTTCTTATCATTAATTTGATACTATAATGATACAATAGCAACAACAACATACTGTAATATATCCCAATTGTTTTGGTTGTGGTTGCATGAATCTTTTGCTGCTATTGAGCTCTGGACAAAGCATCCTCCTTAAATCAAAATTGATGATCTGATGATCAGCTATTAAATCCGTTCCGGTTACAATATCTTAGTTAAAGGTAGTGTTAGTGATCTTAGAGCAGCGTCAAACTCTTGTTTGCTGCATTTGTCATGGTGTGTCATTTGACTTATTATAAGTCAGACTGCTGATTTTGTGTACTCTTTAGTGTAATAACTAGTCGTACGTGAGTTCTGTCGGTATGTCAAGTTACATGTTGGCATATGCTTTAGCTTTGATGCGAATGAGCTCTCATGTAAATTACTAAAATCAGAGAAAAATAACTTAGCTAAAGGTCTGTTAATTTATGTTTTTCATCACATTTACAGCTGAAATATTGTGCTTATTTAATTGTAGGTGGGTAGATGAAGTTATTCCTAATGCTCCATGGGTTCTCACGAAGGAGTTCCTCGACAAACACAAGATTGACTACGTTGCTCACGATGCCCTTCCGTAAGATATATAATTCCTTTCTGAAGCTGCGAGTTATCAAAAAAATATTTCAAATATATAATTTCTTTAGTAATAGATCCACATACTTGTCGGTTTTTTGATAGTATAGTCTATTAGCCTGCTCATAATACATTATATGGGTACTTTGTATAATTGTGCATGATTTCACGTGTTTTGGTTATTTTTAGATTAGTCAATGCGGTCCTATACTCCTATGTAACAATTCTTGAATTTGCAAGTACACTGGAAGAATATAAGCTTTACTCATCTGATTTATCAAAATATTTTGATCAAGCAAAGGTTGGATTTGTCGAATTGCTGAAATGGTGCATTTTTTACTCTCACCTATAGTACCTAGGCAAAACTGGACTTACTATTCTTTTAATTGTTTATTGTTTGTGCTGTTTCTCAACTTAATCATCCAAAAAGGTCAATTTCTATGGAGTTTCAAGTCCTTGGTATTGGCCTTTGTTAGCTTAAGTCCCACCTGTCCAATTGGTAAAAACTAGTTTAGATGTAGACTTTGTTGTTACATCATGTGCCCCACAGTTCCGTTACTTATCAAAATAGTCTTTTGCAGATATGCAGATGCAAGTGGATCCGGCAATGACGTATATGAATATGTTAGTTCTCTTGTTGGAATTTATGATCTTATGCCATTTTGATTTCCGTTATCTGAATACCCACTTATTCATTAAACAATCAGAATTACATTTTCTTATAGGTCAAGTCCATTGGGAAATTTAAAGAAACAAAACGGACAGATGGGATATCAACCTCAGACATCATAATGAGGATTTTGAAAGATTACAACAAGTATGTTATGCGTAACTTAGCTAGAGGTTATACAAGGAAGGACCTTGGTGTGAGCTACGTGAAGGCATGATATTGCTCTTGAATTGTTGCCTTTAATTGAATGAATATATCTCTTGTCATTTTTGCCAATCTCTGCCATCTTTGTTCCTTCTTGTCATTCTACCTTATTGCTACCAGGAGAAGCAACTGAGAATGAACATGGGCATAACTAAATTACGTGAGAAAGTGAAAGCACAGCAGGAAAAGGTATGCTGAAGGTTTAGTTATCTGGTATTATCCAAATCATAACTCTCTGTGGTCCTTAGTTCTAGATCTCAGGTTGCCAAGTTCTTGCTCCGTCCATTCACTGATCTGCTGTGATGTGATATCAGAGGAATATGTTGTTTTCTTATTCTTCTTTTTGAATGCACATAAATCATAAAGGACAAGGAAAATAAGTTAATCCAACCAACATTTGTCGTCAAGAGCTTGCTGTTGCATGTTATGATCAATTTCATCGAAGCACATGTTGAATCCTAGTAAATAAATCATAATTGCTATTCAAGAATTCCATCTGGATTTACGAATCTATGGTGCTTGAAGACAAAAGCCTGATTTATGCATGTCAACAACATTTGAAATCTCTGCCTTCTCTTTCTTATCAGGACATTTTTTTCCTTCGATAAATCTGTTTTATAATGAGAGTTATAATCACCAGCCTTATGTAGTAATTTATAATATTCTATTCTTGGTATGTCCCTGTCTATTTTTCAAAGACCAAAATTGAAATATCTATCTAATCTTTTTGAAGATGGACACTTTACAATCACGCAAGAAAAAAACTATATTCTTTTATGTGATTATTTAGTGTCGATTTTCACTTTCTAATGGTATTAATTGATATATTGCTCCCTGCAGTTACATACAGTAGCAAAAACTGCTGGGTTGCATCATGATGAGTGGGTTGAAAATGCGGACCGCTGGGTCGCAGGATTTCTTGGGAAGTTTGAGGAAGGATGTCATATCATGGTGAGTTGTCAGATCTGAAATTTCTAATAATTTCTGGATGTGATTATAAAACATATTCTTCATGGGAATTGGCATTCGCATGTCAAAAAATACCTTATGGATTTAGCAAAATAGTTATATGTGCTCCCTCCATTCGACCAGTAGATTAATGTCTAGTTGCGTAACGATAACAGGAGACGGCCATCAAAGACCGAATTCAGGAGAGACTCAAAAGGCAGTCGAGCAAAGAGATGAATGCCAACCTTCTGCAAGAGCCAGTAGCTTCATGACATATCCGATCAGTAACTGTGCTACTATCATGCTCCTTAGTATTGTGCTATTCCTCCTATTCGTGGACTACCACTGCTAAAGCGGTTAGCATCGATTACCAGTACATCAAAGGTATGCCAGGAGACAGCTGAATGGCTTTTCCACTTTGTGGGTTTTTGCTGTTGGATTTAGTGAAGTTGGATGATCACCACGGCATGGGAATGAATCATGTCTCAGGTAGTGTCATTACCAAACTGGCTTGCAGATTGTACGTATGTGTGCTGGACTTTGTTCCTTATATTTGTTTCAAGTGCTCTTAGGATCCACTGATGGAATACTTTACATTGTCCTATTTTTATGGAAGTCATTTCCAGCATGCCAAATGGATTCACTGATGGAATGTTTTGTGTTATCATCTGTAGCGCTTAAAAATCTCATGTCTCAAAATCAAGTGGAACACAATTTTTCCTGTTTGACCTGATGATAATTAATCTCGATTGCTCGTGCTTTGTGATGCTAAAAAATGCTTGATAATTGCCTTTAGGTACGTTCCGATTGATTGATTACACGTCTTCCAGCACGCCGTGTACGTACGCCCCGGGCATTTCGTCGAACAGCTGGAACGCCGACGCACAGCTGGGGGTCGGCGGCCGACTTCATCGAGCCGGAGTCAACGTACTTTGCGACGGCGAGGGCTTCGATGACGCCGGCGAGCCTCCGGTAACGGGCATCGTGTCGCACTGCTACAGTGTATGTTAATCGTTAGTACTAGAGTATGCTTACCGTGCGTGAGAATAAGACCTCGCAGTTAGCACGATTTCGTAGCGATTTAATTTTCTTGGGGGCAGTTCATGCACCCAGCGGGAGGCGGTAAGTGTCCGTGACGGTCAGCAGATCTCCAACGTCCTTCGAATCCAGAATAAGCCCGGCTGCAATCGGGCCCGTTAAGAAGCTTGAGGTATGGAAACAGCACCGTGATCTTACCCGCCAGCCACTAGGTACCTGAAACGCCTCCAAAAAAATTGAATCTTTGCAAAATCGTTCAATTTTATGTTACCTTATTCTGTCCTGCGGTGATCAGACTCCTGTGTTGCCTATCCTGCCACCGTAACAGCGTGGAGTGAGCTGGTGCACGCCGAACCCGTCTCGCTCGGTTTCCTCTGTCGAGCTCTCGTCTACTTCTACCTCTAACTTCGCCAACAGTGGCCGCTTCGCCGTAGATTGGAACCTTCAACCTACCAGACAACCTTATATACCATCAGGTCTACTTCATGACAGGTATGCTAGAAGAATGGGTCAATCTCGGAACCACCGGCGACCAAGCTCCTCATGCATCCTCCTCCCCGTAGGCGAGCAGACCGTCGGCGGAGAAAGCAGTCATGTAAGTGATGGAGTGGAGAAAGCATTCTCCTAAATCAGCCACAGAGCTTCCGGCGGCTGTCCAGCCTCGTAGTGGCAGCGCATGACCGTGTTCCTGCTCGCCGGTCATTTCGTCGAACATCTGGAACGCCCGACGCAAAGAGCTTCTTTGCCAGGCCGGTGTGAACGAACTTGCCGCAGCGAACGAATGGGAAGTGAATGCGTTCTGCTCACCGTCACGTGAGAATAAGAAACCACAAATTGGACGATTTCGCAACGATTTAATTTTTTTTCGAGGCAGTTCAGGCACCAGTGGGATGCGGTAAGCGTACAGCGACGATTCCAGATCTTCGACGTGACGTCATTCAATCGGGGCCGGATCAAACCGGTCCGACCCAATTGCATAAGAAAAAGCCCGACCGCCATCCGAGAACGGGCCGCAGTTTCTAACAGGCCGGGCCCATAACGAAGCAGAAGGTCTGGACACCCTCAGTAATCTTACCGCAAGCCACCCGGTGCCTAAACTGCCTCCAAAAAAATTAAATCTTGGGAAAATCATTGAATTTACGTTATCTTATTCTGACAGACGGTGATCAGACTCCAGTGACACAATTAAGCTTCATTGCAACGGTGATAGCGCGGAGAAGGCCGGTTCACGCTGAACCCTTCTCGCTCGGCCTACACGAGGAGAAACCCTCCTCTGCAGAGCTCTCGGCCGCTTCTGCCTCTCGTTCCACCTCCTCCACCTTGGCCAAGTACTTCGCCGCCATTGGCTGTTTCCACCCATGGGAGCCATACGCCATGATCGCACAAGTCCAGGAGACGATATCCTTCACAGATAACTCGTCAAAAGATGCTCTCGCTTCTCCAATGGCTCCACGGTCGGCACACAAATGAACAAGAGAACACCATCGTGTCATTGCTCTGCTATCCTCGGAGAATGTCCGCCACTCTGTCAACCTCCAAGCATCCAAATGTGGCGAACGTGCCGACGATTGCAGACTTCGTGAATCCTCCTTCCCGTACGCGAGCAGAGCACATCTTTTCATCTCCGGAAACAGCTACAGAAGCTTCCGACGTCAGTCCAGTGTTACGGTGGCACGGTCATGACCATGTTCCCGCACGTCCTGTGCGTACCGGTCATTGCGTCGAACAGCTGCGACGCCGAAGGCGTTTCGAGTCGTACGCGCTGACCAAAGAGCTTCGAATGACGAGGGCAGGAGAGAAACCAGGCTTCATCAGGCCGCCGTTAACGAACTCGCAATGGCGGCGATTAGCTTTCCTAAGCCAACCGAATAAGATGTGGTTTCGAGAGCTTCGATGATGCCCGACATTCTCGGCAGCAACCGCTATAACTCTCGAGTCTGCTCACCGTCAGTGAGAATAAGAACGACGCAATTTGGACGATTTCGCAAGGATTTAATTTTTTTGGAGGCAGTTCATGCACCCAGACGGAGGCGGTAAGAATACTCAGGTCTCCAGAGCATCAACGTCCTTCGTATCCAACCCTGATCCAACTAGTTCGGCCCATTCGTATCAGAAAAAGCCCGACCGCTACTACCCCAACCCGGGCCGGGAGTTCAAATAAGCTGGGCCGATAAGGTCCGGAACCTTTTCGGAAGCTTACCGCAAGCCGCTTGAACTGCCTAAAAAAAAATCAAATCATGCAAAATCATCAAATTTACCCGATCATCTTCTGAGATGCGGTGATCAGACTCTAGTACTTGCTAACACAGTGACTGTTGCACTGCAGAGCTCTCATCGGCTTCTACGTCCTCCTCCTCCACCGACGCCGAGTACGTAGATTTGAACCTTCAACCCACTAGAGACGTAAGGTGCTCGACCAAATGCGCCTACGAAGTTGATTTGTTCGTTGTTTTTGCCTACTTAGAAGTGTGCATGGAATTCCCTCCTTCAGAAGGTGATGTCTTGTTTCCAATGTTTTGCCCACTTACTGAACGCTCTTACTCCAAATCTGGACCAAGATTGATCTGGCAAACGTGATCATCATCACATAGAGCGGAGAAAGCAGTCACGTACGTGATGGAACGGGGCTCAAAACCACACCATTTCATCTCCTTACGACGCCGGTGCAGTCTCACAGTCGCAGGGCGTGACCGTGTTCCTGCACGCCGCCTCCGTGCTGGTGGTCATTTCGTCAAACATCTGGAACGCGAACGCAGAGCGAAGCGACGGCACCGACCAAAGAGCTTTAAATGACAGCCACCGGAAGATGAACTTGACTTCATCAGGATGGAGTGATAGAACTGGTAATGGCGAGAGCTTTCGGAAGCCAACGATCGGACGAGGTCTTCGACTATGCCAGTGATCCCCTGACAACGACGGTGCCGCACTGTTATTGATACATGATAGTGAGGTACTTACTACTAGACGTTGCAGTTTGGATGATTTCGCAACGATTTAATTCTACTGGAGGCAGTTCATGCACCCAGCGGGAGGCGGCGGCGGTAAGAGAACCGGAGAGTCTTCAGATCTTCGACGTCCGCCCGAATCGCACCCAACAGGCCGGTGGTATAATTAAGAAGCATGAGGTGTGGAGACATCTTGGTAAGCTTACCGCCAGCCACAGAGTGCCTGAACTGGCCTCCAAAAAAATTAAATCTTGTCAAAATTGTCCAATTGATGATCTCTTATTCTGACTGGCGGTGGTCAGACTCTTCTGCTGTCTAAAATAATTATGCTTCCTCCAGCAACAGTAATAATAGCGCGGATCACACCCCCACACGTGAATTGCTCGACGAAATGCACCTACGAACTTGCCTTTTCTCTTGTTGCAAGACGCTGTCTCGTTTTCATTGTTTCACCCAGTTACTAATGCTGTGACTTTGAACAAAGCTTAGCTTTGCCATGGAGTGGGGTTTAGATCACGAACGAAGCTCTGAAAGCCTTGGCAGAGCTTACATGTTTGGATGGTTAGAATGATTGGAACGAAATACCCATGCGGGCATTTCGTCGAACTGCTCGATCGCTGACGCAAAGCGACGGCAAGGTGCCGACCACGGACGTAAGGAGACACTGGCTGGCGTCGATGATATTGCCGGTAGGAGAGCTTCTTCGATGATGCCCGAGAGCTTCCTATGACGGGCGTCGTGTCACAGTTAATTATGTCGACATAATGTGACAGGTTTTCTGTGAAGTCGCCATGGCTAATGCATTGGCACTATAGTCTGCTCGCTGCAGACAGAATACGATAAAAAATAGTCGGATGATTCAGCGACGTTTTAATTTTTTTTGTTTTTTGGAGGCGGTAAGATCTTTCATGTCTTTCTATATGGATGGTCGGAACACGTACCTGTTTCTGGAACAATCAAAATTCGTGGTCATTTGAAGTCTACGCATTTATAAAATGCAGCCCAAATCAAACAGCACTTCCATTTATAAAGTATAAATACTGCTCACTTGGGGTGGGTCATGTGACCCTCTGAATTGCTGTTTCGTCAAACAGAAAGAAAACAAAACAATAAATATCGAGCCACGCTCGCTCATTTGAATAACAGGAGATTTAACTGTGGGAAACGGATTCAAATCTTATATCGGAAGGGACTATATTTGCTTCCACAACCAGCATAGTGGTTGATCGAGTTACTTCAGATCATTCCTACCCTCCCGCTCCTGGAGAAATATTTTCGCCACTTTAGTTTAGCATATAAATATCTTCGTGTCAGGAGTAAATGATATCTCTAATCTGATCGCATTCTACAGCCCACCAGTAAAAAAACAAGTCAGCCTATCTGAATGCTGGCCCAGCAATAAAAGCATCATCCTGCTGCACAGTCAATCTTCATCATCTGAATTAGTAAACGTAATTTTAGTGGACTTTGGAGCATCAACGGTAATTTCTTTGAAGTGTGATCCATAAAGCTTCGACTCCTGCACAGTAGAGACAAAAATGATGAAGCTGTCAGGTAACTGTAATCTTATCAGGTTAGTGAATGGTACCTTGCACAAGATTAAAATATGATATTTAGCTACAGCTAACACCAAAATGTCAAAAGGTGCAGCAAAAGCATACTCTGTGCTTAATACTACTATCAGTATATCACCTCCATGTTGCAGCATGAAAGTTGGATAATTGCATGATTTGCGAACCACTATCTCTAGAAGTCAGTGCTACTACTATTATCTCATATCCCACTTACTACTGAAATAATGTTGAA
This sequence comes from Musa acuminata AAA Group, assembly GCF_036884655.1. Classification (NCBI taxonomy): domain Eukaryota; kingdom Viridiplantae; phylum Streptophyta; class Magnoliopsida; order Zingiberales; family Musaceae; genus Musa; species Musa acuminata. Next base: position 5,020,294 of record NC_088337.1, on the reverse strand, counting down.
GATATAACAGTGTCGACATATTTGAATTTTGCCATGCATAAACATTCACTTCATCATGTCAAACGCAAATCTCTTTCAACTATTTTAGATCCTTTTACTATCTGGAACTTCAATTGTTCAAAATACATCTTGATTTCACAGAGATTCTTCTTTGCAACGTCGGAAAAACCTATGCAAATCAACTGATTTTGGTCTATCTTGGTCAAAATATTGATGCTAACTACTTGGGATTGCCATGGAGAAGAGCTAGGTGGTCTATATATTGTGAATGGACCAACAGAAGAGAAAAGGAACATATCAAATGAGATCCCAAGCATCCTTTCTGAAAAGATGTGTTGGTGGTTGGGTTGTGATGGTAGAGAGGATAAGGTGGTAGTGGGTAATAATGGTGGTGATTTAGTGATGGATAATTAAAGAATTACTTGGCATACATGGAAGATACGAAGAAAAGAGGAATCACTTCATAAACATGTAAATGGGTAGTTGCATGTGAAATACATAAAAAAGTATGTTTTCTACTAACCTTTTTCTTCACATGAGTGCCAAAATTGGTAAGGGCTGTTGGTACAGTCTGCCCAGCTTCTCGGAGAACATTAACAAGCTCCCCGGCAAGGCCCTGAATATATAAAGGACATGACATGGGACAGAATCCACTAGAATAGCAGATATATAATTAACTTCAGAAGTATGATTTTTCTATGCTACCTTATTTTCCTTGGTGAAGAACGTATGTGCAACACCTTTTTTACCAGCACGCCCTGTCCTTCCTATCCTGTGTACATAATCTTCGGTGGTCAGAGGAAAGCTGTAATTGATAACTACTTCAACATCAGGAATATCCAATCCCCGAGAAGCTACATCTGTGGCAATCTGCAAAAGTTTGATAATATTGGTTAAACACAATTATTCTGAAGAAAATCCAATTGCCAATGTATTTTGCATATAAACCATTTGAACCTAGCACAAAAGCAATCCCATGCTCTGGTGAGTGGTAATACATAGACTAATAAATTTAAGAAAATAAATAAATTAAGCCGCACTAGAAAAAACAGCAAGCTACTGTAATACCATACATAGTAAAAAAAATGGAATAGCCAGAAGTAGATTAAAATTTCCTTTAATAAATGGAATATGAAAGGCCGTAGACACCTTCAAAGTACAAGAGGTTAACAAAATTACATGATAGGCATAAATATCAGTAACCACAGGAACTGGTCAGTAGGTTTAATGTGATCATAAATATTCCATTAAACTGCATGTTTATAAATCAATGCAAACGCACTCTACTCTCTGGACGGCTAAATCTCAGGTAATGATGAATTTTCAGGTATTTCTATATCACAGCTTTTATTCTGTATTTGATTCATCAAATGTCTTGTTAGTACTTGTATCATGATGTTAAACATGCCTCCATTCAAGTAACAAAACAAAAACCAAGAAAATCACAAATCTTGTTTTCCTCATCATCTAGCTAGGAGTAAAAATTAGGCTGAGAGTTTGCTTCAATTTTTCAGCATCTATACTCACCATTAACGGACACTTTCCCTCCTTGAATAAACATAATGCCTTCGTTCTTTCATGTTGAGCTTTGTCTCCATGCACAGAAACAGCCTTCCAGCCCCTTTCAGCAAAAAGACATGAGTTGGGTACAATATGCAGCAAAACAAAAGCTAAATCAAAAAAAGGGTGAAAGAAATCATACCTCCTTTGGAGCATATTCTCAACACGAGCAGCTTCCTTTTTGTACAAGACAAAAACCAAGACCCGATTTCTGTTCCAAACAACTCCATTAATCAGAGAGACTGACTATTTAAGTTCCCCAGACTTGAATAAATTACTTTGACTTTGTTGCTTAATATAAAAATTTTACACCAACTGGACATGTAATTATAGCTAAAAAAACACTCGGTGAGCATAGTGGCTCGATGTATTCAAACATATGGCTCATTGTCTCTATGTTTACCAAAGACACATGGCGCTAGGTTAACATATAGCTAGCTTGTAAGCACAGATTTCAAAAATGGCAAAATTCTGCATATGCAATCATACATGATAACATAGAATACATGCACAGTCAACAATTTTGCATCATAGCTTCAGCATAACATGAATAAAATATGCCTGAGCAGGTGACAGAACAAGGACACAAGATAAGCTCACATGGAACCGCATGGCACATTATTGGGTTCGGCATGTCCACAAGAAAATTCCTTTAGCTGTATAGTCATATTGCAAATTACAATTCCTTCATATTAAAATCCACAAACTTTTAATCTGTTTTTATTAACAACTATATTCCACCAGGTTCTGTGAAGAAGATCGAACTAACTATCTAATCTAGTCAAGAACCCAAAATATGTAAATTCATTTGAGAGCCAATAACTAGTGAAAAAATATCCCAAACATGTACAAATAAAAAAAAATGATACTTGCACAAAGTTGGCCCAACACTAAACTGTTGACTTGATCTGAACCTAACCTGAATAAAAAATGAACTCCATTCACATTGTCAACAGTGATTGAATAACCTTAGACTAAGATACTACATACAAGTTACGGGTCCTGAAATGTTAAAAATAGTGTACTGGTTATTATGTTTCTATCACCAGTTGCATGAACCACATCTCTTCAATCATAAAACAATCGAACAATCAGGGATTCTGGCAACTCCTTAATCTTCAACGTCCTTCAACCAAGCACTGCCCTTGGGTAGAGAGCAAGAGTGGCCTGATTTGCTATCTTATACCATCACATGAGCCAGTCAGATAGATAAACACAAACTTAGAACAGAAGAACCAAGTCATAGATTAGCTACCTCTGTGATTGGTGATATTTTTCTAGCAAGGTAACTAAGCGAGAATCCCGTTGTCGATCTTCCAAGACCTATAGAACAGTATGAAACAGGCACAGAAGTAGCTTAAGTACTTTATATGACAATACCATAGTGACTATTAAGAATTGCACGATCGTGCATGAGAATACCTCTACTATCTGCATCACATCGTGATTAGCTGAGAGATCCTCGGACCCCACAACAACCTGAAATTTGTGATTCATCCGGAACAAGTCAACAACATTGTTCAATAGTTCAAACAAGTGCTTGAGATATACCTTCACAGGGTTTGGATCCATGAACTCTCTAGCTAACTGGTCAACAGCTAAGGGCCATGTTGCACTAAACATCACCATCTGCCTAACTGTTTGGATAAGAAAGAGCATGTTATGTATAACACATACAGTGGAAACTCATTCAAGATAAAAAGCAATATGAAGTTATAAAAGATAAACTAATCAAGAATAACCCAAGCACATCATAAAACAACCATTTGGAAATTTAAGGTCTGCAAGAAAATGTGCTTTGTGTCCTCCGTAGCATGATATTATAATAATTCCTTCCAGTGACAGACCTTATTAAGACAAAAGAAACAGTACAAGATGCTGTAACTATGACATTACTCACAACAAACATTGTTTGAAAGAAAAGTCTAAACAGAAAATTGATTATACACATAAATAGAAGTTTCAAATTTAACAAGCCTCCAAAACTGAGACATATTGTATAATGTAGACTGGGCCATTCAAGATCATATGTAAGTATCAACCTTATTAGCTAGCAGATACAGGTATTACTATCAAAAGACAAAGTCCTAGCCAGATATTTAAAACTTGCAAAAGATGACATTTGGCCATATACATGGGGACCAAGAATTTAATTTTCACTGGCACAACTAGATGCAACTGAGCTGGCATGCCCACCGCATGGGAATAATTCTTAGCCAACACAAGACAAAAATAATTCAAATGAATGTATAACTACAGTATTGGCAAAACATGGACCTGTGCTAATACCGGCAGGAAGATACTGCATTGCCAGAAATAAACAAAACTTGAACGAGTCTCAAGCCATCACAAACATCTGTTGTTGTGGGTTTATGAGGAATATATTTGTGTAAGGAGCAGTTGAAGTACTTTATGCAACAACAAATAACAAACAATAAACATGGGCTTAAGGATTCCTAAGTGATTCACTACAAGCCATTCAGACCTAAATAATAAAAAAAACATCCACAAGAAATGCCCACGGAAATACACGCAGAAGCAAAACCCATTACTATCCTTTGGAATAAACTTTTTACAAACATAAGCCTCACAAAGTGGTCCAATAACAAGTCAGAAAAACTTTAGTGAAAATGATGCACTTGGAGAGCATAGAACCAAGCATCATAATGAAAGAAGAAAAAAAGGCCAATAAATAATTTGCACCTAGTTGTAGACAACATAAAACTGTCATCAATAAGTTTTGCCATAATAGGTCTCTTCAACTTTTTCTTCCGCTCTCCCTGCTCATCTATTACAGGCTAATATATGTGTATGTATATTTATTTTTATAATGCCCCAGTCTACCAATAAAAAATACAATGTCACTACAGAGTAGAAAATTGCAGAACTATCGCATCTCATGCTTTGATTGTCCTAAATTATAAAACAAAGACATTGTGGCCTTTGCATCAGTGCAAGAATTCATCAAAAATAATTGCAAAACAATAAAACATCTGGAATGTGTCATATGCAATCCATGCATAACTAACCTACAAGTAAAACTCGGTGGCTTCTTCCTTGAGCAAACTTTGGTCTACACGGGATCATAATGCTTGTAAAATATGTGGCACACAAAATCTAAGAACACTTGTTATTCTTGCAGATGCACTTTGTTATTTTAACCTGCATTTAGCTTAGAACTGGCGATCTTAGTTCTTTATAACTACAGAGACAGAAAATTCCTAAGACTAATTAAACAAGAGTAGAATTTAAGACACCCACATATTTAACCCCCAAACAAGTTATGCAAGTCAGGTGTAAATTGTGGAGGGAACTAAGAATGACAAACATCAACCACCGAGACCGAGTGAGGTGACTCTTGTGGGCTGCTTTTCTGCATGCCTACACAATTACTCTGTGCAGACAAAATTATTCCAAATTAAAATAAAAGTTATTGTATGAACTGCTCATAGCAACACTCCACGACACAGATATAGGACAGAAAAAATAAGCAGCAGTTGTTACAAACCAGATGATGTTTGATTTAATATTGAACGGACTTCTGGCTCAAATCCCATATCAAGCATTCTGTCTGCTTCATCAAGAACCTGCAGATAACCACAATTCGGCACTTAAGGGTGGGTTGCACACTACTATGGTACAGGATGACCAATAGCAAAACAAGATTAGGCAGACAACACACTCAGCATCACAACATGAACTTCTAATAAGGCTCACTACTTAGAATTGATTGAAAGGACATAATTTACTACTTTTGTGGAAAAAAGGTGCCATTAACTGTGGAATATCATAAGAAACACCTATATGAAACTCGATTTTGACAAACTAGATGACACATTTAGTGCAAGTTATGTTGTATTGGCACTGTAAAGCATGCTTTAAGGTGAAGACATGAAAATGTTCATGCCACACTTGTTTTACTTCAGTACTCAAAAAGTCATGCACACTTTATGTTTTGTGAAGCAAAACAATAGAAAGAACAAAAACATGAAACAGCTTCAACTCACCACAAAGGACACATCTTTCAGCTGGCAAACACCCATTTCAATCAGATCTTTCATACGACCAGGAGTTCCAACAACTATATCCTATAAGCAAAAAGGAGGAACAACAAACATGTGAGATCAGAGGACCAAGAACAAAACTTTTCTTAAGTATGGCTCTAGGACATTTCAATTCCACATGACAGAGTGAAAAAAAAAAGTCTGAATTTCTGAGACAGATAACACAATATTGCTGTATACTGTAGAAAGAATACCTTCAATTCCCATCTCCCTGGTTCAGAAACAAATAAAAATCATATTTTCTTTATTCAATCTATGTCCCAAAAAATTATAAATGTTTTTTAAGCATGTTCAACACGAATCAAATATGCTACTGACTTTAAAATGATACCAATATCACCTTAAAGACATGAGAATAATGCCTGTCATAATCCAACAAGAATTTATTTCACCTAAGAAACAATAAGATCTTAAAACAACTACATATATCAAACATTTTATAAAACTAGCATCCTATTACTAACTTTTTTAACATAGACAAAGGGTTTCTCCATATATTCTCGTAGAACACATAACATGTGGTTATATTTTTCAACAAAATGCTCATTCTACAACTAGAAGATATAAAAAAATGGTTATTTAAACAACCTATTTAGAAAAAACATTAAATTTCAAAAGGCATGAATGGCATTTTTGTCATATGAAAAAATTTGCAGTGCACATATACATAAAGTGAACAAATTTCTCAAGATCTTACAACTCCAGATTTCAGAGAGGAAATTTGTGGTCCCTTGGAAGTCCCACCATACAAACAAACTGATTTTATACCAGGAAGAGTCCCAGCATCACTTAAAACGTCTTCAATCTGTCATCAAAATAGACATTCAACTTCAGAGACATTACTTTTATCAGCACCTCAATGTTCATATTGACTTAAAATATTTATTCCAAGAGAAACATTGGGCCCATGTGATGACTGAAATATTCGTGTTAATATAAATATATGGTATTTTGCATATTTCCCAAGAATTTCACTTGTAATATGGTAATGCTGTAAAAGCCAAATGAAACGAAACGGAATTACTGAAAGAAACAAGCAAGGCCAAAGATGTCGATGTGGCTCATCTTGTCAAGTTTGTACAGAATGAATTCAACTTTTTGGGATAAAAAACTGGCATGTTTACCCAAAACAATTATCTAACTAAAAGAGGAAACATTGGCAAGATGTTATAGAATCAAATAAGATTTCCTCGAACAGCAGTGGATTTGTTTCAACATTTGCTTCCATAAAAAAAAATAATAAAGCTCATCATACTTACAAATGAAATATTCTCGAGTGTCATTATAAATGGAAACTATGAATCTGCATTCACTTCATTACAATACTATTCTTTACGCAAGTCTCAAGCAATCTACACAAATTTATGTTTAGTAACCAGAATGCTAACTTATTGCAATGCAAAGGCACCAAATATATCTAGTAAGCGTATATAAACATCCCAAAAAGTCTGATTAAATAAAAGCAAATCAAACCAATCCACAAATGTCAGAGCCAAAATGCTGCCAAAAAACCATGTCCACATCGGCATGATATAAATGCCAAATTCTTTCAAACATCAGATTAAGGATCTCAGGTTACATACATTCATTTTTTCATTATTTGATTACAAATTTCCAATACTATATCTTGATCTTACAAGATTAACATAAGCTTAGTATTTGGTGGCAGAAAATAAACTGACATTATAGCAATAAACTAACAGGTAAATTTTAATTACTTGAATTAAAGCCTATTTCTCAAAAATAAATGGATTTCATTTAAACAAATTTACTAATAAGAACTAATAAACTCTTAGACAAACATAGGCCGATCGCTGTGTAATATTAGAATATTCCAAAATACAAACAAAAACATGGAAAGACAAGTGAGTAAATAATGATGGTGATACGGAAGGAGAAATACTTTCTGAGGAAGTTTACTGATAAGAACTAATAAACTCTTAGACAAAGATAGGCTCATCGCTGTGCAATATTAGAATATTCCAAAATACAAACAAAAACTTGGAAAGACAAGTGAGCAAATAATGCGGCAATATGGAAGGAGAAATACTTGCTGAGCTAATTCCCTCGTAGGTGACAATACAAGGCATCGAGGAACTGTCTTTTTTGATGTTTTCTCACTCTTAATCTTCAGAATATGCATTAATGCTGGTACACCAAATGCCAGGGTTTTTCCTATAACAATCGACAGACAAGGAATCAACCAAAGATGTACCTCTAGTTTGCATAATGAAGAACCGATTGAAAACAAGTTAAATATATCAATAAGAAATTAACATGTCTGATAAAGAATGATAGAATGTTATTGCAGTTGGTCGGACATTTCCTTCATAATGAAACTAAAGCATTAGCCAAATTCATAGTGCAACTAAACATAATTACTGCATTTATATCAAGATAGAGACCTTCCTAATTAAAGTAGCCGTAAATTATTCGCGACTGAAAAACAAAAATCTCGGACTGAAAAACATTAGCCAAATTCAAAGACGCAACTAAATATTCCCTGTGCTTGTATCAAGATCAAGGCCTTCCTAGGTGAATGATCCAAAAGAATTCAAGTTAATCAACATAAATTATCTGTTGAGTAGAAATAATAATTCTCAGACTCTTAAACCGAATAAAGAGAGTCAAAATTTAATAACTTACCAGATCCAGTGGCAGCAATCCCGATGAAATCTCGCCCTTCCAAGAGGAAAGGCCACGCATGCGACTGAATAGGCGAGGGTCTGCTGAAGTTCTTGCAGCAATCAAGAACCTTCGCCGGAAGCCCAGACTCGGCAAACGAGCTCAATGCTTTGTACTTGGGATCCGACGTGTTATTCCCAGAAACAATCACACCTCCGCCCCCTCCCGCTTCCGGACCCTCCCCCTGCGTTCCCCCCTCTTCCACTTGCTTCCTCTCCCTCCTCGAATCCAACGCCGGTTCCTCCTTCGAGGTCGCTCCTTGTTCACCCTCCCGCTTCTTTTTCTTCTTCGTCTTCTCGGAATCATTTCCGAGGGTTCCTGAATTCTTGGAGGAAGAGTCGAGCTCAGCTTCAACAATCTTTCTCTTCTTCTTCTTCTTCTTCTTCTTGGTCCCGTTCATGTGTTCCTCGCCGCCGTTCTCCGTGGAATCCGGAGTTAGGGTTAGGGTTTCACCGTTTTCGAATTCTTTGTTCTTCTTCTTATTCTTCTTCTTCTTCTCCTCCTCCATAGCTACGTGTAGGGTTTCTCGATCGATCGAAGGAGCCATGGCATCAGCTAGAACTCTGCCCATGGAGATGAAGCGAAGCGGAGGAGTGGGGGTCGGGGTTTGCGCCTCTTGTTGGGAAGGCAGAGACGGGCGGTGGTGGACTCGGTTTGCCACGATGCTACTAGGGTTTTGGAGTCGAGCCGGAGCGGTGGGCGTGCCTCACATGATGTGCACGTGAGTAAATAGTGGGCTTCGTATCGGGCTTATAATGAAGCGGGCTGGGCCTCTCCTTAACTTTCATCTTTGCATTATATTGGGCTTATAATTTTCATTATTTACACATTAATTTATAAATAAAAATCATTTCAAATGGTTAAATATTTTTATTGTGTCATGTCACATCATAAACTATATACATATATAATAAGGTGATGTTGAACGCACGCTAAATATGCAACACACTGAATTATCTTCTAATTATAATTACTGAAAAATGTGGGAGACGACAGGCCACTTTTGCAGGTCGGTTGTGCATGTGAACACTTGATGTGACCATCGATGAGATTGACATGCCACTTTGCACATACTTGCATTTCCACAACATCATACGTGCATACATGGTGACAAAATTCACACCATGCTGGTTTCCACGATATGCTTAAAGATGTTATCACTGCACTTAAGTCGTCGATGAAGACGTTACCCTCATAGAAGGTTGAGAGAGAGAGAGAGAGAGAGAGAGTACAGGGTGGCTCAGGTCATCTAAGAGACATGGGCCAGCAGTGTCGGTTGGCGGATGAACATGCCAGGCTTTGACATGCACCTTCCTGCTCTGTTACTCCCGCGGCCGTCTATTTCGTGTGAGACAGAGGGGTTGGAGAAAGAAATGGATGCTGAAGCAAACGACGACTCCGTTTGAGGAAGAAAAAACTGCAGAGCGGAGGGAGTGCGTCAGAGTCTCTTACAGCTTTGCATGGGATTACGTGAAGAAGGAAACCCGATGGATGGGTGCTCCGAGATTCGGAAACTGGCGGAAGATAGATCCCGGTGGCGATGGCCGACAGTTGTGGTTGTGGCGCCACCGAGGAGGACCCCACCTGTTCCCCCCTCGGACTCCCCATCATGTCGACTTCGCACTCAAGGCAGCATGGAGAGCGGTGGCCTGCGGGCGGCTGGTAACCGTCCCCTCCCTCTCTCTCATCTAAATGCTCGCTCCTCCATCGGCTCCCCGTTCCATCCCGGCTCTCCTTCGTGATGATGCGAGCCCTTTGATTCTTCCCTCGGAACAGTGCAGAGGAGACAGATGGTGGGCATCTTCGCTCTGTTCTCCGCCGGGAGGATCAGCCACCGCCGGACGAAGAGCGCGGCTGTGAGCTCACAAAACTGCTTCTTTTCCGGATCTTCGTCAGAAAGATAAGATTTTGGTTGTTTGGTTTCCCTTCCCTGGCGAGTTTTGTTGTGCTCTCCAAGTTTTGACGAGTCGATGAGATTTGCCCTCTCGAGTGGATTTCTATTTAGCTGTCAGCTAATGAATGATGTCCCTCTGAACTATTCATGAAATGGGTTTCCTGGACAGGACGTGAGGCAAGTATTTTTGGCTCCAAACATGGAGGTCGGAGGTTCCTCTACCGGCACTGACCATGAAGCTGATGTACACGACGAGTTCAAACCGATCGAGCACCCGACGGAGCCGCTCAACCACGATCAACCCGTGAGATGCCCGCTGCCCGATCCTTCGATACTTGATGCAAGTGTTCATCCCCTGTCTTGGCTACATTCTTTTACCTCCTGATGATAGATGTGGTTGCTCTGTTCTCTTCTCAAGCAATCCGATGCTTCAATCAATACGAAGCTTCCGAATTGGTTTGATAGATGACCTTCTGGTATTGGACATCAGGATGGTGGAACGTGGAAGGGAAGGATATCTTCTGCAAGTGCCGGCACAGCTGGCTTGCCCATGGTGAAGCAAGACACGGATGTGGAACCTCAAGCTGGTGAAACCACGGCGCATTCCATCTCACCTGGACGCGTCTCGTCGGCATCCATCGGCGTTCCTGAGCATCGTTTCGTGACCGTGCTTGAAGAAGACTGCAACACGGATGAAACCCAGATTGCGCATGGCTGATGACTTGTGCTTCCTTGCTTCATGTGTTCTTCCTCCCCGACTGCTGCTGCTGTTGAATCTTACCACATTCAATTGTTGATAGACCAAATCTATCTTCATTGCCGAGTGCTTGTTCATGCAGAAGCTAAATATGTCTCAAAATTGATTACTACTATGAGATGAAGTACACATGCTACGAAAGGCCGAAGCTTTCTTCCATTAGGGTTATTGCGTCGTACATGCTTGTTGCAGGGGGTGATCCTGCTCGTTTCGATTCGTACGAGAAAGGAACCGATGTCATTTGTCGACGGGCTTGCTGAGCTCGTCCATCCGCCGGTGGACGAAATCGGCGATGTCATCGACCAGCTTGTGGGCGTCGGGCAGCTCCGGGAAGACGTAGAAGGCGTGGACGGCGTCCGGGTACTCGGCGACGCGAACATCTACCCCGTTCCTCTTCAGCCCCTCGCAGTACCACCGCTGCCGGTCCTGCAGCGCGTCCCACCCGCCGACGCACACCATGGTCGCCGGAAAGCCCTCCTCAAAGTCGTCCGCCGCCGCGGACCCTGGCCCGAACACGTTGGCTGCCTCGTGGTCCCCGTCCGCGCCCACCGGCAGGAACGATCTCCACATCCACTCGAACCGCTCCAGCTTCCCGAAGGGCATCCCACCCAGCCGCTCCTCCGAAGGCGACGGCACCTTCCCACCGAAGAACGGCTGTATGGCCACCAGCCCCGCCACGCTGGCCCGACCCAGCGCCTCCCTTCGCGCCCGCCGCGCCACGTGGTGGGCGATGTTTCCCCCGGCGCTATCACCCGCGAGGAAGACGGCGGACAGGTCAGGCACGAGATCGCCGTTGCCGAGCCAGCGTAGGACGTCGATGCCGTCGTCGTAGGACGCCGGGCAACGGTGCTCGGGCGCTAGGCGGTACTCGACCGAGGCGACGAGGGCGGGGACCCGGCGGGCGAGGCGGCGGCAGAAGCCGTCGTATGGGCTGCTGGCGGCGGAGTGGAAGGTGAAGCCGCCGCCGTGGAAGTAGACGATGAGGGGGAGGGGGCCGGGGCCGGGGGCGGGGGAAGCGGGGGAGAAGAGGCGGAGCCAGAGGTGGCGGGAGGGGTCGACGGTGTGGTCGGCAGTGGCGACGCCGTCGATGGGGCTGGGGTTGGGAGGGGTCCTACGGTCGAAGAGGTTAAAGAGCCGGCGGTTGACGGTGCCGTCGCGGCGGCAGGCAGCGTCGGTGGCGGCGGTGATGGCGGCGATGATGAGGCGGGTCTTCAGGGGGAGCGGGGGACGGGCCGTGGCCATTTCGGAATCGCCCTTCTCAATGGATCTCGCCATCGAACTCTCTCACCTTCTGCAGCGGCCTCGCGAGGTTGTGGTAATGAAGGCCACCCAACCGAGACCGACGGACACCAGGAGGTCATCGGATCACGTGATACCCACTTTTGCGGCCAACGAATGCGTCCGTCGCCGAAGTAGCTCCGTGTCGTTGTCATTTTCCTTGAAGGCGTCGTCAGTGACATGAAAACACGTCATCAAAAACACTATCACACTATCATAACTCTTAATAATTAAGGATCTATTATATCATATTTAAAATATTTTTTTAATCTTAATTTTTATCAAAATTATAATATAAAATTAATTAATATCTATAATCATACGATCTGATTTAATCAATGATGAGGGTGATAATTACGATAAGATTTGCGTGATACCCGCTGATGCCCCGTGTCCCTGTCGAGCTGATAGCGCATGACTTGACACGGGTCGTAACGCCAACCGAGGCCCATTAACGACCGCTCAGGCTCGATTTCGCACGCCACGCCAACAACGATGTTAGACGTCATCAGAAGGTACGATCCTACCCCTGCGAGCAGGCACATCAGGTAACACCAAACTCCCCTATAAATACCCTTGCATTCTAAACGGAAAGGGAGGAGAAAAACAAAAAACTTCCACAATCATCGACTAACTTAATCATCAGAGGGGTCGGGTTGAGCATCCCGACCCGACCTGTGTGCAGGGACGAAGGCGAGGCGCCTCTCTCCGGGCGCATTAGCAAGGAGCCTCTTCATGAAGGAAACGACGACCCGTCATCCGGACCCGAACCAAGCCGCGTCGACCCGAGGCCACGGCTAAATAGTTATTTACACCAACAATTAAATTAAATCATTCGTATATTAATATATTCATTCATATATTAAAGACGGCACAAAGATGCTGTCTTCTTAAACAAACATAAAATGTACAGAGACTGAAGTATCAGCCGGTGCAGCAAGAAATGACAGTGGACATAAAAGGAGTCCTTTGTCTGTCTAAATATGTCTTCATGACGAGGAAGTACCGAGAGATTCCCAGCAGTAAAGGCTCTCGATCGATAACACTCTATGGATTAACATAACCTAAGGAATGATGCCATGAAGCAACGATGTCACGAGTACGTGCCCATGTTCTATCCTCTCCTATCATTCTCATCAGCGATCCAGACACCGAACAGTTTCAGTCCCTTCTTCTTGTCCTGCGTCTCCGACGATTTCCGAGGCGCCGCTGATCCTGTCACTACACCTCCTTCGTCGTCTTTGGTCTCTGTCACTCTCTCTAAACTGAGATCCAGGCCAACGCCCATCACCCGACTTTTTCTCCTGCTAAAACCACAGCTACAATGGTCTTCCTCGTCTCCGTTCTCCATCTTCTTCCTCTTGAAACCGAGCCCCAGTCCGATCACCCCGCTCGTGCTCCGACTAGAACCGCCGCTGCGATCGCCGCCACTGTTGTGCCGGATGATGTCGATCATGCAATACGTTCTCCGGTGTCCGTCACTCTCCTCGCACCGATAGAAGGCCACCGTGTCCTTCGCCTGAAGCCTCTTCTCCTTCACGAACTTATTCCAGCCCTTGGTGAAGACATAGCTCTGGCTACTCTTCCAGTAGCAGTATCGGAACGTCCATGGGCGGTCCTCGCGGTCCACGAACTCGACCCGAACCTCGTCGGCCGTCTCCGCAACCACCGGCGGGAAATACTGCGTCGCGTGCTTCTTCGGAATGACCAATCTGTTGAGCTTCCCGACGTCGCTGGGCGTCAGTTCCTTTACGAACATCTCCAGGAACGTCACGTTGCCGGTCGTACGAGCATGAGGGAGGTCACGGATTGGCGCTGCGTGCAGCCTGGTGTACTCCTCCAATCGTGAACAATATGATCCGTCCCTAATCATGTCGAGCACATCATCGATGCTGAACGTCTCCTGGAACCTGCGTTCATGGGCGGCGTGCCGGGTGGCGGGGAGATTGCGGTGGGAGTAGTCGCCATGATGGAGCTTGACGGCCGCGCTGTCGAAAGCCCCGGCCGCCGCGATCTCCGACTCGAATCTCCCGAGCCAGACTCGATGCCCGCGAGCGTAGATCTGCGCGCCCCAGTGGCCGTCCGGTAGCAGCATGACGCCTCGGTATGGCGTCGAGGGATTGGGATCGTTCGACGTTCCGGTGGCGGCCGCCATGAAGGGCGAGGCTCGACCCCAAAAGATGCAGCTAGAATCGGGTCCTTCACGTGCCGCTGGCACGGCGGTTGCCATTCGGATCTTGCCGGCCGAGTAGCAGAGTGTGCAGTCTCTGTTCTCGTGTTCGCAGAGGGATAACCTGAGGAAGACGAGCCGTCAATTCAAGAACAAACAAAGATTGCAAGACGGGTTAAGCACCACAAAATGGCACGGAAGTAAAGACCTAACCTTAACGTTGTCTCCATCTGTGCACACATAGGAGGACGAAGAGCCCTTGAAATCCGCTTTCTTACAATTAAAATCAGCTTGAAGAAGAAGAAGAAGAAGAAGGGGAGCCATGAAAGCACAGTTCGTAAGCTTCCTTATGTAGAGAGAGGAGAAGGTGGAGGCGAGGTGAAATCGGAAGCAGGAGATACTACTCGCTGAGGAAGAGTTGGACAGCGGACTAATTCGGGAATGAGGCTGACGCCGCAGACCTTCAATTTAGAGGAGCAGGAGTTGATGGGAAGGAGGTGTCCTGCCATGGATCTCTCAAATGTTCCCTGAATTCCGACAGCCAAACTAAAATTTCGGGTTTCCCCCATACAGCTAAGTGAAGCACACATCTCTATTTTTATCTCGATGCAGAAAGATCACGTGCTCCCAATAACGAAGCATGGTTGTCTTCAGTCTCCTGCTGCGACAGCCTCGGGCCGCTCCAGCAGCCGGAGACCATGCAACGTAATGCATTGTGCAGTGCTTGAATTGGCCGATCGATCTAAACTATTTTGGTGGGTTTGTATATTAACCCCTATATTTACGCCTAAATCTTAGAATAGAGTTCTCCCTCTTCAGTTCCCATTAGGTGAGTCACTTAGAGTTATGACAATGTGATGATCAGAACAACTTTTTCTCACGTAAAGAGGGAGAAGTGGGATGCGTGAATGCATAAAAAGCAGTGGTGAATTCAACCTTCTCGACCAGAAGAATGAGTTCCAACATTAATCTACGTTAGATATTGACCTACATAGATTTCATATGAGACGTTGCCATCTTGTTCATGTATCCAAGAAAGAAAGAAGATCCTTGCTTCTTCTTCTACCTTTGCCTACGATTCCCTTTGCCACTCATGCTTCAAAATCGCCTTGTTTTGAGGCGTATTCGTCTTCCCAATGAAAACACGGGAAATCTTTAACTTCTCTTTCGTTCCTTCACAGAGCCATTTTCTTGCTTCTATTGGAATTAAACTTGCTCAAATGTCATAAAGAGGTTTATTTAATGAAAGATTCATTACATCAACAAGAAAAAATAGATTAAAAGTCTATAGATTAAAAATAGATTATTGGTTCTTGAAAGGATTTCTTAAAAGAGAATAATTCATCTTAAATATAATTAATGTAATGTATCTTTCGGGACTATATAAACCATATATGTTGGGTCATGAAATAGATAGAGTTTCTGAATTTGTAAAGAGTTTTCTTGAGAGAAATATAGAAGATTGAAGCTTGTCTACTCTTCCTCTGTTTGATAACTCTATCCCTTCTTCCTATCAAGATCAACGTTTGGTACCAGAGCATAGGTTAAGCTATGACCTTTTCCTCCAGTACCATACAACTACAGATTCCCAGATTAACAAAATAAAAATATGACATATGGTGCATCCAAATAAAGATTCTTCTAGGCTCCCAAGATATATGAGAGTTTGTAGAAGATGAATTTGTTGAACCAAGTTCAGCCGAAGAAGAAGTAATGAATGTAGAAGGAAGAAAATAATTCAAATAAAGAAGGAAAGAGAAAAAGACTTTATTCACAATCTACCAATGACTTGATGATACAATGTTCGAGATCATTGCTTCAGCAAATACTTCAAAGGAGGCCTAGGAAATGCTTCAAAAAGCATTCGGTGGTGTTGATAAGGTAAAAAAACTTCTTCTACAAGTTTTACGAGCCGAGTTTAAAAAATTACAATAAGTTACCTCTGAAACTATTTCTGATTACTTCTCAAAAATCATTTCTAATGTTCATCAAATGAGACGAAATGGTGAACAAGTAAATGATCAAAGAGTAATAGAAAAAATACTAAGATTTCTAGATCCAAATTTTGATTTTATTGCTGTTGCGATTGAAGAATCTAAAGATTTAAAAAAATATATCTTTAGAAGAACTGAAGAACTTATGGGTTCCCTTCAAGTTCATGAACAAAGGATTACAAAAAGAGGAGAAGACAAAACTATGGAGCAAGCATTACAAACGAAGCTTACTCTTGAAAATAAAGGAGAATCAAATTCTCAAAGAGGAAGAGGACGAGGACAAAGAGGAAGAGAAGACAGAAATCAGACCAATCAAGAATATCCAAACAATGAAGATGGTAGAGAAAATTCTAGCCAAAGAAGCCGAGGTTATGGCCAAGGACGTGGCCGAGGCCGTGGACGTGACAGAAATTATAAAAGGTCTGAAATACAATACTATATTTGCAAAAGGTACAGATATTACTCTTATGAATGTTATTATAATCCTAACAATCAAGGTGATAAGGTAAATTTTGTTAAGGAAGAAAAAAACAAAAATCAAGTTTTGCTAATGAGTTATAATAATTTGAAAGATGATCAATCTATGACATGGTATCTAGATACAGGAGCCTCAAATCATATGTGTGACATCAAAGTGCTATTTTCATAAATGGATACAAGTTATTCATGGAACATTATGTTTGGTGATTTATCTCAAAGACTACTAAGAGGCAAAGGTAAAATTCTCTATGAACTTAATAATGACAAAAAATTATGCATTTTAAATATTTATTATATTCCTGATATGAAAAGTAATATTCTAAGTTTGGGACAATTATTTGAAAAAGGTTATGATATGGAGATAAAAGATATGACTCTCTCAATTTGTGACAAGAATAAAACATTGATATCACATGTGAAAATAACAAAGAATACAATGTTTCCTCTACATTTAAGTATTTTTTATCAATCAAATTATTTTAAAGCTAATATTGAGGATATTTCTACACTTTGGTATTTTAGATATGCTCACTTAAATTTTGAAGCTTTGAAACTTCTAAAGAAGTATAATATGGTGACAGGAATGCCAAAAATTGATCGCCTAGTAAAATTATGTGAAGTATGTGTCATGGGTAAATAAGAAAGAAAGCCTTTCAAAGTGAGAAAAACAAAAAGAGTATGACATCGACTTGATTTGGTGCACTCAGATGTTTGTGTCCCTATCAATCTAGTATCACTTCGAGAAAGCATATAGGGGCAAAACTTGGGTTTATGTGTTAAAAGAAAATAAAGAAGTTTTAAGTAAATTTAAATAATTTAAGGATTTGGTTAAAAAATAAAGTTGTTGTAAGATTAAATATTTAAGAACAAATAAGGGTGGTGAATATATATCAAATTAATTTGAAAGTTTTTGTAGAAATAATAGAATTCTACATCAATTCACCATATCATATACACCTCAACAAAATGATGTTTCAGAAAGAAAAAATAGTACTATCCTTAATATGGTATGATTTATGTTAAAGAAAAGAAATTTTCCTAAAGAATTTTGGGAAGATGTTATTGCATGTGTAGTTTATTTGCTTAATAGGTTTCCGACAAAGCAAATTGATAATGTTACACCAGAAGAAGTATGAAGCTTACAAAAACCAAGAGTTGATCATTTGAGAATTTTTGGAAGTGTTGCATTTGCCAATATGCGAGAAGAAAAGAGAACAAAATTGGAGGATAAAAGTCAAAAATATATTTTGCTAGGTTATCCAGAGAATTCCAATGGTTATAAACTATACAATCCTACCACAAATAAAGTTGTGATGTCAATAGATGTTGAGTTTGATGAACAACATATTTGGAACTGGAAAAGTGATGAGCAACATAAGAAAGTTGTAGCTTCAGAAGATAATATAATACAAGCAAGCACCGAAGTGGCTTTACTATAATCATCATCCAGATCACTTAGGTCACATGATTCAAGAAGTCCAATTATAAGAAGGACAAGACCAATTCATGAGCTATATGATATGACTTGAAGGATTGATACTAACAATGATGAACTTTCTTTATTTTATCTTTTTGCAGGATAAGCTTCTTAGCTTATAGAGATGAAAAATAGCGACAAGCTATGAATGAAGAGATTCATGCCATTAACAAAAATAATATATGGGAGCTTACTACACTTCTAGAAGACTCTACAAAACAAAAAAAATACAAAAGGAGAGGTGGAGAAATATAATGTCATATTAGTTACAAAGGGATATAAACAACAATATGGGATTGACTATAAAGAAGTGTTTGTACTAGTTGCTCGATTAGAGACGGTAAGATTACTTATCTCTCTAGCAACTCAAATAAAATAAAAAAATTTACAAATGGATGTCAAATCAATATTTCTTAATGGGGTTCTTGAAGAAGAGGTATATATTCAATAACCTCCTGGTTTTATTATTCAAGATCAAGATGACAACGTATATAAGTTAAAGAGAGCTCTTTATGAGCTTAAACAAGCCCCACGAGCATAGAATTCTCAAATATATGCTTATTTTATGCAAAATGATTTTTTTAAATGTCCACTTGAATATGCTCTCTATACGAAATCTAACTCTAATGGAGATATATTATTTGTATACTTATATGTAGATGATTTAATATTTATAGGCAATAGTAGCTCCATGATCAAAAATTTTAAGTACTCTATGAAAAAGAAGTTTGAGATGACCGACTTATGCTTAATAACTTATTTCCTCGGTATTGAAGTTATATAAGATAATGAAAAAATTTTTATCTCGCAAGAAAATTATACAAATGAGGTTTTAAAGAAGTTTTTTTATGGAAGATTGTCATCCTACAGATACACTTGTTGAATATGGTACCAAGTTGACCAAGGCAGGTGAAGGTAAATACATTAATCAAACTTATTATAAAAGTCTAGTTGGATGTTTAAGATATTTTATATGCACTCAACCTGATATAATATTTGGAGTTGGTTTAATAAGTAGATATATGGAAGTTCCTAAGATATCTCATTTAAATGTCGCTAAAAGAATTTTGCGATATATTAAAGGAACGATTGAGTATGGAATGTTCTATTTATCATCTAAAAGGTTGGAGGTTATTGGATATTGTGATAGTGATTGGGCTGGAAGCTATGATAATCGAAAGAGTACAACTGGATTTATATTTTATTTTAGTGAAGCTACATTCACTTGGTCTTCAAAAAAAGCAACGGATTGTTGCTCTATCAAGTTGTGAAGCAGAATATATAGTAGCTTCTTCTAGTGTTTGTCATGTAATCTGGCTAAGAAGATTACTCTAAGAACTTTATATGCCACAGGAGAAGTCAACCAAGATTTATGTTGATAATAAATCAGCTATTGCCTTAGCCAAGAATCCAGTCTACCATGAAAGATTGAAGCATATCGATACAAGATTTTATTTCATAAGAGATCATATTAAAAATAAAGAAGTGGAGCTACATCATTTCAAGACAAGTGAGCAAGTGGTCGATATACTTACAAAACCTCTTAAATTTGAAATATTTCAACAACTTCGAAAGAAACTTGGTATGTTAGATGAAACTAAGTTTAAGAGGGGAGAATATTAGAATTAAACTTGTTCATAGGTTCATTTCATAAAAAAAAAGGTTCATTGCATCAAGAGAAAGATTCATTACATCAAGAAGAAAAAATAGATTAAAAGTTTATGAAAAGATAAGTCAAATTGGTTATTGGTTACTGGTTCTTAAAAGAGAATGATTCATCTTGAATATAATTAATGTTATGTATCTTTGAGGACTGTATAAACCCCATAGGTCATGAAATAGATAGAGTTTCTGAATTTATAAAGAGTTTTCTTGAGAGAAATATAGAATATTGAAGCTTGTCTACTCTTCCTTTGTTTGATAATTATATCCCTTTTTCCTATCAAGATCAACAGCTTCCACTCTGAAGAACAACAAAGGCATCGAGAAAGAAGGCTTTGTCGTTTTTCGGTTTTCGCTTCTCTCTAAGTCATGGCTGTTCTTGAACGTACTGCGTGGTGGGGTTGGCCTCTCATCTCTTGCATCTGTAATATGTTGCTATTTGCCTGCCTTGGCGATCGCTTCCTCCGAGAACTAAAACCATTCACCTCAGTCTACTTCGTCTCCGGAGTACTAAAGAGAAGGAACGATTGATGGGGCACACGGCATAACCATCTGATTTACTTTTAGATCCGTGATCACTAAGATCAACGATCGTCATGGGCCATCGCGCGCACGAGGGTGTCGGTTCACTGTGGGAACACTGTTCTTTGTGAGAAAGAAGATGTGCATCCTATTGAATCCCGACCCTATCATGAGAGGGGTAAGGATGTTCCCTGGCTCGCCCGCAACGGTGACATAATTCTACCCACGTGTCCACTTCGGGAGCGCTATGTATGTTGGCTGATGCTCGTGCACCCAGGACCGGATCCCGCATGAATAAAAAAAATCCAACATTTTGACGTAAGAACATTTTGAGAATAAAAAAATAAAATTATTGCGAAAAATATTAATACATGAGGTAGATTCAGTCACGTTGGATTCACCCATCCCATATTTGCAGTAGAAATAAGGATCTAACTATCGCATTTCCAGAAGTAGGAAATCTTACTATAGATGGGACGGAAAGCAGCGACTCTTACTCGAAAAAGTCAAAAGTAGCCGTTGCAAGGGTAGATAGAGATGACCGTTGCAAACCCATACCGTCAGCCAATTCAAACGCCACATTAGCTGCCACAGTGAGAGAGAGAGAGAGAGAGAGAGAGAGAGAGACCCACAGACGTTGCCCATTTCAAACTCCCACATCAGCTCCCATCAAGGGAGGGAGGGAGGGAGGGAGAGAGAGAGATCAGATCCAACCAAGATGGTGGCCAAGACTCCACCCAAGGAGCGGAGGATGGCCGCCGCCCTCAACCCCAATCTCGTCAGGGAAACACTGATCAAGGTATAATTCTTACAATTGTCTGCATTAACACTAGCTCGGACTCAACCTCAGATACATTTCCTTTTGCGAAGGTGGAGAGGTGCATGGCTCGGCTGCAGGAGCTCCAGTGCACGGTGACGGGTGGGACGAAGGTGGTGGCCGGTGTCACTCTCAGCCCTCGCAGCACGAGAGGATATCTCAGAACCAGTCTGGTATGCAAGAAAGAATCCTTAAGGTTCGCTCCATGTCGTCTCTGTAGTCTCTTTCCTTCTCCATTTTCTCTGCCTCACTTAACAGCAAAGGAGTGCCACTTCTTTTTGCAGGATGCGAAATAATGCTTCGTCTCGGAGATCGCCGGCGGGGAAGTTCCAGGGGAGCACAAATGGTACCGTCTCAATGCTTCTGAGACTCCTCTTTCTTTGCCATTTGTGATCTACAGCGTCGATTCAAGGACTCTTCTGCGAACAGGGGAGTGGCGGCGGATGTCGCTGCCGGCCATGCTGCTGGGAGAAACCGTAGTGGAGATCCTTGAGGCCAGCCGAACCACGAAGGAGGCGGTCACAGCTGCTGCGGCTGCGGCCATGAGAAGCCGCCACAAGACCACCGAACCTACAACTCCCATCACTGCCCGCAGAACAAACAAGTCGTCATCACGTGAGAATACAGAGATGCAAGCAAGGCGGGTGAAGGAGAAGCAAGGGCGATTGAGGATCATCCGATCGGAGCAATCCCCGGCCGTTTCCAGGGCGAGGTCACGCATTAGATTCAAGTCGAATTCGCCGCTGGCTACTGCGAGGGAGGAGCAGATGGTGGGCGGCAGACCGTCGGTGGCAGCCCACCGGGTATCACCCAGAAACCGACCCTGGGCCAAGAAGACGGTGTTGTTCCCCAACCCTCTCTTCACCTCCTCCTCGCCCACGTCGTGCCACGGGCAAAGGACGTTCTACAAGACCAGATCCCCCGTGATTGGGAGGACGAGGCCGTCGCAGAGTCCCCACAAGTTCGTCATCAAATCACCATCTTCCAGATCCCTGAAGTCGCAGTTCGCACCCAAGAAGGCCGTCACAGTGAGAATCCTGAAGTCATCCCCGGAGAAGGTGGTAGTGTTGAAGAAGTCCCGGCGGTGCTCCTTCTCACCTTCCAAGTTAGTGAACCGAATAATCGCATCGCCGGTCAAGACCCGGCCGATCTCCCTCCTAAGAAGCAGCACTGGGTTGGTGGCCGGCCTGAAGCAACGTTCAGGTTTCAGTACACCGGTGAGGATATCTTCTTCCATCGCAAGGATTTGAACGCCGTCATTTTTGTTGCTGCTGTGTCCAAAATGCTGCTTGCAGCACATGAAATCTAAACTGTAACAACATCTCGTTCGTGTGCCCGACTGTAAGATTTCTATACTAATAACGACTTCATGACGAACATAAGATTCATAGGATCTTTTGTTTAGTCTACAACTATACTCTGTTCGATGTTGTTTATCTATTTGCATTCATCTCTAATATTTGTTGTTGATCTACTGATATAAACAGATTATAATTCTAATATAAGATGGGAGTAATTCATTATTATTGTTATTATCGTTGTTATTTGTGTCTGTAAGGCGTTATCAGTGCTATCTATGCTAACCAAACGTTCCTCCTCCTCCGCCCATATTTACTGATCTCCACTTTCCACCTCCGCCTTATCATCGACCTTGGGTGCGCATCCTAGCCATCACAATCGATGGCAATTGCACATCCGAGCTTTTCGCCGTGCTTCCTCGGCCTCTCCCCCTTCCAAAACGACCTGTCCTTCCTGCCCGATCCTTGCAGATCCCGGTGCTGCTTGCTGCCGAGCGGACTGCCAAAAACCATGACCCTTCAGCAGTCAAGGATGAGCTGGAGAAGGAAGAAGAAGAAGAAGAGATGGCAGGTGGAGAGGGCAACGGCGGTCGCGTCGCGGAGAGGTGGCGCGAGTCGACGGCTGCGACGACTGGGGGGGGGTTGCTGGACCCCATGGACCCGCCGCTGCGCTCGGAGCTTGTTCCTAAAAAAAGAAAGAAAACAAAAGTGACCTATCTTTCTATTGTTTAGATAAGATAGAATACCTTTCTATTATTTTTGACAACATGAGGATATTTCTTAATAGATTTATTTTCTTTCAATCGATATATATTTACCGCGGTAGATAAGTATGTCAGGAGTCTATTTGAAGATTTAAAAATAAAAATTCAGGTAAAAAATAAGTCTTTACAAACTAGAATTTATTTCTAAAATATAAAATATATCTTAAAATTTTATTGAGAGTCGAAAATATATTTGGATTCTTATTTAAAATTTATTGGACAATATGAATACAAATGTTGAGATTCCTTTTATTTTATTTTTTTCGTATAGCAAAGACTAAATATATTGAATTGTTAAATTACATAAATCTTTTGTTGATTTTGAAATCTTCTTAAGGATTTCTTTTCTATTAGAAAAGAAGAATTTTTGCTCTTTGCTATCATAAGAAGAAACGATGTTGATAAGTTTGAAAGTAGGCAAAGCATCCGTCAATCATAAATTAATGGGATCTACAAAGACGACTGACTGTAACCACTCATAATTCGCCTTTCCAGCTATGATTCTTCCGCTAAATATGAAGGTGAGCATGAGGCAATTATTGTGGGAGACACCTTAGTTCTATGTTAGAGATCAATGCTGTAAAGCCTTTTTGTTCCCGTGCAGTTCCTAACTCAAGACACAGAGTCCTACAAATCCAATATATTATCTATCCTTGTGATATCTCAATCTTAATTAAGGGAACAACACACTCTCTCTCGTGGCTAGAAGACGAGGCATCCACGGAGTACGTAAGCTCGGCGAAGGCCACACGCTTCCCTGTCCATGTCGAACGTCTATCTCCGACGGTGGTTCCCGTGGGACTCGACGGGCGTGGTAAATATTTTTAGATCAACTCTGTCAGCGCTGACGAGGAGAGAGAAGTGCGAAGAACAGAAAGCTCAAAGACGGTAATCCTTCGTCTGTCCATGCTCGTGAATGTGTGGGTTGTGGCTCAATGGCAGTGATGGAAGGGGAGGCAGGAGAAAAGGAAGAGAAGTTGGACATGGAAGGGAAGCCGGATGGAGGAGATGAGAAGAAAGAAGTCGCGGCGGTGGTCGATTCATCGCGGAGCGAGACGTGGGTCTCCCGGCTGCAGACCCAGCATCCGGTTGCCCCCATCCA
Organism: Musa acuminata AAA Group; assembly: GCF_036884655.1. Lineage (NCBI taxonomy): Eukaryota > Viridiplantae > Streptophyta > Magnoliopsida > Zingiberales > Musaceae > Musa > Musa acuminata. The sequence goes on along the minus strand of NC_088337.1, from coordinate 4,995,770 downwards.
GGTCGTGCTCCATGGCGCCGCCACTCCGCCGGCCGCCGTCGCCGCCGCCTACCAACCCACCCCAACCCCAACCCCACAGGTAAGAGTTCTCGGTCTTAAAGCAGGCAGAGAAAGTGGGAATATACTGTGATTAGCTTTTGATGCTGTGACTGGTGGAAGTAGGTCGGATTGGCGTCGCTCAACTCCAGAGAGTACACTAACAGAGTATCCCTCCTCCTCTTCGTCCTCCACCTGCTGGTGGCGGCCGCCGCCGTGTGCTTCTTCTGGTTCAAGGGCATCCAAGGACTCCTAGATTCCGACTCGGGGAAGGCTCGGAACGGGCGACAGGTGCTCAACTTCTGGCTCCCGCCCATCGAGGGTGCCTCCGTCCTCAGCATCGGCCTCGCCTTCGCATGGCAGAAGGCCGTGCGCTCATGGCCCTCCGTCATGGTCCCCTTCATCCTCTGGGCCTGCTTCCTCGCCACCATGGCCGCTGGCATACTCCTCCTCTGCTTCTCCCTCCCGGCGACGGACGGGCTCGGCGTCGCCTTCATGACCTTCTCGATCGGTGCCGGTCTCTACGCGTGCTGGGTCACCCGCCGCATCGCCTTCACCGGGAAGGTCTTCGCCCAGGCCCTCAGGCCGGTGACCAAGTTCCAGGACGTCAATGGTCCGGCCTACCTCATGTTGGGCGTAGGCTTCCTGTGGATCTCGGCTTGGTGCTTCGCGGTCATCGGAGCGCTCAACTTCTACTATCCCACCTTGACCATCCTCGCATTGGTGCTGAGCCTCGCATGGACGGCCGAGGTGATGCGCAATGTGGCCAACCTGACGGTGAGCCGAGTGATCGCGCTTTACTACCTCAGGGGGATGCAGTCCAGCACCCAGTTCAGCTTCCAGCGGGCCACGACCATAAACCTCGGCAGCGCCTGCCTAGGTTCGCTCTTCGTGCCCACCATCGAGGCGCTCCGCATCATGGCGCGCGGCCTCAACTTGTTGGAGGGCGAGGACGAGTTCTTGTTCTCGTGCGCGCACTGCTGTCTCCGAGTCATGGAGTCCATCTTCCGCTACGGCAACAGCTGGGCGTTCGTCCATGTAAACGAGCCCGCTCCCCTTCTTGCTTCAATACTATACTCGGGATCAAAAATATGGTGATCGGAGTGGGGAATGTCTGCAGATAGCGGCATACGGGAGGGGGTTCGTGGAGGCGTCGCAGAGCACATGGGGGCTGTTCGAGAAGCAGAGGATGGAGGCGGTGGTGGACTCGGACATCACCAGCGCCGTGTGCTTCCTGACGGGGGTCACCAGCGGGGCCCTTTCCCTCATCTTCGCTGCTTCCTGGACCTTTTCCTCCCACAAGCACTACACCGCCACCGTGTCGCTGCTCGCCTTCTTCGTCGGCTACCTCATGGTCTTTCTCTCCCTCCCTCCCTGCTTTCTCCGACTTGGTTCATTCCACGGTGACGCTTAATTCCTTCTCGCGCAGCAGACGAGGATCGGCATGGCCCTGCCGCACGGATGCGTCGCCTGCTACTACGTCTGCTACGCCGAGAACCCGGGATCGAGGCTGTTCGACTCCACCATCCCTGACCGGCTCAACCAGATCGGATCCGGTCGCGAAGGCTTCGTGCCGACGCCTCGGTTCCCCCGGCCCAACTTTAGAACTTGAGGACCGAAACCCCTCTCTCTCTCTCTCTCTCTCTCTACCTTACTTCCGACTCCACCATTGCCGTCCCGTCTCGTCTCCTGCCGGTGGCCGCGGTTACTCGCAGTTACTCCAACCGCCGTGCGCTCTCGGCGGGGCGCAAAAGAAGGTTGCTCGGTGGTCGTCACGGTTACCTCAACCGCACTCCTCGATGGCCGTTGAAGTTACTAACGGCGTACCACATCTGAGTTATCTCGTGCCCTACGTGGGCCCCACGGTGAGAATGACGTGTTGGGGGTCCACGGGTCAGGTTTGAGAGAGAGTGAATGCGACCGGTGGAGGTGGTATAGAGTTATAGCTCATAATGACGGTGAATGGTTGTACCGATGATGTTGGTGATCACAATAATGATGGCAGCGACATGTCTCGTGGCATTGATTGGGGATGCGTGTCGTACTGCGCTGTGCCTCCACCCCGGTCACCTGGAATATTATTACCGGAAGAAGATGCATGTGCGCGTCGCATGTCACCTTATGTTGAGCACATGACATGGATTAAGAGTCCGTCCGGCCACACTCAACTATCCTCGGTAAAACAAGTGCAGGCGGTAAGTATAAAAGATGACACATAACCTATAGGTATCATTATTTTGTTCATCGACTGAACATGTAATGTGAACTTGTCCCACAATTAGCTTAATTGGATTATATATTGGAACAATAGCGATATGCACGAATTGTGATAATTAGATTATGCTCTAATAATGACCTCGTTAATGGATGCTTCACGATCTGATGATGCTTACGATCCCATTTGGTACATTTGTGATTTGATTGATATTAAGCGTTAGAAAAATTCAAATTTTAGTCTTGAGTGGAAAGATGTAATCCATTAGTTCGTATATGTTTTTAATCAAATTATTTATGCCAACTTTTGTCTTTTGGTAGGTTTAATTTAATTCGAATGGGTCCTCCGATGGTGATCTTAGAGGAGGAATTAGCTTTATTCTTCGACAAGTTTATGATGGTCTGTTTTTTTTAAACACTTTATGCTCGAGTCTTTCTACGGAGCAACGGTGGGATCAAAACCATATGGGTGTAAATGCTCGTGAAGAGCTCATCATATATTTATTTTTATTTTTATTATTATATTATAATACAATTGGACATGATATATATATATATATATATATATATATATATATATAATTTTAGACTTATAAACTAATTTATATAAGGTCAAGAGATATCATGCACATATTTTAAAATATGTATGATAAAAAATTTTGGAGTAGACACATGTTTTCGATTTCCTAACTCCATTTTTTCTAAAAAAAAGGGTATATGACATTTATATAATGATAAACACTTATTCTTATTGTAGAAATTTTAACCCATCACTCATCTCTAAAAGAAGATTTGGCATGTGATACTCGTATAAGGATGAATACTTATCTTAATCTTATGGATTCTTATCAACTTTTCTTTTAGAAATGAGGTATATGACACTCGGGACATATATTCTTATAAAAATATTATAAATCTTGAAGTTATTGAATGAATGAATAGATGAATAGTTAAAGAGATTAACTCTTAGATAAAATATCTAAATGAGGAGAGAGTCCTCGAGAGTAAAAGAACCTATTTATGTATTCTTTCCCTCATCCTCTTTCTCAACATCATCCTATTTCTTCATTTTCAACCATCACCGTTAGACTACTATTTCACCATCCAACATAAAAAAACATTAGATCCATTTTAGTTGTGTTAGGATTATCTATTGAACAAAATGTTCTCTGCCCTTAAAATTTAAGTGATGTATTAATTCAGGGAATATGGTTAATCAAGTATTTCTTATTTAAATTTATTAAATCGATCAAACTAATCAAAAAGTTAAATCAAATCATGATTGGAAAGATGAGTTACCCTCATTGCTACCAGTTATCTTTCCTAAGCTCTTTGACTTCATCACTTCTAATTATACAATTTATTTTACTCACCACTCATCCTATATCATGTTGATATCAAAGCAAATTGGTCCAATCATTTTTTACTTATACAACTTATTTTACTTTCTTGCATCATTATTTATTTTAAACAATTTTTATCTTTTGTTATTAGTATTATTCTATTCATTTTTCATACCTAGATTTCTTCAAATACTCTTAAATTTATCTCACTTGTAGCCCTCTCAATCAAGAATTATCCCATAAAATTTTAGCTCAAAATACCCCCCTTAGTCTCCCTAAACACCTTAAAATCTTCATGTTTTGTCTTGGCAACCTAAATTACGCACATTATACCTATATGACTACCCGTAGTAGAACTTCTTACCATCCTAATGAGCCCATCAACAAGAGATGGATTTAGATCAAATTACATAAGTGTTTGCTTAAATCAATATTAAAGTTGAGGTTATGGAAGCTTGCCTAACTTATTATGCCAAATATTGTCAAAGTTTTAAAAAATACTTGATGACTCTTGAAGCCACTTCGTTGTCACCTAGGTGAAGGGTTGATCTCGATGATAACATAACTTTCAGGCCCATAGAAAATCCACTATAGCCTAGACACTTAGGAAATATGCTACATCACCTCGTGAAGCACCTTTGTAAGTACCCTATAATGATGATATCAATTGAGATTCTGAACAAATCAATTTAAAACACCCACAAAATGCATATAGATCTAGGTACTAAGATGATAAGGGTAATATTACTTATACGATTAAGTTTAATTCACCTTACTTTGAAGGGAATCTCAATCCTCTAATATTCTTAGACTAGTTAGTGGTTATAGACCACCATTTTAATTAGTGCTTAACGTAGAAGAATCATATAACTAATTAGGTTTGCTCACATTAATTAGGTTTGCTCACATGATGTTAACTGGTTCGGCTTGACCATACTTGGAGCACCTGGCATGGTTCTTATAGATCAATGGGATGAAATGAAGTTTATGCTCAGAGAAAAATGTCTTCCTATTTTATGAATCAAATTATGAAGCAATTAAGTATCACACGCCAAGTCTCCATGATTTTTTACTGCATGACTTGTTTTGATGAGCTCATGATCCGTTGTAACATTTATGAAGAACCTACTTCTATGATAGCAAATTTTCTTACCAATCTATGATAGGATATTCAATATAAAACATCCCCATTTGACGTAGACTCTCTAGAGATTATCTTTCAAAGGGGCTCTTGAAGCTGAACAATATCATAACAATATGACCCAAAGACTAAAAACCTCTTATGCACACACTTATACAAATACTCCTATATGATCAAGTGTCACTCCATCCAAGCAAGATAACAAAGGCAAGGTTGTTATTACTGAGAACACCCGAGATAGATTACAGTATTTCAAATATCACAAGTATGTCCACTATGCTCAAGAGTATCCACATAGAACCTTATACCTAGAAAACAATAAACCCATATATTACTATATAAAACAAAGTTATAATGACCAAAGTAATAATTATGATGAGCATGATCCTACTAAAGAACACATAAGTGATGACAACAGACCACATGATGCCACCTAGCATATTATTGTGGTTGTGTATTATGTCTTAGCTCTTCCTAAGAGTTCTAAAAATTGGCATTACACTAGCATTTCTTACACATAGACTAATTGAAATAATCATAATGGGGAAGCAACTTTAATGTAGTATCATATACTATCATAGTTAAATTTAGACTCAAACCTAAACCACATATACCACTTTATAATGTAGCTTGGGTAGAAAAACTAACATATTAATTATCTAGAGATGTTTAGTTTTCACCAATTTAACTTATATAATGATCAAATTTGATGTGATGTGCTTCTGATGTTGGGCTGATAGCCCATATTCAGCCCATGTGGGCTTTATCAGCCCACAGCTCACACCCCCTCTTAACCTAACCCTAATTAAGATTAGGGGGGTGTGGTGGCTACGTTTTAGAGGCAGATTAAAGCTATAAAAAGGCAGCAACGAGGCAGATCTTTGTAGCGACGAGATTCCAAAGAGAAGAAGGAGAACAAGGCAGAAGAGGAAGAGAAAGAAAGGGAAGAAGACAAGGACAACGCAGAGAGACTGTTCACAATCATCTAGCAGTGTTCTCATCTCAGGTTAGATCAAATCTACAGTAGGCTCTTGCTGTGATTACTTGGGAGGTTTTAGATATTGTGGGCAGTAACGTGATCCTTGTATCCCAGTTATTCTCTTGTGGTTGTTGCTTGGGTTTTGGGCAAGAGATTGAGATTTGTATATTCATTATTCTCATAGTGGATTATCTCTAGTTTGCCCCGTGGTTTTTACCCTTCACATTGAAGGGGTTTTCCACGTATATCTTGGTGTTCTGTTTGATTGTGTTTCCATTTTATTCCGTTGCGTATTTTGGTCTTCTAGTATTTGTTCCTATACAAAGGTTATTCCTGTTTATATCCCCATCAACTGGTATCAGAGCGGGGTTTTGGTGATTTAATTTTTGTATTTGAACATGGAGGCCAGTAATATTTCTCGCATGATTAGTTTGAATGGAAATAATTGGATGATATGGAAACCAAGAATGGAAGATCTCTTGTATTGCAAAGATTTGTATGGACCTTTGCAAGGGGATAGTGCAAAACCTACAACTATGATAGATGATGAGTGGAAGAGGTTAGATCGAAAAACAATTGGATTTATTAGACAGTGGCTTGATGATAGTGTATTTCACCATGTTTCTACTGAAATTTCTGCATATTCTCTTTGGAAAAAATTGGAAAGTCTCTATGAAAGAAAAACAGCTGGCAACAAAGCTTTTTTGATCAGAAAACTTGTGAACCTAAAATATAGAGAGGGTGCTTCTATTGCTGAGCATTTGAATGAAATGCAGAGTATTACTAACCAGTTATCCTCTATGAGAATGTCTCTTGATGATGAGTTGCAGGCATTGTTACTTCTCAGTTCATTACCAGAAAGTTGGGAGACACTGGTGGTTTCCCTTAGTAATTTTGCGCCTGATGGTATTGTCACTATGAGTCAAGTAACAAGCAGTTTGTTGAATGAGGAGTTGAGAAGAAAGAGTTCGGCAACATCTCAGAATGATTCACAGGCACTTATCTCAGAGAACAGAGGAAGGTCAAAGTCTAGAAGCAGTTCACGTATGGGTAGGAGCAAGTCAAGATCAAGAAAAGATATTGTTTGCTATAACTGTGGTGAGAAAGGACATTACAAGAACCAATGTAAGCAACCTAAGAAGAACAAGAAAAAGGGAAAAGAAGTGGAGTCTACAGAGTCAAAGGATAATACTACAGCTACAGTGCAGGGTGGTGATTATTTGATTTTGTCTCCTTCTGATGATATTTTTTCTTGTGTGTGTCAGGATCTTGAGTGGGTGATTGACACAGGTGCTTCTTATCATGCTACACCACGGAGGGAGTTTTTTGCTACATACAGGTCTGGAAACTTTGGTGTTGTCAAGATGGGCAACTATGGCATAGCAGACATCATTGGCATGAGTGATATCCATTTAAAGACCAACCTTGGCTGTAAGTTGGTACTTAAGGATGTGAGGCATGTGGTTGATTTGAGGCTAAATTTAATTTCAGTTGGAAGACTAGATGATGAAGAGTATGAAAGCAGATTTCACAGAGGGCAATGGAAGCTCAGTAAGGGTTCTCTTGTTATAGCTAATGGAAAGAAATGTCATACTTTGTACAGGTTGTAGGCTAAAGCTTATGGTGAGCAGTTAAATGCTACAGAGAAAGACTTCAGTATGGAGTTGTGGCATAGGCGATTGGGACACATGAGCGAGAAGGGGCTGCAAGCTCTTTCCAAGAGAGAGGTATTACCAGATCTCAGAGGTATACATCTGAACCCTTGTATTGATTGTTTGGCTGGTAAACAACATAGAGTTTCATTTGCTAGTGCTGCTTTGTCTAGAAAAATGCATGCCTTAGACCGTGTTTATACAGATGTATGTGGTCCTTTGAGGACAAAAACTCATGGTGGATCTGTTGATGTTCTTGGTATAAGTGGTGCACTTTATTTTGTCACTTTTATAGATGATTTTTCCAGGAAAGTTTGGGCTTATGCTTTGAAGACCAAAGATCAGGTTATTAATGTCTTCAAAGAGTTTCATGCCAGGGTTGAAAGGGAGACAGAAAGGAAATTGAAATGCATAAGATCAGATAATGGTGGTGAGTATATGGGATTGTTTAATGACTATTGCAGGTCGCATGGGATCCAACATGAGATGACAGTTCCTGGTACACCTCAGCATAATGCAATTGCAGAGAGGATGAACCGCACCATCATGGAAAAGATCAGATGTATGCTTTCACAGGCCAAGCTACCCAAAAGGTTTTGGGATGAGGCTTTGAGGACTGCAGTTGATGTGATCAACTTATCACCATGTACAGCCCTAGATGGTGATGTTGCAGAGCATGTATGGTCAGGGAAAGATGTTTCCTACAGGCATTTGAGAGTGTTTGGTTGTCGTGCATTTGCACATGTTCCAGATAATGAGAGGTCCAAGCTAGATGGTAAGTCTAAAGAATGTATTTTTCTTGGTTACTCACATGATCAGTTTGGTTACAGGCTTTGGGATCCAGAAAAGCAGAAGGTGTTCAGGAGTAGAGATGTGGTCTTCTTTGAGGATCAAACCTTTGAGGATTTGAAGAAGAAGGCACCAGCCAAGACTTCTGTAGAAGGATTAGCAGATTGTGACCCAGTTATTCCTCCAGTATATCAGGGTGATGGGGGAGATGTGCAGGAAAATAATGTAGAGCCTGATATTGATTTACCTGCAGGACATGTTGAGCAAGAAGAAGTAGGAGAGCAAGTTCCCACATAACCTCAATTGAGAAGATCTTCTAGACAACGTCAACCTTCCAGAAGATACTCTACAAATGAGTATGTGATGCTTACTGATGCAGGTGAACCAGAGAGTTACCAGGAAGCAGTTGAGAGTGAGCAGAAAGAGAAGTGGTTAGTTGCTATGCAGGAAGAGATGGATGCTCTTCAGAAGAACCACACTTATGATTTGGTGCTGCTACCAAATGGAATGAAGGCCTTGAAGAACAAGTGGGTTTTTAGGTTGAAGACTCAAGAATATTGTTATCAACCAAAGTACAAAGCTAGATTGGTTGTGAAAGGCTTTAGTCAAAAGAAAGGTATTGACTTTGAAGAGATATTTTCTCCTGTTGTTAAAATGTCTTCTATTCATGTTGCTCTTGGTATTGCTGCTAGCCAGGACTTGGAGGTTGAGCAGTTAGATGTGAAGACAGCTTTCCTTCATGGTGATTTGGAGGAGGAAATTTATATGGAGCAACCAGAAGGCTTCAAAGTCAAAGGTAAAGATAATTTTGTATGCAAGTTGAAGAAGAGCTTGTATGGGCTAAAGCAAGCTCCAAGACAGTGGTACAGAAAGTTTGATTCATTTATGACAGAAAATGGATACAAAAGAACGGCTTCAGATCATTGTGTGTACATCAAATGGTTTGGTGAGAATTTTATTATTCTCTTACTTTATGTTGATGACATACTTATTCTTGGAAAAGATATGTCTAAAATTGACAGGTTGAAGAAGGAACTGAGTGAGTCTTTTGCAATGAAGGACATGGGGCCAGCAAAGCAAATACTAGGCATGCAGATTTCTCGTGACAGGAAAAACAAGAAGATTTGGTTGTCACAGGAGAAATACATCGAGAAGGTATTGGAAAGATTTAGTATGAGCAATGCTAAGCCAGTTGGTTCTCCTCTTGCAGGTCACTTCAAGTTGTGCTCAGAACAGAGTCCGTCAAGTGATGAGGAGAAGGAGAAAATGCAAAAGGTTCCTTATGCTTCAGCAGTTGGAAGTTAAATGTATGCAATGGTATGTACGAGGCCGGACATCGCATATGCAGTGGGTGTTACTAGTAGATTTCTTGCAAATCCAGGCAAAGAGCACTGGGCAGTAGTGAAGTGGATTTTTAGATATCTCAGAGGGAGCTCTAAGGTTTGTTTAAGCTTTGGAGGTGGACCACCTGCGTTAACAGGTTACACAGATGCAGATATGGCAAGAGATATAGATACGAGGAAGTCTACTTCAGGTTATGTACTTACTTTTGCAGGGGGAGCTGTGTCATGGCAATCCAGGTTACAAAGGTGTATTGCTCTCTCCACCACAGAAGCAGAATATATTGCTGCTACAGAGGTATGCAAAGAAATGTTATGGATGAAAGAATTCTTACAAGAATTGGGGCTGAAACAGGAAAATTATGTGATGCATTGTGACAACCAGAGTGTCATCCATTTGTGTAAGAACCCAATGTTTCATTCCAAGTCAAAGCATATAGATGTCAGATACCACTGGATTCGAAATGTATTTGAAGAGAAGCAGTTGCAGCTTCAGAAAATTCATACAGATGACAACGGAGCAGACATGTTGACGAAGACCTTAACAAAAGAAAGACAGGAGATATGCCGACAGTTGGTCGGTATGGCTTCACATTGAGGAGTCATGGGACAGCCTCCCTTATGGGCTGAAGGGGGAGGTTGTTGGGCTGATGGCCCATATTCAGCCCATGTGGGCTTTATCAGCCCACAGCTCACACCCCCTCTTAACCTAACCCTAATTAAGATTAGGGGGGTGTGGTGGCTGCGTTTTAGAGGCAGATTAAAGCTATAAAAAGGCAGCAACGAGGCAGATCTTTGTAGCGACGAGATTCCAAAGAGAAGAAGGAGAACAAGGCAGAAGAGGAAGAGAAAGAAAGGGAAGAAGACAAGGACAACGTAGAGAGACTGTTCACAATCATCTAGCAGTGTTCTCATCTCAGGTTAGATCAAATCTACAGTAGGCTCTTGCTGTGATTACTTGGGAGGTTTTAGATATTGTGGGCAGTAACGTGATCCTTGTATCCCAGTTATTCTCTTGTGGTTGTTGCTTGGGTTTTGGGCAAGAGATTGAGATTTGTATATTCATTATTCTCATAGTGGATTATCTCTAGTTTGCCCCGTGGTTTTTACCCTTCACATTGAAGGGGTTTTCCACGTATATCTTGGTGTTCTGTTTGATTGTGTTTCCATTTTATTCCGCTGCGTATTTTGGTCTTCTAGTATTTGTTCCTATACAAAGGTTATTCCTGTTTATATCCCCATCATCTGATAGATATTTCTCATGTGTTACTTGTATATCTTTCCACTACCACATGAATGTCACACATTATAACAAAGTCAATATCGACTACTTTGAGCATGATGGGAAGAAGATCAACTTGGTCCTCGCACCCCATAACGAGATTAGAGTTAGCACCTCTACGAGAATAGTTTTAATAGCTGCACCTGCATCATAGTCTTTGTATATTTTGAAGTTTGGCTCTTTTATTACCGAGCCAAAAGACTTACAATTGCTTTTATTTTAGTAGCTATATAAACTCTCTTTAAATTTCAAACCAAGTTACTCCCTTATGTCCAAAAAATCTTTTAAATATTTTCTAACATCCGATGTATGATATTCAATATGCTATTGACTTAATTCTATTAGAAAATTTGATTAGAGCATCACATGCATAGCGAAAGAACATAAAACAAAAATCATATATTTTCTAAAAAAAAATTCGTCATCGTGCCAAGATTGGTGTGCAAAACAAAATGCAAAACCGAAAACCATGTATATTAAAGTAGATTTGTTACCTAGAGAGATCGTATATCCCTGAAAAATCTTAAATCTATAGGAGTGGATGAAGGATGTCAACTGTCATCCTCTCTAGCGGTAATCCACATAGTAGATGCGATGAAGATGTTCCTCAAATTGCTGCACGATTTTTCTCTTCATGCGCACCACGTGATCAAGAAGGGGTCGACCCTTCTGCTATCCACATGCCCTCGATTGGGGTTGTCGGCTGAGGTGGAAAGGAGAGAGAGAAGAATAGGAGGGACAGCTAAGAGGTGACTAGCCTATGCCACCTTTTGGCCCCTCCTATTTATAGAGGTTTATACTACTTAACCCTAATGGATTCTGCCACATTAGATATTGGATCTATATCCAATTACCTAAGCCTCTTGGATTATTGGATTTCTACCTAATAATCTTTTATTAGATCTTATCCACAAGATCTAATAATTCATGAGCTTATTGTATGTCCAATAAGATAGGGGCTTCAGCGAATATTTTATTTTTGAATCTCTACTCGTTACAATATCTATCATATATGTGTGATTCTCTAGGCCCAATATCGAGATAGTTGTGGGTCATATATGTCAGAACTCCTTCTGACTTAGTGAATTATTATGCACTCGACTCATCGATTATTGACGTATTAGTCCACTACTTGTCAGAACTCTTTCCCTCGTATTATTACTAGGCACGATTCCATCTTTGTTATTATTGATCAATTTTCAAAGATAATATACTTTATCTCTTACTCTAAAACATTTGATGTCTCTCAACTAAGCTATTCTTTAAAAAGGTTATTAGGTTGCACGATCTTCCTAATTTCATTGAATCTAATAGTGATGTACGCTTTGTCAACTATTTTTAGAAGCTCCTATAAAAATTATTATAGACTAAAGTTTGATTTTTCTCAATATATAATCCTTAGACTTATGGTAAATGGTCAATAGGTCATTAGGTAACCTACATCAATGTTTGGTAAGGGATCACATAACTAATTAGGATATGGTACTATACATAGTCAAGTTCGCATTTAATAGAGTTATCATTCACTCAACTGGTTTTAGTCTATTTCAGATTATCTTTGACTATCAACCTAAAAAACCTATTGATTTTGTCTTTCTCACTACCTATATTCATCCATCAGACAGAATCTTTTACTAACCATATTAGTTGCATGATAAGATAAATGAAATATTACCATAAATAATGAATTATATATGTCAACAACAGATATGTATCATAGGTATCCATCATTTCATAAGGGAGAGCAAGTAATGATAAGGATTCGAGTTGAGAGATATTCCATTATGACCATAAAAAATTTATAAATCATAAGCATAGGTCCTTATAAGAAGATACTACAAAGGGTTAGTGATCATATTTGTGTCCTTAAGCTACCGGAACTTATCATCTTACGTGAATTAATGGGGCCTACGTTTGAGATTTTTTCTAGCATATAGTAATGATAAGTTATGATTGATAACTTATGAATTCTAGAGTTCCCTCCATACTTTATGAATTTCGGAAGCAAAGCTATGTCTGATAAACCCCAACCTTGTATACTAATATCTAAGTTTTTATTTAATGAAGGTGAATTTTTTTTCACATAGGGAGAGTTAATATGGATCATAATACCATCACTTCATTATGATAATCCAAGAGGACACAGGAAGCTCTAGATCATTACATTAGAGCCATATGCGCCTAAATGCCCATAGAGAGTTCATCTTATATTTATTTTATTTTCTTATTAGATTATAGTAGAATTTAAACATGAGCCACATGTATTGAGTTTTGGGCTTGAGCTTATATAAGGTCACTAAGGAAAATGTCATGCTCATATCTTAAAATAGTATAAGATCTTGGAGTAGACACATGTCTATGTGGTAGAGGATCTTGGAGTGGACATATGTCACTATGAATCCCTAACTCCTCTTTTAGAATGAAGTATATGATATTTATACAATGATGGGACGCTTGTCTCCATCTTATGAATCTCTACCCACCACTTTTCTAGGAGGTATGTATCATTTATTAAAGGGTAGACACTTATCTCTATCCTATGGTTCCCTACCCACTTCTTTTCTAGAAAGGGGTTCTGTGACACTCATCCGAGGGACATATATCTTTAAAAATATTTGAAACTTATATTTTAGAATTAATAAATAACTGAATAACTGAGATTTAGTAGCCACTAAGAATCTTAGGTGAGATGCTTAAGTGAGGAGAGGGTCTCAAGGGTGAGAGACCCTACTCAGCTGTTTAAGGTAGTGATAAGTCAACATTTGATCGTTATTGGTGTGAACTTATAAGCTCACGAGGAACTATCCACTTTAGGCATGCTCATACAATTTTGCTTTTTCGAGACTCGTGAGACTCGTGAGCCCTAAAAAATGCTTTTAAAAGTAAGGATGATCCGAGGAACTTATAAAGCCTTGGTTCTTCTCTTAAGGAAGCATGCTCACACAATTTTATCCTTTCAAGACTCATAAGAGTAAGGATGACCCGGGAGACTTATAAACTATTGGTTCCCCTACTCCTCAACCAATATGAGACTAAATATCATTATCCAGCATAAATGTTCTATGTCTTAGAAATTTAAGTGATGTGTTAATTCGAGAACTATGATTAATTCAATCTCTTGTATCTTATTTAGGACTAGCTCTTGACATACTTCATTATCGACCATTCTACCTAGAGTGAATATCATAATCCTTTTATTTTTCTTTACATAATTTTTTAATACTTACTTATGTTTATTAAATTATTATCTAAACTAATAAAAATAATTACATTATAATTAAAAATTAAATATATTTTCTTATTGCTACTATTTATCTTTTCTAAATTCTTTTACATCATCATCTCTTAATATTCTTTTTCTATTATGCTCACCACTCACCCCCTCCATCAAGCATCTTGTATCTTGAGGCTAGTAATATTCAAGATGGCTTATACGTTATTGCTATTTTTGATGGCCCCTATAACGTTATCATGGAATCAGACTTGCAAGTTCTCATGGACACTATATGCTAGTCATAGGTGCCCAACAAGCCAATCATATGAGTGATGACACGTGTGACTTGACATACAATCTTTTTGCTTATTATATTTGGCATTTATCACTTTATATTGACTATTGCATATATGCATTTACATATTGTGATATCCTTGGATCTGTGAAATGAAAATCAGATCGTGATGAGATCACGATAATGAGACCGTTTCACTTTCAAACACAGATCCTAAATAATCTCGGTCATAAGTTACTAGAGAGGGACACCGAGATAACCGGACAAACCGGTGTATTATATACCCGTCCATATGATGGATGAATCTGGTCTCATAGCTGCTTGTGTAGGGACACTAGGGATACAATATAGGTGCTCATTGGAGAATGAGTTCATTAATTGATCGGCTTATGGAACGTTGGATGGTTGATGATGCCTTTTTGTCAAACAACGATTCCGTAGTCCCAATGGTGTATCTGGTCCTTAGACTCGAGACACTAAGGATGTCCTGTATGAATGCTCTATTATTTGATACCAGACTTATAGGTTTGGATGTCCTAGATCTAGTATAACCAGTCATCGAGAGTGACAGTCAACCTTACGAGGGCTATTGAGTATCGATAGAGGATCATCCACTCTCGATGTCATGAGAAGAATATCTCATGTATTCTTGCTCAGATAAATCTCTAGCCAAGGTCATTCAGATTGAGAGAGAAAGAGTTCTCCGGGAGAATCCGATTAGAGTAAGACTCAAATAGAAACTGTATAGGTTTGACAGCACCATGCCCGGTATACGGTCTCTAGGATATTAGATAGATGATGGACTATAGGTACATGGTAACTGAGGACAGACAGGTTCAATGAATTGGATTCCCCTGTATCGTCTTGGGACTACGGCGTAGTGGCCTAGTACATCCACAGTTGATGAGTCAAGTGAATTATTATGGAGATAATAATTCACTGAGCCAAAAGGAGTTCTAACATGTATGACTCACGGCCAGCTCGATATTGGGCCTAGAGGGTCACACACATATGATAGGCATTGCGATGAGTAGAGGTTCATATATGAGATCTTTGTCGGAGCCCATATCTTATTGGATATCCAATAAGCCCCCGAATTATTGGATCCCATGGATGAAATCCAATAAAAGCCCATGAGAGATTATTGGATAGAGATCCACTAATCTAATAGGCTTGAATAGTTGGATGAAGATCCAATACCCAATAAGGGAGGATCCATTAGGGTTAAGTTGATAGGAGACCTTTATAAATAGAAGGGATTCAGTGGTTCATAGGCTAGTAGAGTCTTTGTTTGCCTCTCATATTCTCCTCCCCCCTCTCTACCTCAAAGTAGGCCTGAAGTTTTGAGGAGTGTCGTCGCAGCTCTACTATATGAATCACTACTAGAAAGGAGGGCGCTTGACCTCTTTCACCCTCTCCTAGAGATCTACAAGAATTTATGGATAAATGATCTCCGTATATAACACAATCTACTTTATATACAGTTTTAAGTTTCGTGGATTTTTGCGCACCAATCTTCAGACAATGACGAACAAATCTTTGAGAAATTGAGGATTTTGTTTTATATTCTTCTATTGCACATGTGATGTCACCCCCAAGATTTTTCAACACTATGAACCATAAACTGTAGGGAAATCTAGGGGCGACATTACATGCGTAATGGAAGAACAGAAAACAAAAACTTCAAATTTTCCAAAAAGTTATTCGTCGTTGTGTAAAGATTGGTGCGCAAAATCCATGAAACTTAAAACCACGTGTGAAATAGTTATATTACATAAGGAGATCGTATATCTCTGAATCTTTATAGATCTATAGGAGAGGGTGAAGAAGGTCAAACGTCATTTTCTCTAGCGGTGATCCACATAGCAAGGCTACGACGATGCTCTTCAAGTCTCCAGGCCTGGTATCTAAGGAGGAGAAGGGAAAAAGAGAATCTGAGGTGGAAACTAAGAGAACCTCTAGCATATGAGCCTTTAGTTCCATCTTATTTATAGAGATCCCCTGTCAACTTAACCCTAATAGTTCTTACCATATTGGGTATTGGATCTCCATCCAACTATCCAAGTCTCCTAGATTAGTGTATCTATATCCAATAATCTCTCATTGGATCTCATCCATATGATCTAATAATTTAGGGGTTTATTGGATACAAATAAGATAGAGGCTCCGACGGAGATCTCATATTCGAACCTCTATTCGTCGCAATGCCTACCATATGGTATGACACTCTAGGCCCAATATTGAGCTAGCCATAAGTCATACCTATTAGAACTCCTTCTAGCTCAGTGAATTATTATCTTCATAATAATTCACTCGACTCATTGACTACGAACATACTAGGTTACTACGCCGCAATCCCCAGACGATATAGAGAAATCCAATCCATTAGACTTGTCTGTCCTTAGTTACCATATATTTATAGTCTCTCATTTATCTAATATCACAAAAATCATATACCGAGTATGGTACTGTCAGGCCCATACAATTTCTACTCGAGTCTCGCTCTAATCAGATTCTCTCGGAGAACTCTTTCTCTCTTTATCTGAATGACCCTAGATAGGGATTTGTCTTAGCAATAACACATTAGATATTCTTCTTATGACATAGAGAGTGAATGATCCTCAATATTTGGAACTACCAAACCTATAAGTTCAGTATCAAAGAGTGAAGTACTCATACAAGACATCCTTAGTGTCTCAAGTTTAAGAATCAAATACACCACTCGGATGATAGAATCGTTGTTTGATAATAAGACATCATCAATCATCTAATATTTCGTGAGTGGATCAATCAGTGAATTCATTCTCTAATGAGCACTTGCATTATATCCCTAGTGTCCCCATACGAGCAACTATGAGATCAATTGCCTCTATGGATGAGTATATAGTACATCAATCTGTTCGGTTATCTCGATGTCCCTCTTGAGTAACCTATGACCATGATTATTTAAGGTCTGTGTCAATCTCATTATTTTCATTGCACTAATCCATTATATATATATATATATATATATATATATATATATATATGTAACAAGTAATATAAAGTGATAAAATATCAAATAATATAATAAGTAAAAAGATTGTCATACATGTCATCATTCATGTGATAGACTTGCAGGGTACCTACGACTAGTATAAACATACTCCGTCTTAGATCTTATTTTATGTTAATCAAACTATTTGGGAGTTATTTGAGTAATTCAATTCATTTGCTGTCGCACATATATTCCTACGAGGGAATTGAGTTGCAGATTGACGGCACAAGCTAACTTTTCGTGGCATGAAACTTCCCCACACTATTACGCATATTAGTTCCTTCTTAAAGTCATATTTAGTGTTAATTTCTTAATAAACACAAGCTATTTATAAGGAATTCATCAAACTATATACATATATATATATATATATATATATATATATATATATATATATATATATATCAATCTAATTCACAATTAATTTTTAACATGATATAAACGCGGCATGATAATGTTCCACCAAAATGCACCCCCATGTTTCAAAGAGCCCAAAATTTGCTTTCCTAAGTAGCCGATTGATTTAGACATTATAGATCATCGATCATGTGAAAACATTAGCACGAGTAAGTAGCAAGCACATCAATATGTCGACTTTAATCAATCATCCACTTTCATTATATCTCTATGATTTTTCTTTTGATATTAATTAGTTGATTCGATCGGAGACTTTCTAAAATAAAATTTAAAAGAGTCTTGGGCTTGTTTGATCCACCACAAGAATAAGCATGTTTTATGCTATCTATATCTATCATGAATTCTCTGAAAGAGTAGGAATCATTTAAAATGGACAATCACCGAACCTAAAGGTTCATAATCTCCCCCAAACCCCTTCTTTATTGAGAATCGGATAGTTTTACTTTATTACAACCACTCATATTCCTTCTCATCTCATCTTGAAATATTAGACTATGTTGGGCTGGCAGCCCAAAGTGGGTTTAACCCATGGTGGGCTTTATCAGCCCACAGCCCACACCCCCTCTTAATCTAACCCTAATTAAGATAGGGGGGTGTGGTGGCTGCGTTTTAGAGGCAGATTAAAGCTATAAAAAGGCAGCAACGAGGCAGATCTTTGGAGCCACGAGATTCCAAAGAGAAGAAGGAGAACAAGGCAGAAAAGGAAGAGAAAGAAAGGGAAGAAGACAAGGACAACGTAGAGAGACTGTTCACAATCATCTAGCAGTGTTCTCATCTTAGGTTAGATCAAATCTATAGTAGACTCTTGCTGTGATTACTTGGGGAGGTTTTAGATATTGTGGGCAGTGACGTGATCCTTGTATCCTAGTTATTCTCTTGTGGTTGTTGCTAGGGTTTTGGGGTAAGAGATTGAGATTTGTACATTCATTATTCTCATAGTGGATTATCTCTAGTTTGCCCCGTGGTTTTTACCCTTCACATTGAAGGGGTTTTCCACGTATATCTTGGTGTTCTGTTTGATTGTGTTTCCATTTTATTCCGCTGCGTATTTTGGTCTTCTAGTATTTGTTCCTATACAAAGGTTATTCCTGTTTATATCCCCATCAACTGGTATCAGAGCAGGGTTTTGGTGATTTAATTTTTTTGTATTTGAACATGGAGGCCAGTAATATTTCTTGTATGATTAGTTTGAATGGAAATAATTGGATGATATGGAAACCAAGAATGAAAGATCTCTTATATTGCAAAGATTTGTATGGACCTTTGCAAGGGGATAGTGCAAAACCTACAACTATGACAGATGATGAGTGGAAGAGGTTAGATCGAAAAACAATTGGGTTTATTAGACAGTGGTTTGATGATAGTGTCTTTCACCATGTTTCTACTGAAATTTCTACATATTCTCTTTGGAAAAAATTGGAAAGTCTCTATGAAAGAAAAACAGCTGGCAACAAAGCTTTTTTGATCAGAAAACTTGTGAACCTAAAATATAGAGAGGGTGCTTCTATTGCTGAGCATTTGAATTGATCAGTTCACGTATGGGTAGGAGCAAGTCAAGATCAAGAAAAGATATTGTTTGCTATAACTGTGGTGAGAAAGGACATTACAAGAACCAATGTAAGCAACCTAAGAAGAACAAGAAAAAGGGAAAAGAAGTGGAGTCTACAGAGTCAAAGGATAATACTACAGCTACAGTGCAGAGTGGTGATTATTTGATTTTGTCTCCATCTGATGATATTTTTTCTTGTGTGTGTCAGGATCTTGAGTGGGTGATTGACACAGGTGCTTCTTATCATGCTACACCTCGGAGAGAGTTTTTTGCTACATACAGGTCTGGAAACTTTGGTGTTGTCAAGATGAGCAACTATGGCACAGCAGACATCATTGGCATGGGTGATATCCATTTAAAGACCAACCTTGGCTGCAAGTTGGTACTTAAGGATGTGAGGCATGTGGTTGACTTGAGGCTGAATTTAATTTCAGTTGGAAGACTAGATGATGAAGAGTATGAAAGCAGATTTCACAGAGGACAATGGAAGCTCAGTAAGGGTTCTCTTGTTATAGCTAGTGGAAAGAAATGTCATACTTTGTACAGGTTGCAGGCTAAAGCTTATGGTGAGCAGTTAAATGCTACAGAGAAAGACTTCAGTATGGAGTTGTGGCATAGGCGATTGGGACACATGAGCGAGAAGGGGCTGCAAGCTCTTTCCAAAAGAGAGGTATTACCAGATCTCAGAGGTATACATCTGAACCCTTGTATTGATTGTTTAGCTGGTAAATAACATAGAGTTTCATTTGCTAGTGCTGCTTTGTCTAGAAAAATGCATGCCTTAGACCGTGTTTATACAGATGTATGTGGTCCTTTGAGGACAAAAACTCCTGGTGGATCTGTTGATGTTCTTGGTATAAGTGGTGCACTTTATTTTGTCACTTTTATAGATGATTTTTCGAAGAAAGTTTGGGCCTATGCTTTGAAGACCAAAGATCAGGTTATTAATGTCTTCAAAGAGTTTCATGCCAGGGTTGAAAGGGAGACAGAAAGGAAATTGAAATGCATAAGATCAGATAATGGTGGTGAGTATACAGGATTGTTTAATGACTATTGCAGGTCACATGGGATCCAACATGAGATGACAGTTCCTGGTACACCTCAGCATAATGCAATTGTAGAGAGGATGAACCGCACCATGGAAAAGATCAGATGTATGCTTTCACAGGCCAAGCTACCCAAAAGGTTTTGGGATGAGGCTTTGAGGACTGCAGTTGATGTGATCAACTTATCACCATGTACAGCCCTAGATGGTGATATTGCAGAGCACGTATGGTCAGAGAAAGATGTTTCCTACAGGCATTTGAGAGTATTTGGTTGTCGTGCATTTGCACATATTCCAGATAATGAGAGGTCCAAGCTGGATGGTAAGTCTAAAGAATGTATTTTTCTTGGTTACTCACATGATCAGTTTGGTTACAGGCTTTGGGATCCAGAAAAGCAGAAGGTGTTCAAGAGCAGAGATGTGGTCTTCTTTGAGGATCAAACCTTTGAGGATTTGAAGAAGAAGGCACCAGCCAAGACTTCTACAGAAGGATTAGCAGATTGTGACCCAGTTATTCCTCCAGTATATCAGGGTGATGGGGGAGATGTGCAGGAAAATAATGTCGAGTCTGATGTTGATTTACTTGCAGGACATGTTGAGCAAGAAGAAAGACAGGAGATATGCCGATAGTTGATCGGCATGACTTCACATTGAGGAGTCATGGGACAGCCTCCCTTATGGGCTGAAGGGGGAGGTTGTTGGGCTGGCAGCCCAAAGTGGGTTCAGCCCATGGTGGGCTTTATCAGCCCACAGCCCACACCCCCTCTTAACCTAACCCTAATTAAGATTAGGGGGTGTGGTGGCTGCGTTTTAGAGGCAAATTAAAGCTATAAAAAGGCAGCAACGAGACAGATCTTTGGAGCCACGAGATTCCAAAGAGAAGAAGGAGAACAAGGCAGAAAAGGAAGAGAAAGAAAGGGAAGAAGACAAGGACAACGCAGAGAGACTGTTCACAATCATCTAGCAGTGTTCTCATCTCAAGTTAGATCAAATCTATAGTAGACTCTTGCTGTGATTACTTGGGGAGGTTTTAGATATTGTGGGCAGTGACGTGATCCTTGTATCCCAGTTATTCTCTTGTGGTTGTTGCTAGGGTTTTGGGCAAGAGATTGAGATTTGTACATTCATTATTCTCATAGTGGATTATCTCTAGTTTGCCCCGTGGTTTTTACCTTTCACATTGAAGAGGTTTTCCACGTATATCTTGGTGTTCTGTTTGATTGTGTTTCCATTTTATTCCGCTGTGTATTTTGGTCTTCTAGTATTTGTTCCTATACAAAGGTTATTCCTGTTTATATCCCCATCAGATTACTCATTCTCAATCAGAATGTTTAGGGGATTCTTATAAAAGAACACAATTTTAAAAATTATGATTTGATTTGTTTATAAATATCTTTGATAAGGGAGAATACGAGGAATACTTTAAATACTCTTAACTTTGTTATTATTATGATTTAAGATTTTGAAAGAGGATGGGAAAAAATATAAATTCTTCGATATTTAGTGAGAAAATATTTAAGTGTGGATAATTCAAGAGGATTGTAATTGATTATATATTTATCAAAATAATTAAGTATTAAAATTAATTTAATGGAGGTGAAGAGTTTAATTTTTAGATAAAAATCATCAAATAAAATCTTAGTTTAATTTTTTTAGTATATTTTTTTATTATTAATCACAAACAAATATTAATCGGATGATGTGATCACGGAAGACAGACCAATCAGATCACCATCGATTTCCAGCCGGCCCGAGTGCCGTCGCATGCATTTGATAGGTCCAGCATCACACCTCCGTGCACGTGGCGTGTCCCGCATCCCCATCCCCAACCCCACTTTCCGAGGCGGAACCCACAGCGCAAGACTTGTCGCCGTTTCGATCGGCGATGGCCCGGCTCCAAGCTGGTAGGATCACCACGTCCGCCGACCACGCCTTCCCCATCGCCAAAGTAGGGTTTCCTAGGGCGGTGGTCGGCTGCTTGATTCCCCCCCTCCCCTCGTTGGCGTGGGCTTCCGCAGCAAAAGTTTCCCGCAGCCAGCTCAGGAAAAAATTGTAGTACGCCCCCCTTTTCTTAGTCCACTCGTAAGCAAGCGGCATCTTCAGCAGCAGCACGAGGCATCAAAGTCCAAAGGTGCCTTTCGCGTTCTCTCTCCTCCGCCCACCTTCCTTCAATCAATACTTGTTCGCCAGATATGGCCCCCTCTTCTGCTACTCCTCCATTATTTTAAGCCTCGATAACTGATACCAATTGCCCACCTAACACCGATTCAATCTGATTCAGTAGGTTTTTACCTTTGTTTTAATTGTGGAGAAATCATAATTTCATGTATGCCGTCTATCAAAAACAAAAATAAATCTCTCGTATTTTAGGATCAAATTTTACATAATATATTGTAATGGGCGAAAAAAGGGATAAATTCATGTGTTTTTTCTTCTTTCAAAAGACACCTTTTTTATACTGCCCAAAGGCAGTTATATTATTTACACTATCAATTATATTATTTTTAAAATAGATTTATAGTATTTTTAATATTTTAACCTATTAAAAAATATAATTGAGATAAATTAACTCAAAACTCAATAAAAATATGTTCTTATGTAAAAATATGATTTCAAATAAATGGCTTAGGAATAATAACAACTAG
The DNA here is from genome assembly GCF_036884655.1 of Musa acuminata AAA Group. Lineage (NCBI taxonomy): Eukaryota > Viridiplantae > Streptophyta > Magnoliopsida > Zingiberales > Musaceae > Musa > Musa acuminata. Next base: position 4,972,792 of record NC_088337.1, on the reverse strand, counting down.
ATATTAAGTGAGTTGTAATATCTTTGGATAGTTTTATAATATTTTTAAAAACATTGTCAATTTATTTTAAAAATTAATTATAGCAGAGAAATTGGATCGATTCACCCTATAAGACTTGTTGTAAGGATATTCTTAGAAATATGATGAAAGGAATATAAGTTAAAAAAATAAAAAAGGAACCTTAATGCTGAGAATTTTTCAAAAAAATAATTTTTCGGAAAAAATGGATAGAAATAATGAAATAGCATGGAATTTGTTAATGACCTTAATCGCATCATAAGGGGACATGGGCCCAAAGTGATCCCAGACCAGAGCAGCCCAGGTAAGTATCACCACCTTCTTCGACGAGAGATCTCACCGCCCATCATCCAACGGCGATAAATCGAGCTGGTCGCGCTGGTCTAACAGACCCCTCCTGCCGTCCGTCTTTCCATATCATTCATTTCCTTTTATAGCGGTCACAGCTATATATATTGAGAGAGAGAGAGAGAGAGAGAGAGAGGCGAGAGAGGGAGAGGGAGAGGGAGAGGCAGTCAATAGCAGCCTTTAATATTCTGTCCCTCTTTTTCCTTCTCTTTCGTCGCTCGCACGAATTTCTCAAACGCCGGATCTTCTTCCTCCTGATTCTCCGACGGTCTTTATCGTGTGTGTCGGAGTTTGTTCAGGTGCTCGATCGTCATTTTCTCACTAGCAGGTACTTTCTCGCTTCCTGTCATCACTGTAGGTGGACGCGAGTTATGTGATTGGAACTGCATGTTGATTCGTATGTTTCATCCTTGATCCTTGATCTGGATCGATTGTTTGTTGAGTCGGGGAACCCAATTTTTTTCTCGTTTCTTTTGTTTTCTGATCGATTGCCTTTCTCTCGTGTCTTGCTTGTTTGAGTTCGAATTTGTGTTTTCTTTTCTGGAATTATATGCATCGCGTTGTTGGATCGGTGGGGCACGGGAATGGCTTATGTGAGAAACTTGGTTGGTCCTTGTGAAGTTTATAAAACCTGCTGATGTGCACACTCGAGGATTACCGATTCAGCTGCCGGAGTTCTGGAACATGATCCACGAGTGAAGGGTCAAGGATTCGTTCTTGTTCTGGTTGTCGTACGTTTATGACTAGTTTGATTCGATCTTAAGACAATTGTCATTGTTGATGGCGATTGCGGAATGTGTGAAACAAGATTCGCAAACAAGGACAAAAAGATTCAACGATGTCTTTTTCCTATGCATTTTAGTTTGTCGATCTGATTCTCTGGACGTTTCTTGTCATCTTGCCGATAGCTGATGATTTGATTTTCTGCACATTCATTTTCGTTTTACTGATATCTTAAAAGATTCTTAAACATGATTCACAAACAAAAACTAAAAGATGCGATGCTTTTCTTTATTTTCTTGTTTTATACTTGTGCTCAGTTTAATTTGGACTTCATGACACAGTTCTATGGTAACTTTTTTAATTGACTGTTCAGTGTTGTAAAAGGTGTAGGAATGCAAAATTATACTTTCAATCTCTAATGCTAGTGCATACCTTTGATGCTGTTGATACATTTTAGTGCTTCTAAATTAAACAAGTATACGTTCTGGCACTTTTGCTTCTGGCTATGTAAATGATGATAAGTCATTTAGAATTCTACTAAAATATAGGCACATGTTGAATAAATAAATTGGTGCTATATTAAACTAAGCCAAGATAACTTTTGACTTCGTAAACTGCATTCTAACTGATGTTTGATGTGTTCTAAATAACTTTCTTCAGGAATGAAAGTAGATGAGAGTTATTCTTTTACTATTTTTGAGGGTGTCAGATGTCTATTGTGACTTGCCTTGTCATTGGTGTCTCTGTGATGGGTATGTCTTTGACGAGCAGAACTAGGGGTAAAGTTATAGAGGAAGAGTAATCAATCAAAAGAGGGCAGAGAAAGAGGAAGAGGATGGGTGAAAAGGCCTGATAAATGACACCCAACATGCTGGTGGTGGATTGCCATGGCAATAAAAAATAGTAAGGAGGAGAGAGAGAATGAAGGGAGGGAGAGGGAGAGGGATGCATCCTGAGATATATAACAATAGTTTAATATACCACAGCCATGGCCTGCCTGCTCAAGCATAGTAAAAAGAGGATGGAGTGAGGAAGGAAGAAGAAAAAAGAAAGAGAGTGAGAGAGGATGAGAGGGAGAGGAGAGGAAGGTGGAGTACTCCTATGTTTGACCGCAACAAGAGATGTTGGTTTCCTAACAGGGATTGAGAACAATTTTATGTGCCTAATAAGATTTTCCAACTATTTGTTTTCTGGAACAACTTCTGCTTTATCTCTGAAAACTGAAACAAAAAACTTTGGAAGTCAAATAAATGTTATTTTTCTTGTTCTTAAGATGGGAAAATAGTTTTTAAGAAGTTGGCCAAACAAGGATAATATAACCGAACATCTGATCGAAACGATTTGTAAGGGTTAATCTCCATATAACATTGGTACAGTTAGTCATTGTTTACTGATTTCCACATGGGTTTAAGATCTCGATGAAGCATTAGTCTTCTACTTGTAGGATCTTAATCTACTAACAATTTACTAGTTGTCTTATAAGCACTACATCCAATGGTTGCTTTATTCATAGCCCCACACTATTATTCAACCATTTAGTTCTCTGCAGGCAATTGAATTCAATAGTAAGTTCCAACAGAAGGATCTTATGGGCAGAATATGCAGATTGTTGATGCTTGACTAGAAATTTATTCACCCTGCTTGTTTGATCACCTTTCTCTAGACTTGTTGAAATTTTCTATCAAGTACCTCAAGTTGATCATAAGGTTATTATAAAATTTCTAAATTGAAATAATTCTTTTGTCTACCTTCAAAAAACATCAGCGGATTTGTCCTCCTGAATTTTCAAATTGTTATTATACCCTCCAAAACCTGAACTCCTTGCAAGAGTATCCTTGCTGTTAAAATAAGGACTCATAGTGATGGAATGCTTTACTGCCTCTTCAAATGACTTGTCAAATGCCTAGATTATCCTTTACACTACTGCACGTCCAGATATGCCCAACAATTAATATTTTAAAAGCATTTATTATTGTTAGATTTGACTAAATACAGTGTTCCGTTTCAAGATTATTAATTTTATTGTATTCAATGGTATCAGACAGTAGAAATCAGTAGGTTCGCCAGTGACTTGTATATGACAAGATTTAACTTGTATATGACAAGATTTAAATCCTTGACTAAATATTTGAAAGGTACTTATTATAAAATGATATGAATGAAAGACATGTCGAAAAGGGCACTAGAAATTCCACTAATCATGCAAACCACTTTTGTCGAGGTAAATGCTCATAATAGTCATAACTTAAAGAAATCAGTTTTTATAATTTTCTTTCTACACAGATGATACAAGAGCGGTACTTGATTGGTTTGGGTAGATCAACTTCCATCTGAACTTGGGCATATTAACCATGCTATTCGCCATCTTTGTAGTCAACCACCCCGAAAGAAAACTTTACCTTTCACTATTATATACCATACTTTGTTGTAGTCAGTGACACTCTCTTCCTTGAAGGGGTAAAGGAAGACCTATCTCCATGGCATAAGACTGTAAGACCATGGAATATTCCTGGTCAATGTGTAAGCATGCAATGTATGCCATCTTCAAAGTAACTTGGAATGGAAAAAATCCAACACTGATACACAAATACCAAAAGATGTGTGGGTTCCATCTGAGTCTTTTATGGTGATGTTTAAACATGGAGGAGTACCAAAAACATATAATTCATTCCATTTTCTAATTATCTGTGATATTGTCAAAATAGCTAAAGATCAATGACGACACATCAGTTTGAAGTTAGTCACTTTCTCCCCGTAGCTTTAAGGCATGACATGTTGAAGAGTCCTGTTGAGAGTTTCAACTGAGAATCAAGATGCTTAAGAGGAAGCACTTCCACTAGGGAGGTAACATGGATCTGTAGGCTTTGCCAGGATTGGCTGGGGGTTAAAACTGTTGTGACTGTTCCATTGCATTGGCAAAACAATGTTAATGTTACACTGGGAGTGAGAGTGAAACGGACTATGGACATTTGAGGTAGACCAGTAAGAGAATAACTGTTATTCAGTTTAAATTTTTAGAATTATTCTATTATTGCCCAATCCTACAGAAAGAGATTAATATAATTTGAAAAAAACATGCTTCATCAATCCTAGACTTCATAGCTATACTTGTGATCCCTTGGGACTTCTAACATCAGAGCATCTAATTTTGTACTAAAAAGAATTTTAAGCCACTCGTGATTTAACTTTCAAATTTTTCCTACTCAAGGTTCAAAAGACTTTTAAGGATCAACCCTAAATTAAGTGTAAAGAAAAAGTTATGATAAAATAATCAATATTTGTTAACATCACTTTCAGACAGATTCGTGAGTCGTGACTCATGAGTACCTAATCCTTAAACATCTTTAATAAAGAATCTCCTTTATTGCTGCTGTTGACTCTAGTTCTTCTAATTATTTGATATTCATAGTAGTCATAGTTATATTCACTATAAGCTTAATCAACTAGTGGAATATACATACTGGTTCAGTTTTGGCATATAGCCTCAATGCAGTCTGTGGTATATACATACTGGTGGAATATATACTAGTTGAATATACATAGTTGGTAAGGTACAATAGATATGGGGTGGTGGCATTAGTGAGAAATAAAAAGGGGAAAAAAAACCGAAGTGCTGTCCAATGAAAGAGGAAAAAGCAACACTTTGACATTCCCCTAGTTGTTAGCTGTCCTCATCTTTGGCATATAACCTAGCCTCAGACGCCAGCAGATCTGTTGCTATCAGAGAGGTGCACAACCGCACTTAAAACTTGAATGGTTTCAACTTAAAGAATCCCCAATTCAATAGAGAAAAGCTGATCAGGGAATTTTGTTAACAAAGTCAATATGGTTTGTTCTGGTTTTGATCTTAGATATGCCATTTCATTCCAATTTAAGAGTTGACTGGAACCAATTTATATTCCTTGTTTCAGGTATTTGTTCCCTTGTTTCCTTTGAGCTGAGACTTAAATCTATTCTCATATGTATTTTTCTTTACCTAGGAAGTTTTCTATTGTAAGTTCTTAAATAAACTTTTGTTTTTGCTCACAAAAGTTACGCTAAGCTAGCTAATGTGATTACCATGAGGATTAAGAATTGTCAATTATGTGATTCATGTTTGCATTTTCCTATTTGATGGTACTACCTAGCTAATTGAGAGCCATTAATTTGTTGTTCTCTGCTTCACATCCTATTTGGTGAGTTTTGGTATCGACATATATTCTTGACATTTTTGTGGTTCATGGCTTCATGCGATGTTTTTGAATAATTTTTGGTAACTGTTGCATGTAGCATGAATATGATTTCTTAGTCCAGACTATAGATTACAAGCATTATAATTAGTTATCTTTTGATGACAGTTAATCTTGGTACGATTGCTAATGATGCTAATTTCATCTACAAAAGATGTTTCATTAAGCTGTGAAGTCAAAATGTCCTTTATTTTATTTTTGTAACTTTATCTGCAACTTCTCTTATGTCTATTTAAAACCAGGAGATTTGTGCACTATGTCTAGTTCTACAAAATCTCTTGATCCTGCATTCCAAGGAGCTGGTCAGAAAGTGTATCCTTTGTGATTATGATGTGCAACATATCACTACAATGCTTCGTTTATTAAGTTTGATTTAAATACAAAATTTTCATAGTTCTTTTGCAGATACTTTTCTTTTTGTCTGGTTTGCTGTCATATTCTTAACATCACATAGAGGGACGGAGATATGGCGGATTGAGAACTTCCAGCCTGTACCTCTACCAAAATCCGATTATGGCAAGTTCTACTCAGGAGATTCATATATAATTTTGCAGGTGCTTCCTTTCTGTCTTACTTTCTAATTTCTATGTTCTTCTACGAATATTTATGTTTTCCACAGTCATATATGTAGCCAAGCAATGTCTCAAATCTTGATAATCTACCAGTGTCAGTCCTTGGATAGATTGGTTTGGTACTGGACCACTGGTAGAGTTGCACATACAATCTGTTAGTATCACCATGCCAAATGTTATGGATTCAACCAAAGAAGAGGGGAGGAGGAGGATGCGAAAGGAAGGAATATGAGATGTAGGGGAGGAGCCAGAGACAAGAAGGCTGTGGAGGAGATGATGTGTGTTGGTAGGAGGAGGTGGCAATGACAATGTGGTGGGGAGGAGGAGGCGACAACATGGTTAGGGGCGGGTGGCAATCTCTTCCAAATTAACCTCCTATCCTGCTAGTGTGAGCTTGCACAAGGATATATTCTCTTAAAAAGCATTAAGAAACAAAGAACAAAGAGATGGTTGGCCTTGAAAAAGACAACCATAATGAAATAGGAACTTACTAATTACTATAATTACCATTTTTCACACTTTTCTCAAATTTCCATGAAATAAGGATCATTTTCTAAAATTCTCTTAGATTTCAAACATGTAATGAGGAATACTTTCAGCTTAAAACATTGGCAACAATATTAACACTAGACTTATACTTGATGGTCAAAATATAGGCTTGTAGAAACTCAACCCATGTAGAATAACCGTATCACAGTTTTTGTTGGTTATTGTAGGCATTTTAAAGCTTCTTGATCAAAATAAAGCAGAAATGACTTTGTAAGTAGATACTGATGATTCAAAGCTCAATAGATTGCATATAATTCCTCGGCATAAGTAGAATAATTCTTCTGTTATTAATTCAACTTTTTACTAAAGAAGATAATTGGTTTACCTTCTTGATCGAAAACAACACCAATTACTATATTAGAAGCTTCACATTCAACTTTAAAAACTTTATTAGAATTTGGAAGTGATATAGAATTGGAGCTTCAATTACCTTCCTTTTGAGATACTCAAAACTCTTTTGAACCTCATTTGTTTATTTGAAATTGTGTCCTTTCAATCATTCAGTTATTCAGCCACAATAAAGTTGAACCTTTATATGAATCAATGATAAAAGAGGCAGGACCTCGATAGCTCTGGATGTCATGCAATCTCTTTGCTGTAGGAGTCATCTTTATTCCATATTTAATGCAATACTGCTTGAGAAAAATGATGCTTTTAGTGACAAATTTGTATTTCTTCATGTTAGCATGAAGGATTTTAATTTCGTATTGTACCAACGTATCGAGTCTTGCTCGGTGCGGTATGTATCGATGTACCGAGCTGACACGCACTTAGCTGGTTTTGCCTAAGTCGTGCGGCACCCTTGCGCGTCCGTCCGCAAAGGTCAGCCTCCCCGAAGCCTCCCATTGTCCCTTAGGACCAACAAAAGAGAGAACGGGTTAAAGAGAACGCCTCAAACGGGATCCACAAGCAAACATGTCCGAAAAACACTTCATAGACAAAGCAAATTACAAACAGACTTTACAAGCTCTGAACAGTGGCACAACAAAGGGTAAAATGGTCCATTACAGACCGAAAAGCTCTCGAGCGTGTCCACATGACACAACCTTTATTTACAAGCCTAAAGAGGCCACCAACCCAACTAAAATGGGACTATTAAGCCTTCGGCCGCCCCTTTACATTCTGTACAAGGCATGAACATGCCAAAAGACACGGACATACATAAGCATTACATCAAACACCTTGTTTAGAAGTTTGTCCGTGACATTCTCCCCCACTTATCCCTTCGACGTCCTCGTCGAAGCCTTTGTGAACACTGCAACTCTTCGCCTTTGCTGAGTCTTCAATCTTCTGCTCCAGCTGCAATGCGCCTCCTGGCTCCCAGCTGCTCTCCGCTGCTGTTTTTGAGTAGTCGAACCTTTGATCCGCTATGCTGCTTCAACTCGCCAATGACTCTGACTCTGGTGTGGGGTTGGCTGAGTTGTGTTGATCCTCGTTGATTCCTGCGGATCCACCAAATGAAGGAAAAGACCATTCTTACTGCGCCAGTTTCTCAAAATTTCCACATGCTGCTTGAACTGGGTGGATGCTTGTTGGAGCTTTAACGAGCATCGCCTCGCAAACTTCTGAAGTTTTGGGTCCTTCCTCCACAAAATCTGCTCATTGACTCTTCTTTCAGTTAGTTGTCACATCCAAGTAGGTTCGCATCACTTCCGCTTTCGATTGGCATTTCGTTGGGAAATGAAGCGGACAATCTACTCTCAGTAGCACTGATCACCGTTGGTGAGGATTTGACAACTATTGTCTTCCATTATCTTCGAAGGGTCTTTGAACTTGTGCAGAGCTCCTCTGCTAGATAGATAAGAGAACTGGGGTACTCGGTTTCGCCCATTCTCTTAAGAGTTGAGAAGGCAAAGGTTACTTGACTTCGCCCGCCTCCTCGAGGTTGTACTTCATGCATCGAGCTGGTTACTGGCCTTCGCCTGCTCTTTGCTCACACTTCTGAAGCACTTGAAGTGTTTGCACTCCTTGCGTTGAGTTAGCTACTGTGATTCACCTTCTCAATGCCATTGAACTTCTGGAATGCAGGAAGTTTTCACCCCAACTTGGAGTAATTCTCTGATAGATGAGGTCGCCTCTGGGATTGTACCGTCTTCTCCATCAACCCTGCCGCCTACTCCACTGAGTAGCAAAGGTACAGCACCACGTACTGCCTGCTTCGTTCCTTGGTCGTGCACTCTTGCATGACCCGAAGTCCTTCACTTACGGCTATCTTGATGAGAAACTTGTTGACACCGGTCTTACGAAGTTTCTTGGCCTCTGCCCTTCAGCCTTGTCTCGGTACTTCGAGATTGCCTCTGCATGCTCCACCTCCTCGGCCCCTTTCACGACCAAGCGCTCTCCCTCCGTGAGAGCAAGGGATCAATGACTTTGACGGAAGTCCCGCCTCTGCGGTACCATGGCGCTGCCATGCCCATGGCCCTACTATCCGTCGCCTCGCATCTACATCCCTTTTCTTCACAATCAGTAGATATGCCTTCGTGACACTCCTCTGAGTCCACCTCCATTCTCACTGATTGCTTGATTTTGGGTAGCTAAGTCCCTCTGGACTTGTCGTCGCTTCCTCGCCCTTTTCGACCTCTTGCTTCAACACATCTGTGTTCTCCAAGCAGTCTGTTTGGTCGATGGAAAGACAGACTGCAACTCCCATGCATGGCCTCTGCCATCACATTGTAGGGTTTGCACCGATTCTGTTCTCCTTAGCTTCCTTGGTAGCAACGTTCGCTTACTCGACCTTGTCCTCTGACCTGTCGGGCTCCCTTAAGCGAATATGAGCTCTGGAGCAGTCCAACTCTCCAGCTGCTTCGATCATACCTCTGCATGATCAAGTCCCTCTCATGGGACTCACTGGTACTTGCATTCAAACTTTTCCCTTGGTGGAACCCAGCCCCCATATGCTGATGACCAAGGTTTTCATCCGATGCAAAATTCGGTGCACGCCCGGAAGACCCGCCTCTGCGGTACCATGGCCTTCACTCCTTGAATCCATAGCCCTTCTTGCCGTCGTGTTGTTCACCAAAGCGGAGCTCCCAGTAGCTCCCGATCATACCTCCATATGATCTAGTCCCTCCCGGGACTGTGTCGTGTGTGTCGCATTGCCACGAACTGTTCCACCACGATCCGCTGCACCATGTCGCCTCCTGGTGACATCTCCATTGCATTCTGATCCTTGTGGAATAAACTCGAATTGTGAACCCTCCATGTGTGGCCTCTGCCAATACATCGCAGGGTCTCCTCGACCTTCGATTTTATTCGCTCCTTTGGCAATCGACCTTCATCCACCCACTCTTGGGTCACACCTAGATGAGGCACCGCTCTAGGACAGTCCGTCGCCTAGTAGCTCCCGAAGTCCACCGACTTCGCTGTAATTTGTGCGCCATTGCCTGGATCCTGGGCCTCTGCCCCTACCAGCACAATCTCCGCTGCGCACTGCTTCCTTCATGGCAACTTGAATGGCAACACTGTGGCATATTCTTCAAGAGTACCCGCCTCTGCGTCCTCTTGCCCCGTGCTAAGGCCTTCTGAACCCAACTTCGCCTCCGCAAATTGAGTCACCTTAGTTCCTCCATCAAATGCTCCTCCGAGATAAGGTGCATGTGCCTAGAAGCTCCCTTCGTCTTTGGCACCATGCAAGATGAGTCCGCTCCGTCAGAATGAAGGACCCATGGAACAACATGATCCTACTCTTGCCTTTGCAAGAGTTCATGTCTTTGACCTCTATCTAAGGAAAGCACTGTGCTTCTGCTCCATGTTCCAACTTCTCTGCTGGCTCCCTTCATGCGGCTTGGGTACTTCACCAAGTTACACCCAAGTTGCTCCGCTCCTCGTTTTTGCATTGAGTCGATGGTGGCCCTCGTGCCCACCATTCCACGGGTCAGCCCTCCCTTGAGTCCGATCTCCACATCGACTCCAAGTGTGCCTTCATTTAAGTTGCTTCAAGTCGCTCCCCCACTTGATCTCGCAATGCATCCACCCATGCATTCTCTCGAGCGAGATCATGTGACAACTCCTCGCTGCTTGCTCGGTCCATTGAGCTTCGTGGAGTTGCTGTTTGTGAGGTACTCCTCCTCAACATGTGAAGTCCGTCTCACATGATTCTCCCTCTGGAGAGCCGAGACTTATCCCTCCTGGATAACTGTCCCGTTGGAGCAACATCTCTCTTCGTTTCGGAGACCACCATCCCCTTGGACTACTCCGATCTGCTGAACAAACTGTGCATTGTTCTGCCTCTTGCAAACGCACTTGCTAGATTGCGCCTCCACGTCAATACAGCCACCGCTGCACCCCTCCAGGCCTAGCAACATGCTGAACTCGTTGCACACTTCAGCCTCCTCCGGACGTATCCTTCGCATGCCGAAGAGAAAGTTTCAATGCTCCATGGCGCCGAGTCTCGGTCGCCTTGGGATGGCCACGAACAATCCATCGTCCGCATACAAGCCCATGCATGAGTACCGAATTCTTCGAGTTAGCAATTCCCCTCACCTCTGTGAGCTTTGCACAACTCTTTCGGTCGCTGAGCAACTCATTCCACTTTGCATGGTCTCGTCCTTTTGCCAAGCGCCTCGCTTGCCTTGAGCACCATCAAGTAAAGTTGTCAACGTTGAGCCGTAGCTCAAACTCAGCCATCCCAACCTTTGTGCGCTCCAGATTCTTCCAAGCTTGCCTGTTCTCGTGGTGCCTCTTGCGCGAAGGGTTGGCCATTCCTCTGAATGCCAATCTCAGATGCCCGCTCCTCTGAGCGACTCTTTTCCCTACATCTCCATGCCCGTTTTCCCTCAAACGGTCGCGCATGTGCTGACTGCCCTCAACGCAGCCCCGCTAGGTCCCCCACGTTTGCATGTCAAGTGTTTCTATGAGTGCTTGTCCCGCTCTGATACCATATGACACGCACTTAGCTGGTTTTGCCTAAGTCGTGCGGCACCCTTGCGCGTCCGTCCGCAAAGGTCAGCCTCCCCGAAGCCTCCCATTGTCCCTTAGGACCAACAAAAGAGAGAACGGGTTAAAGAGAACGCCTCAAACGGGATCCACAAGCAAACATGTCCGAAAAACACTTCATAGACAAAGCAAATTACAAACAGACTTTACAAGCTCTGAACAGTGGCACAACAAAGGGTAAAATGGTCCATTACAGACCGAAAAGCTCTCGAGCGTGTCCACATGACACAACCTTTATTTACAAGCCTAAAGAGGCCACCAACCCAACTAAAATGGGACTATTAAGCCTTCGGCCGCCCCTTTACATTCTGTACAAGGCATGAACATGCCAAAAGACACGGACATACATAAGCATTACATCAAACACCTTGTTTAGAAGTTTGTCCGTGACAAAGCGGTACACCTAAAATAGGCATAAAACCCTCCAAAAATACCTGAAAAATAAAAGAAAAAGTTAGGATAGAGTTTTTAAGTTAGAAATAAATATACATTTAGTATAGTTTTAGCAAAACTAATGTAAATTAGATAAGAATAGTGCCATATATCTTTTTCGGGCTTTGAGGAGTAGCCTTGTGCAAGGTTCACGATTTCGGTCCATTTCGGATTGTCAAATTGCTGCTTTGTTGAATTTAGGAGAGTGAAAATGTGATACTAGGAGAGAGATTGTGAGTAAAAATGAGTTTTAGAGAGTTTAAGAGAGAGTGAAAGTGAAATAGATTGAAAGAGGGAGGAGAGAAGGGTTTAAAAACCCTTTAGGATGTCTCCAATGGTCAAATTGACCATTTAAAAATCGATATAAATCGGTAATGGTTGGTTTCGATCGTTACCGCCCGTTACAACCCTGTATCACCTGATATAGGGCCAAAAATCTGATACCACCCATACTGGGTGGTACGGTACGAAATTAAAAACCTTGGTTAGCATATATCTTTAGTTTTCACAAAGAAACATTAAAAACTTTATGAAGGTGCTGCAATTATTGCTGTAAACAAGATTGATTTTCTGTGATATGTACAGGTTGGTATATAGCTTGGTAGCTTGGTATCTTACTTAGTCCAATTGGTTGTCAATAACAATATTGGACTTGTATTCAAATTTTGAACCACCAATTTATTTTGATAACATTATTATTGTTGATCTTCTTTCCTCCAGTTATATTTCTTTTTTTTTTCTCTTTCATTTCCCGTCCTCTTTAGTTCTCTCTAAGAGATTATATTCTTCCCTCGAATAAAGCCAGGTTCCATTCTGACGTAGACCATCCTATCAGTATCTATTTGAAAATGAAACAGAATTTTATTGTTTTCTATAATTCATTGTCTCCTTTTATGTTTTAAAATTTTCTGGCATATCGATCCTTGATACATTCCAGATGTTTCTATAACAAATCTGACCTGTGGGTTTCAGAAACATGATCCTAGATGTTGAATATATGACCAATGATATATTTCTTGGTTCATTGCTATATTCCACATGTTTTCAGATCAGCAGGGTACCAAGCTATATGGTCTAGTACCAAAGCCATGGTTGGATAAGTATATAGTGGTCATTACATGCCAGTCCAACCAGTGTTTGGAACAGTGATATGCACTGTTACACCTGATGATTGTCTAATATCTCTTAAATATTTTTCATTTTCATCACAGTATTCCCCTGAATTGTTTAATATCAAAAATGAAAAATATAACTTATGTTACTACATTATGAAATCTTATATGATTATGATTTTCATAATAGAAATGAGTTCATATATTTATCACCTAGAACTATAGTTTTTTAATCTTTCTCTATTGATGTCTGATGGTTTTTCTGAAGCTACAGTATCTGAGTTTGTGGCTCAGCATACTTTTAACTGCTGATTTTTTTTCTTCTGCTTCTTCTTGATACTCCTAAGAATTGCAGACAACTTCTGGCAAAGGTGGTTATGGATATGACACCCACTTTTGGATTGGAAAAGATTCAAGCCAAGTATGCTACTTTGACCTGCTGATATAAAAAAGGAATTGGTTGTTTGCTTATTAAGTATGGCTTATGAATAATTCCAGGATGAAGCTGGAACTGCAGCAATCAAAACAGTTGAACTTGATGCAGTCCTTGGAGGGCGTGCTGTTCAACACAGGGAACTTCAAGGGTTCGAATCAGACAAGTTTTTATCATATTTTAAACCATGCATTATTCCTCTTGAAGGAGGTTTTACCTCAGGATTCAAAAAGCCTGAAGAACAAAAGTTTGAAACGCGACTATATATTTGTAGAGGAAAACGTGTTGCCAAAATTAAGCAGGTGATGAAATTTTTTTGTGTCAGAGTTATATTTGTTGTTCAAGTTGAAGGTGTGAGCGAATTGTGACCTCAAATTTTGTTTTGTAGGTTCCTTTTGCTCGCTCATCTTTGAATCATGATGATGTGTTTATACTGGATACTGAGAAGAAAATATATCAATTTAATGGTGCTAATTCCAATGTTCAAGAAAGAGCTAAGGCCCTGGAAGTAATTCAACATTTGAAAGACAAGTATCATGACGGAACATGTGATGTTGCAATTATTGGTGAGACTAATGATTTCTGTTTTATTTCATCCTTTATGATATTGTGTGTCAATAATGATGTGTCCTCTAATTTACTATTGTGCATGAACCAAGGCAGATGATGGAAAGCTACAAGCAGAGTCAGACTCTGGTGAATTCTGGGTGCTCTTTGGTGGCTTTGCACCCATTGGCAAAAAGGTTTTCACTGAAGATGACCTTGTTCTGGAAACTGCTCCTGTGAAAATTTATAGGTGATTGAACATACTTTTAGGAGGATTGATCTACTTGAAACTTTCTAGTATTGTTTTTTTATGAATATAATAATGAATATATCTACTTGATAAAAAAATTTTCTATGAATTTCATGCCTTTGTTTCCAGTTGCACTACATAATTTATTTAATTTTCTAATGACAACAGTTCCATGGACATATTACTTCACCTATTACTTTGTCACATTCTTCATATGCATGACTTTAATCACAAGCTAACTAGCTTGTTCTTCCATGTATACGACAGTGAAACATGAAAATACAAGGGTGTCTAAATTGTTGTATAACTTTTGGGTTAAGATTTTGTATTTTACAGAGTATATAAAATCTACTTATCATTCATGTAAATCTGAAATCAACATTTTTCACCTTGAAGCTATAGTACATATGACTGAAGAATAGATGGGTAGACGCTTAAGTGCATCTAGTCTAACTTGGAGTACCAATTGGATCGGTTTATATATGTTCTAGGCCAGGTTTATATAATGGAATTAGGCTACTATTGTAATGTCCATTCTAAACAAGTAGCTCAATCACTAAGGTGGGCCACTGATATAACGTGTGAGTCCACATTATCATATATCCGTAAAATCTCGTTGTGAATTGATTGGGAATATCTTAATCTACCAACCTCAGTCCTTGATGTCTTTGCAAATAACTCTGATGATGTGGATTGGAAGGCCCATAAACCCATGATATTTCACCACCATCCTTGTTTGTCACTTTGTCCCACTTGGTCTTCTGACAACCCAAACTAAAAATTGAACATCATCAACCACATTCTCCTCCCCTCGACTCATTCACTCTCATTCTCCACCATTTTCTCTCAGTTTCACGTAGACACACTTCCCAAGTTTCCAATCTCTCTCAAATCTTTGCAAATCAAAGATCAAACTCATAAGGAGGGGTGTGTATTTTCAATTTAAGATAAATTAAAAACTAAAATTAGCTCCTATTATTACTTTTTCTTCATTAAAGCTTTGTTCTTAGGAGTTAGGATTGTTCTAAAGATCATAGTCTTCTCACCTCATTTAGTCAAATATACATTAAAGCTTTGTACTTAGGATAGTTCTTCTTGAATCTTGAGATCATGGTTTTTTTTCACATCATTTAAAGTCAATTCTAAGCAAACTAGCTTGGATTTGACCAAGGCCCCTTGGTTTCTATCCAAGATCCTTGTGGATCCATCTATCTAGGCTAGACCTACAAGGATCAAATTTATCTTTTAGTGATTGTTACTCCTATTGGGCTAAATTTTATTTTAAAATTTTCCAGCATATTTGGTCTGCCCAAGCATCAATAACAGTGCTGGACCAAAACTTTAAACCTAGATCTCTATTAATAAAAAATTGATTGTATCTATGCCTTTGCTCATTCTAATCAAATATGTATTTCAATCATCAAAAATTTCGTTTATAAACTATAATAAATTAATAATCATAGTAAGCTATAGAACCCCATTATGTGGTGTTGTCACCTTGTCGGCATGGTTCCATTTTTGACATTGAGCTGTTTCAAGGACAGTGTCACTAGTCAAACTAATCCCTATATGTTGTTTCTAATGAAGTCCTATCTATCCATACACCACTGATTTTAATTAACTTACCTCACCAATCAATCAACTTATATTTCCCCTTTGTACATATACTCAAGAATCTAGATCATTTAAACAATCTAAATTAAAAATGTGCAGCATCCCTTTTATAACCACAAACTTTTAATTATCTGACCTAAGATATGGAATGTACAATCATTATATTCCAGTCCTTATCCTCAACTCACTTCAAAGTTCATGTACATGTTCTTTACATTCATCTATTATAATATCTACCATGCAATTCTTTGTTTAGCAAAGGAGACCTATGGATGAGGAGAATCTACACATTTGTCCAATTAGGGTATCTTTAACTGAGGGTGAAGTGAGGAAAACACATTTAAGTTAGTACAAACACATCCAAAAAAGAACTCTGGATGCACCAATAAGAGAGGTAAAGAAAGAGCTAAAAAGCTTTGTTAGACCCCTTTAAAATTAGTTAATAATATTTTCCCTCTGCGGAACTTAATGAAACTAAAAGATCTATATAGTGGATCTAAAATAATTGAGAACTTTAAGCTTGTTGTTATTGTTGTTGTACTGTGGCTAATCTGTGGAGTTTTTTCTGTGTTGCAAATTGATATTATGTTTTAGTTCTATAGATATGCATTGGGATTATTAAATTTCATTAGTGAATTCTCCATTCTTTTAACCAACTAAAGATTGGTATTAGTATTAGTATTACAACTATGATAGACTTTTGGATATCTCTGCTTTGTGCTATACTGTGATACAATTTTCATCTGATAATTTTAAGATTTACCAGCCAAGAATTAAAAAGATATTTGGCATCAAGTTACATCATACCAATGATTCCTTTGTCCTTTATAGTATAACTGGTGGCCAGTTGAAGTTGGAAGAAGACAATCCTTCTAAAGCACTTTTGGAGAACAATAAATGCTATTTACTGGATTGTGGAGCTGAAATATTTGTTTGGGTTGGTCGGGTAACTCAGGTTGATGACAGAAAAGCTGCAAGTAAAGCTGCTGAGGTAGAACATAGTTTCTTCTTTTAATTTTGCATTCTTCTTGATAATAACACTTCCTTAATGTTCTTTTAGGACTTCATCATTGATCAAAATAGACCAAAGATGACACGCATAACTCAAGTTATTCAAGGTTATGAGACACAATCATTTAAATCCAACTTTGAGTCATGGCCAGTGGGTACAGGAACAGGAACTGGAACCTCTAGTGGAGATGAGGCTAGGGGAAAAGTAGCAGGTGATAGTCAACTTCTTAAGTTTAAATGAATGAATATTTATTTGTTGGAGGCATGATATATTTTGTCTTTTGCTATGTTGGTAGCTTTGTTAAAGCAGCAGGGTGTTGATGTGAAGGGAGCACCAAAAGGCTCACTTGTAAGTGAGGAAATTCCCCCACTAATTGAAGGGAATGAAAAACTTGAGGTTTGTTTAATAATTCTATTATCTTGTAGTAAGTTGCAGAGCAACTTTAACATAATTGTCTCTTGGAGTTTAAGTTTGTGAAACATGCTGTCAGGTTTGGCTCATCAATGGCAACGCAAAGACCCCAATTCCTAAGGAAGAGATTGGTAAGTTCTACAGTGGAGATTGTTACATTGTGCTTTGTACTTATCGTGCTGGTGAGAAGAAAGAAGAATACTACTTATGCTGCTGGATCGGGAAAGACAGTATTCAGGTAAAAGGTTCAGCCCAAAAATTTGAATATGAGCAGGATTATAATATTGGAATTCATAATTTCTTATTTCTTTGGTCCTAGTAGATTGCCTATATTCATGCAATGCACCTAGAAAATTTACTTGAAGAGTGATTTTGCATCTTCAATCATCCGCCTATACATGTATCTAATTTTTGTGAATTACCATTCTTCCTATTGTCTTAAATCTAAACCTAATGTTAGCAGTTTCTCTCGCCATGATATTCCATGGGCCAAATCGAACATTAGTTGGTCTTTTACCTGAACTTTTCCTTCAAAAGTTCCAGAATAAAATTCAACATGATTAATGTGCTAGCCTGTTAGTTTCCATCCACTATTTTATTTGAAAAGGTTTTAGATACCGAATATATCGCCAGTACAGCCTGATGTTTATTGATTCGACAAGAGACTGGCACATGGATCAGCCCAATTCAACACAAGTAAAGTTTTTATCTTTTAAAATTAGTGGCTGGAAGTCTGGAAACAACAGTTGACAACTTTAAATGGTTATTCCCCTTATCTCTCTCTCTCTCTCTCTCTCTCTCTCTCTCTCTCTTCCCTCTGCCTCGAGTGCATCCTCATCCTATTACGGCCATCGCCTCCTCATGTCACTACTACTGCCCCCTTTGGTACACATTGTCGTCTCCTCATATTCATCAGCTTCATCTTCACCTCCTTTTCCTGCTGCCCTCCTCCTCCCCACCTCTTTTCTTTCTCTTTGGTCCATCGACTCCATACAGCACCGGACCAATATTATTCTTTGGTATCACAGTTCTGTATGGTCCATTAAGGGAAGGCTCTTTTCACTTTGTCCATCTCATTCCAATTAGATAGTAGTATAATCATAGCTATTTTATAATGTCTTAAACTCTCAATCACACTAGCATAGTATGAGCTTACAGATCATTATCGTCCATCACCTTGGTAGATAATTGGTTGCTACCACCCCTCTTCCTTAAAATGCGAGTCCATTACATAAGCTAATATTACAAATGTATCCAATTGATAGCTAATTTAAGAATTTGATCTTTGGCATTTCCACATGCTTGTCGACAACTAGCATCTACATGACATCATGTTTGTGCCTTAGCGCCACTATTCATGCATCCATTTAAACCACCAGAAGTTGCTTCTTTCTGTAACATCTTTACATGGTATTTTTTTGACTTCATGTTTAACTTTCAAGACTAAGACATACTGATCTTGGTTTTTATTAAAATAGCGTAAAATATGATGGCATCTATTATCCAAAGCTGTTGGGGTGTCCACAATTGAAAGTCCATAATAATCAAGTTCTTCTAACTGAAAGCATTGAACTTTTTTCTTTGATATTACCTTAAGGAATTATTTTTTGATTGAAAAGTCTTTTTTCTTCTGAAACCCTTTCTAAGTATTTATTGTCATATTTAAAACTTCTGTTTAAGAGAATTGCTTGGAAGTTTGAACTTCTGGATCAATATCCTACTTTTTAGTGTATGATGTTACAACTCGTGTTTGGCACCTAATTTACTTCTTTTATACTTCCTGAGCTTTCTAGATCCAACTAAGCCTTTTCACTATCATGTTCTTTTGTAGCATCCTAATGATAACTTTAGAATGGGATACCTAATATTCATCATCTGACTTAATATCCAAACCTGCCCATGAGTTTTATGGATCTAATTGCAGGATTTAATGGGACTACTTTTCCTTTTTTTGTCTCTTTGCCCAGGTCTGCAACACATACTGTAGATTCTTTTAGATCTTTGGGCTCGTTTTTCTCTTTATTTGATGATCTGTCTTTGTACTTTTGGTTCCATAAACTAGAGTTGATCTAGCTGACTTGATTTTATTTATCCAAAACTTGAAATGTCGACATAATATTTCTTTCTTCCAGGATGATCGTGTGATGTCTACTCGGTTGTGTAATACAATTTGGAACTCTTTGAAAGGAAGACCTGTGCAGGTACTTTGTTAACTTGCTTGTACCTCCGCATGTGAGAGAGAAGAAGCAGCTTTCTGAGTTGATTGCTCATGCAGGGCTGTGTCTTTCAAGGCAAAGAGCCACCACAGTTTATTGCACTCTTTCAGCCTATGGTTGTCCTGAAGGTATTATTTCATTGTCTGTTGCTTCCCTTGTGTTACAACAAAAGTACAACAAGATTTTTTAACTAGTGAGGTATAATTTATAATATTATTGTTACATTGTTTGAATAGGTGGATTTATTTGTCTTCTTGAATTTGACTTTTCTTGCCTAGGGTGGAATCAGCTCTGGATACAAAAAGTTTCTAGCCGACAAGAACCTGAATGATGAAACTTATACCTCAGATAGCATTGCACTAATTCAAGTATCTGGTACATCAGTCCATAACAACAAAGCAGTTCAAGTTGATGCGGTACGCTTATGTGAATTCCTTTCTTTCATTTGTTTTCCAGTTAATATCTGATTTCTTACATTTATCTTTGTACATACAACATTTTTAAATTGTTATCTGCTCTTAAAACATTTACAGATACTTGCTTTTCCTAAATCTCCACATGCATAACGTGGAAAGTGAAACACCATTTTATAGATTTTATGGAAAAATGAGTGGCCAAAATAGAATCATTATAGCTCAATTTATAGATAGAATAATTTTTTGTAGCATAGAAAATCTATGTCCAACGATGTATGCTGCTGCAGAATTTTGTGTTGGATGCCTCTTAAACATGGAATAGAGGGTGAGATTAAGCAACACCATAGGGTTGATTCTTTGTGATGTGGCTGTCATGGGTTCTACCACCAAAAATAGCTTATTTTCTTGCAAGGTAAGGCTGCATAGACTAATCCCTGCAAATCCTGCAATTGCCAGAGCCTTGTGATTTGACCACCACTTCTATTCTTCTTAAACATAAATTATGATAGAACTACTAACAAATATGGTAGAATTATAGGCCTGAGGTCAATGTCTAGTCCCTTGGTCTGTATTAGCCGGGAAATTGTGATTGGACACATCCCCAAAAATAGATGGAGCTGCAAAATGCAGTGACATGACTAGGCTCTTCCAATTGTTCTTCATAAGTTCATATAGTCTGGGAAAAAAAACTCTTGAAGTACTTTCACATTGACCTTTTTAAGGGCTTTGTTTGTAAGTTATTTTGTCACTTTTGTCCAGTCCGGATATCTTGACAACTATTCTTAATAAAAAGCAAGTTGCTGTAATATTTGCATATAGAATTAAAAAAATTATTTCTCATCACTCTTGAAGTACTTTTAGATTGACCTTTGTATCCACAGATTTTTGAAGCAAATTTTCAAAGCATTTCTGCTAATGCATTTCATGCTTTCTGGGAGCTTGCCAACTTTGACTAAGAAATGAAATGCTGGATATAACTACAAAGAGTTTTAGTATAGTCTTGCAAGCTTTGACTTGAACTTTTTGTATGATATAAAACATAAGCAGATTATCTCTGATACAATGGGTAGTTTCTTTTGCCATGCATTTTGTATATCATGCAGCTTTTTTCCCGAATGAACCAGTAAAAAATTGCTTTAGTTACAGGACAGTCTTTTGTCTATTAAGGTTAGTCAGAGCAAGACTTTAATGCACGTCTGATATCAATTTCAGCAAATTGTCAAACCATTATGGTAATAAAATAACAAGCAATTTACCGATCTGTACCACCTGATAACAATGAAAGGATGACGAAAAAAAAAAAGCAATGGTATAGCAAGGGGATACCAAGTGATATGGTTCATTACTAATGATTTTTTGACCCAATAAATATTTTTCAGTATGTACTAGTCTAATTAGTAAATTAAACCAAAGTTTAGTTTAGTAGGTGTAACTTGTAACAATTCTAGCACAAATGGCTAGACTAAATTAACCAATCTTTTGATATGCATTTATATTTTTTTGGTTGTACATATATGATATGTCATTTCAAGACTTTGTGGGGGCATTTGATCTTTGATGAAGGCATCTACAGTCGACACTAAATTCTACTCAGCATCTTTCTTCCTTGTGTTTCCCTTTTTCCACTCTCTTCTTTTTTCTCATTTTTTGTGTTTATCAAGTTTGATATGCTATTTGAAATAAATCTTGTTTGATTTGTTCTCAAATCTTTGACATCATATCTTATATGATCGGTTCTTAAATTTTTCTTGTAATGGCTGAATCACTGGATTCAAAATTATCTATTAGCCCTAAAGACCCTTCTCTTATTTGAAAAGCAACATGGCAGTGAGAAAAACAAAGAGATTTGATATTTTCTAGTAAAAGAAAAAGGTTTGATGTCTAAAAGAATGTATCACCTCCCACTAAGTGCACCCTATTTTAAGGACAGTAGTAATCTTCAAGGGAATGTATGAGATGCAATCCTTACAAATTTGAGTTATGGAGATAATCCTTAGAAACTAAAGGTTTAAGATTAAGTAGGACTAAATTAAATATATGAGATGTAATTTTAGTAATACTAGAAATAGACCGGAGGACATAATTAAATTGGATGGATAAGAAGTTTCTTTAAGTAAAAGATTTATGTATCTTATATCAATTATTCAACAAGATGGAGAGATTGATGAAGACATTATTCACAGAGTAAAACAGGATGGTTAAAATGATGAGAGGCATTCAAAGTCTTTTATTATCGAATACCTTTAAGATTAAAAGAAAAATTTTATAAGATAGTTGTTAGACTAATAATACTTAATGTATCTAAGTGTTGGACAGTTCGAAAACAACATATATAAAACATTTGTATTGTTGAGATGGATGTATGAAGTTATTAGGAAAAGATAGGAAAAATAATCTTTATTCACAAACAACTAGGTATTGGTTAGATAAAGGATAAAATTAGGTATGGACATGTGCTTAGGAGACCTATGGAGATGATAGTTAAAAGAGTTGAAATGATTAATATTAGTGGCATTGTTTTTAAAAGCTTAAGGTGCAAGGTTGCAAAATGCCTGAGACATTGGGCACTCGCTCGAACGAAGCGAGGTGCTCTAAATATTAAAATTTAGAAAATATATTTTATGATTGATAAATATGGTCATAAAAATAAAAATGATAAATCAAATTAAAATTATGTAAAGTACCAAAATTACATTATCCATCTTTTTATAACAAAAATTCTAAAATAGGTAATTTTTTTACTTTAAATTCAATGTTCCTCATAATCAACATCATCATTCTCTAACTTATTATCTTCCTTGTCCTCTTTAGTTGATTTATATTCCTTTTGTCCATTTTCGTCAAAATAGGTTTCCTCCTCTTCAATAATGGTAGGTAATAAACTTTAGGCTTTTACATTGATGGAGACCTATGCTAAATAGGTTTCTAACTAGTGCTAAACAGGTCTAACTAGTGATAAACAATTCTAAAGAGGGAATTGAGAAGAGGAGTAATCAATGATCTGTGAAGGAAGGTGAGGAAGATGAGGCCGACGGAAGAAGCTGGCAACAAAGGCCGCATCGGCAAACAATGTTACGAACGAAGGTGGCAGTGGTGGACAGATGTTGTGTTAGGGTACATTAGTTGGTTCGATCGAACCAACTTGCTCGTTCAATCGAACTATGATCAAATGCTGACCTAACTTTGGCTCGGGTGCAAGGTGCTTGGGCCTCTCCTCGCCCAAGCACCTTTTTAAAACACTGGTTAGTGGTATGAGGAGAGGTAGAGAAAGACCTAAATAGACTTTAATAAAAATTATAAATAATAATTTAAGTATTCTAAACTTAACTAAATATATGGTTTTTTACATGTCTCAATGGTGAAAAAAGATTCATGTAATCAACCTTTAACAGTTGGGATCTATGGCTTTGCTATTGTTGTTGTAATCTTTAAGGAAGAATTATGAGATAGAAAGGGAAAAGAAGAAGAGAGAAAGAGAGGGGGAGAAGAGAGATAAATGGTAAAAGAAATTCTTTCATTGCTTCATTGATGTGCTTAAGGTGCTATAATCTTAAAATTTAATATGGCCTACTCAACATAACTATTGCAGATTAAATACCCAAAAGAGATTCCAATATAATTTAACAGCATACCTTCCTACCCTAGCCACCTGCTCCTCTGTATGCTCTTGAACCATCCAATCTGCAAAGAATGTTTTGGACATATATCCAAAGGCTGGCCAATGCTGGTTTAGATGCTTTTAGGGCTGGTTGGTCCCTCTTTGCTCCATAAAAGAGAAACCCTAGCCTAACCATATGCCTGCATGTTCTTCTCCAGAGTCCGTCTAGGTTTCACTTGAGTGTATGGCTGCTTCAATATGGAAAACATTTGTTGGACTTTTCTTTCTTGTTGAACAAGTAGAGTGGCTTTTCGTCTAAGTGAAGATGATATAGACCCGGATAATTAGTCAGACTTGTGTAAACTGAAAAGATACATATCCACAAAGATGTCAGTGCTGGTATTAGAGGCCAGTTTGGCAAGACAGGGCTGCCTCTTGGCTGCCTATGTTGATCTATGCCATGAGGGGCTGCACCTTGGAAAGAACCTTGTGCTGCCCAAGGCGCATGACTGGCAAAGTGAGGTGGCTTTCCCTCATTCAAGTTGCTGTTGTCAATGGTTGCAACCCCATGAGGGATTTGCTTGTATCTTCTCTTTACAACTTATGTTCCTATTTTTGGTATTTTTGCTGTCGTCTAATAGGTTTATTTGCAGGGTCAATTTGATTCTGTTCACAATGTAAAGCCTATGTGAAAGTATTAGAACTACTTGTTCTTGGTCACACTATGTTAGGTTACAAATCTAAATTACAGTTTTCTTAGATTTTAAATTGCATTCTGTGCTAATGTCAAACTGTAATTAGGTTGTCTTACATCAGATCTAATAAGGTATCCTACATGAGATATGTCACAGGAAGAAACCTTTATTTGGCTTTAACACTGCAGTTCTCCATGCAAAGTAGCCAATCTTAATTATGAATTTTTTGCTCACCCTTGGATGGCCAAGTAATCTGCATTATTTGTTAATTGTCTTCAATAAAATACAAATATTTAATAACATAAAATAGCAACTCTTTCAATGATGTAGAGTGGCTATAAATACTAATCAAATTTCCCTGATACCTCTAACTTAATGTGTAGTTAGCATAAGGTGTCAATGTACCGAAATGTAATATGAATGAATTTCCCCTGTATGTGACTTTTCCTGGAATATAGTCGGATAAGGATATAAGTAGTGCAGACAGCTGGCTGTTTAATCTTCACTAGATTAGAATGCTATTGTTATTATGTAAAATAAAATTGATATACAAGTACTGTCTCCAAAATTATTATATTAGTAGAACATCCTATCTTTTCAATCATCTTTTAATATAGGTGGGGCCCTCTAGCAGTCTAAAGTTATATCAACTTATGCTTTCTTGGCATTAGGTGGCAGCATCTTTAAGCTCCAACGATTGTTTTCTTTTGCAATCTGGGAGTTCTCTATTTGCTTGGAATGGAAACTCAAGTACTACTCAACAACAGCAATGGGCTGCAAGAGTCGCAGAATTTTTGAAGGTATAGTATCTAAATTCACTGCCTTGCTTTTCTTAGTGCCACTTTGTGAATCTCTTGAATTTCCCGTTATTATATTATTGATCAAAAGCTTTCATTCACAGATGAAAGCTCATTCATTTATTGACCAGTTTGAAATCTTCTTCTCCTTATTATTTTTCAAATGTTTATTTCTGTCTGGAGCTTCTTCAGTGTATTTTAAGCACTGTTTTTGCAGGCTGGTATCCTTTCTACAAGGATTGAGGTTTTCAAAAACTATTGGTAGCTATATAGTATGTTTCACCTTTAATTTTTTATCGATATCAGGAACTGCTTCTTCTTTGAAATTCCTCTTAGATCTGATGGACATTTGATTACATTACATTAGTCTTTCACTTTTATGTACAAATAGGTGTTATAGAATCATGGAAAATCGAAAGAGTTGGTGAATAGGGCCCTGAGGATTAGTGGATTGTGTTATTATTACTGAACATTTTTGCAGCTCAATATTGGTGATAATATGGTCTTGAATGAAGATGGAAAAGTTCTGAAGTAACGGTCAAGTCTGACGCTGGATAACACATGATGAAGCTTACAGTGTATTGACTGGTCAGTGGACTAGGATGATACATCAGTATGGTCAGTCAGTGTACAGTAGTTTACTTAAATACACAGTTAAGTAAACAGGAGCCTTATGACCTGTTTGTTTGGACTGGTTCAACCATATAAGCTTACTGAAATCTCGTGGCCAACAAAGGCTGCTTAGAACTTGGTCCCTTATTGTAATGGTAGTTCCATGCAGTATGGGCAGTATTTAATGAGATTAGAAAGCTTTATCTGCTTAAGAAAATCACCTTTGCTAAAGCTTGTTTGAGCTATTACTTAATGGTATATACTTGTCCTTTTGAGTTTCGAGTAACCATTATTCTTTCATCAGTGAGACTGTAATTGGCAGTGGAAATAAATTTTAAATAGAACCCGTTAATTGTTGTTAAATTTTTTGGTCTATCTCTCATGTGTTTTTGTGTTAATATTTTGTTGTACATGTATGGAAATTATTTGCTTATGATATATAATTTACAGGTTCTCACCATACATTGCTATTTCATCTGAACCAGTGAATACCTTACTGCTAGTCTTTTTTATTGTCTTTTTAATTAGGTTTATCCACTTACCTCCAGCCACCTCTCTTTCTCTCGCTTCTCACACGATTTCTTTGTGTTCGTCTCCCTTGTGCCACCCACTGCCACTGGTCCATCTGGTACTACTCTTGTCGTCCATCTGGTACTCCTCCCACTAACACCAATCCAATAAAATTCACGTTGGCTACTTTTAGTTGTAGTGAACAACAACTAGCTTGAGTTAAGAAAGTATAACAAAATATAAAATGCCTAAAATAGCAAAAATATTCTTACCAACATAACGAGTTTTTAATGATGGCAGTCACAGTTTCCAGTTAAACTTAAGAGATTAACTATGAGGATGTTTGTGCAAGATTTTAGGTTTTCAGGGATTTATTTATTTATAAATATATGCTAAACTTAAATTTTGATGGAGAAATATGAAATCACTGACTTTGGGGTTTAAATAGAAATTTTTGGAATTTTCTTATGACTAATTATCTATTTTTTCAACAGCCGGGTGTTGCACTGAAGCACACCAAGGAGGGAACGGAGAGCTCGGCTTTCTGGTTTGCTCTTGGTGGAAAACAAAGCTATACTAGCAAAAAGGTCATTCAAGATATTGTTAGTGATCCTCACCTGTACACCATCTCATATGTTAAAGGTTGGTCTCATTTTCTAAGTGAAGCCTATTTTGTTTTCCCTTGTGTTGCTTTTGATATAATCATATACATGTGGATCTACATCTTCATTGCTGAATCTGATGTCTTCATATTGTTCATATGATGATTCTCCAGGAAACCTTGAGGTATGCAACTTATCCTGCATTCAATGAACATTTGATGTTTCAAACTCTTTACTTCTCAATTGCTCATATTATTTATAGATTCTCCATCTCTCTTGTAGTTCACTGAAGTTTTCAATTTTTCTCAAGATGATTTACTGACTGAGGACATGTTAATACTTGACACCCATTCTGAGGTCTTTGTTTGGGTTGGTCAGTATGTGGATTCCAAGGAGAAACAAAAGGCATTTCATATTGGACAGGTATAACCATTGAATTTTCCTTCTTTCCGTGAATTTTTTTTTTGAACTATCTCACTATTTGTCTTTTCTTTTTCAGAAATATGTTGACCTTGCAGTATCACTAGAAGGTTTATCCTCTGATGTGCCGATTTATGTAGTCATAGAAGGTTATGAACCATGTTTCTTCACGACATACTTCTCTTGGAATAGTGCAAAGGCAATTGTAAGTTCTAATGGCTCTGAGCATTACTATGTTCTTATGAAATATTGCTTCATATACAGTGAAATGAGTGACATACTGATGGCATAAAATTAGAATAGAAGCATCCAAAAGGAAACATACTTATGAAAATTTATTGAAATTGCAATCACATATTTGAGCATTAGATTTTATTGGAGGGTAGATTTTTGGATGAGTGCTAAAGATGCCAAGAGTACCTAGATATTTTATTGACTGGTGAAAGATGCTACAAAAGTACCTAAACATTGCAAGAATTAACATCCTGTAGAGAGCTTTTCATTATTGGCATCAAGGATTGAAATTTCGTACCGTACCCGAGTTTCGAGATTCGCTCGGTATCGTACAATACTATATACCGAGCAGTATATATATATATATATATATATATATATATATATATATATAAGTACAAACGGTTTCTTCTCCCCACGAGTGTAGAAAAACGCGGCGACATTGCCTCTTTTTTGCCCGCGCGAGGAGAAGGTGGGGAGAAGAAATCGTTTCGTTCTCCTCGTGCAAAAAAGGGCAACAAGGCGATGTCGTCGCCTCGTTTCTTTTACTTGCATGGGGAGAAGAAACGCCACCTTGACGATGCTCGGTTTCTTCTCCCTACAACGTCGCCGAGGATTCTTCTCCCCGCTCGGATGAGGAGAAGTCACCGATGACGCCGAGGCCTCATTGCCTCAGACGAGGAGGGAGAGCGGCGTCGGATCTCCTGGTTCTCTTCGTCTCCCTCTTCTTTCTTCTCCATCGGCTAATACTACCCGATAGTGTGCTGTGATGACCGATTTAGGGTGGTAACGAGGCGGAAATAGCCCCAATTGACGGTACCACCCGGTAGCCGGCGGTCCGTGTATCGATCTGCTTGCGGACCAGTACATATTGCCCGATACGAAGGGTGGCAATGGCGGGGGAGCAAGAGATGAGCTCACCCATGGCTAGATCCCCATCGGATCTGGCTACTGTGGGAGCATTGTGGAGTGCCTCGCGGGCGATGAGTTCGAGCTAGGGACAAAGGCGACCCGTCGCATCCTCACCCT
Organism: Musa acuminata AAA Group; assembly: GCF_036884655.1. NCBI lineage: Eukaryota > Viridiplantae > Streptophyta > Magnoliopsida > Zingiberales > Musaceae > Musa > Musa acuminata. The sequence goes on along the minus strand of NC_088337.1, from coordinate 4,944,479 downwards.
CACCTGCCTCGCGGGCGAGAGACGGAAAGGAGGTGATGGTTTCTTCTTCTTTTAAGAAGAAACCATCCTCGCCTGCATGTGAGATGGTTTCTTCTTAAAAGAAGGGTGTACCGCTTGGTATGCCATACCGTACCGTACTGAGCAAAACTCGATACACCAGTATAGTACGAAATTAAAAACCTTATTTAGTGGTGCAATGAATGTTTCCATATGACATTACATCTTACGCTACTATGATTTGCATTATACAGATTCTAATATTGAATGAATTTTTTGGGATCTATTAATATTTTGAGAAATTTCCTTTGAAAATCGAAACAAGTTATCACAAGGATATTTAACATATACAAATAAGACTTCTATAGACCAAAATTAGGCTTTGTTAGGAACCTATGCTAACTTGTCCTTCATCACAAGAGGGTCCAATTATTTGTTAAATGTTGTCATGTAACCAGTTTTGTATTACATATCGATATTCTTTTGTACTTTTGAGTTTTATGCATTATGATTTGCAATATTATTGGTTGGTTATTAAAGATTGTTCTTTAGTAATGAATGAAATTACGTAGGTCATATTCATCCACTCTCACCTCCATTTACAATTGTTTACTGTCCCCAAGTTCACTAGAATAGTCTGTTGTGTGTTCACCCTGTTATGATATTCTAAATCATCTCTATAATCAATAATCTGCGGTGTGCTCTCCCTGTTGATCATGTATATCATCTCAATACCAAAAGGATTTCTAATAAACACATGCATACACAGATTGAAAACTATACCATGACTTGGAATTTCTTGAATTAATAGTCATGGTTGCCCTTTGGACACTAGTCCTTGAACATATGGAAAGTTTCATATAGGCACTTAAACATAATTAATATTTCAATTAAGTCCTACTATCAGCTTCCATATATAAGCCTTACCTAAAAGTTGGCCTGGCCATTTTGACTTGTCAATCTGGCATAAACGATGAATGTCGGTGAATGATTTTTTTCAAATGTGTGTGTTCTGATTGGTAAGTCAGGGTGAGTTAAGTATGTGTGCCCCTTATCTTTAGTTTTTATATCAACACATCAGACATTTTCTTGCTGACATTTATAAGAGTTTAGCAAGTTGTTTTAATGTGAACATAAGTTAACTAAAACATCAATTGAAATGTAGGGAGTTGTTTGGCAAAAATTGAAGTTTAGGGACTGAGCTCCAAAGTGCAAGGATTACAAGTATAATTTTCCATTTCTGGAATAAACATATGCAAGAATTTACATTCTATTTATTGTCGAAGCTTTTCTCGCAACTGGCTTGTTGTTAACTATACATTACTTCATCACATGAACAGTGGCTTCAATTTATCTGCAATTAACATGTGATAGTTTTGGCAGTTCCATGTTGCAAATCTGAATGTGTTACAGACAACTAAAAATGTATCAAAAGCTACTAGCTTATATTATCATACAAGTAATTTTTATGTCACAATAAATCCCCTGTTTATTTGGTTCATGCATTTTGATTTTTACGCTTGTTCTTGGGACTAGTACATTTTAAGTTCTAAACAATGCTTCTTATGTAAAATAGGCTCAAGGAAATTCTTTCCAGAAGAAACTTTCACTTCTTTTTGGTCCAGTGATGCATGCTTCAGAGGTAAATTTTAACAAGTTTTGTACTTGAGGAAAGTGTAAATCCCCATGTTTTATTTTAGTCATGGGACTTGTCTCTACCAATTCATGCAAATACTATATTAGCTCTTTATTTGATACTTCAGAGGTTCAGCTAAAAGCTCTTTATTTGATACTATCTTACATGCAAATGCTTAATATGTAAGTAGTTGTTTGCTAACTATTGTACCCTAGTTATGATATAGAGTAAGAGTTTAGCTACCTGGACTTGACCTGGTGGGTGTCTACAGTCCATACTGTTCCATGATCACTGCAGCACATGCCACATATTACCTTGTGCCAATAATACATGGCAATGTCAGGTTTAACATCTGCATGAAGTTGGCACACATCAGTATATTCTGTTTTTGATTTTGTCATTTAGATCGTCTTTAGCAAAGAGATTCACAATTTAATGCCATCTCTTGTGGTTAATAGTCACGGTGTGCTTGCTTTTGCATAACATGGCAATACTGAATTTTACAAAATAAAATTCTTTTTGAACCTAAGAAGTTGCCTAGTCTCCCATTTTGGCACCCCATCGACCACCTAATTTGAGACACCCACACCCAACAGAAGCTCGGCAGTGACAGCAGCCCAAGCTCCTATGTTTGCAATTCATTTTTATTAACCTTGATATCTCAAGTTTTCAACAATCTCATTCCAATAACAATAATTTTCTGTAAATTCTTTTCCTATCTACACAAAATATGATGTGTTAAGTATAGCAAGTCCAATAACTCCCTTACAAAGTTTATTTTTATTCTAAGGTGCACAACATGACCAATAAAGTTCCCTTTTTTTATTCTAAGGTGCACATCATAACTCCCTTATTTTTATTCTACACAAAATATGATGTATTAAGCAGTAGATTACTATTATGAACACATTGTACAAAAAGACTGTATTTTGCTTCATGGTTCTAAATAATGCCTAGATCGATGCATACCAGTGGTATTCCTAGTCCGACAGCAAATTGGCACTCTGTCCAGCCCTTTTTTGGCAGTCTGGTCTAGTTTAGGTTCTTTTGTTTTTTTAGAGTTAAAAACCCTCTTTCTTTTGAACTATTGCCTGCCTCCCTCACGATCCCTCATTACGTTTATCATCGGCCTAGGTACTCTTCCTCCACCTCCTCTTCTCCTTCTCCTACCGCCCTCTGCGGTACCATGACATGTATTGGCATACCATATATCAGTTTGCCAATATGACTCTAACATGTCCTGGTCTGGACAGTGATTGGTATGGGTTCAGTACCTTGAGATCTTAAAGAATGCTTACCTTTAACTTAAACTGAGTGATGGACCCCTCAACACTTAACTTCAACTCTAATTTGGATGATGGGTCCCATATAACCATAGTACCTCTCTAATTACCATCCAAGTGCAGTGTTGACTAATGCACAAGAAGCTATAGTTAAGGACTTTCTTTGGAGTGTTTGCAAGATTCCTTATTGCAACATCTTTCTTCTTGATTGTCACATCCCTATTTGTTTTTAATTGCTAAGAGTCTCTCCTCTGCTTTGCTTTTCTTCTATGTTTGCTTCTTTGTCTATGAACATTGCAACAGTGACAGCTATGTTGGATGTAGTGGCTACAAATAGCATGTCTTCTTCACATTCACAATCATGGTTTTTTTTTTCCACTTTTCCCCCACTTCTTCCCTTCTCTTCTTCCTTCTCTCAGTCTACCACCTATGGCAGCAGCAATCTTTTTTACTTTCTTTTTATTTTTCTTTTTTGGAAATTCACAAATCAATTGGAATTGACAGTAATCGACCAACATATGTGAGTCATATTGATGGTAATATTGACTCACTTTTGGTGATTGGACCAAAAAAATAAACCAAAATTTTCATGCCTATATGGAAAACACGTCACTGGGTCAGGACTCTTCTCGTCTCATTTTTAGGCCTCCTGTACTGTCTTCAGGCCTTCCTCCACAGAGCTGGCACCAAATCGCATGGAGGTGATGTGAGTTGCTGCTTGTTCATGACTAATCTTAAACGGCTGCTGAGAAGAGTCTTAAACCCTTCAAGCCTTTTTCTGACCAAATTGGTCCATTTTGGACTCAGAAAAAGCCAGTTCAGTCATTAGAATTTTCTTCTATATCAAGCTGAGGACTTCCATAGGAAGCCTTAAACAACCTCCAACTGGTTCTTAATTTCTTGCCAGAACAAACCATCACTTTAGTCCATGTATTAGGCTACCCTTTTGCAAGTAAATTCTAGAAATCACTGGCTGTCCTGATAGTACTTAATCGTGATCTAAGTTTAATGCTACTATATAACTTGCTCATTGTGGTCTACTGCAGTCTAACAAGCCTAATAATGTGAATCATAATGGACCAACACAAAGAGCATCAGCTTTAGCAGCCCTCTCCTCTGCATTCAATCCATCTTCAAGCAGTTTGCTGCAGTCAAACAACAAGCCTAATAATGTGAATCATGGTGGACCCACTCAGCGAGCTACAGCTTTAGCAGCCCTCACTTCCGCATTCAATCCATCTTCAAGCAGTTTGCCACAATCAAACTACAAGGCTAATGATGTGAATCACGATGGACCCACTCAAAGAGCATCAGCTTTAGCAGCCCTATCCTCCGCATTCAATCCAACTTCAAGCACCAAAACTTTAGTTCCAAAGCCATCAGGTCCAAGACAAGGGTCACAGCGAGCAGCTGCAGTTGCTGCACTATCTTCCGTTTTGACTGCTGAACACAAAAGCGCTGATTCTGATACTTCTACTGCAAGAATCAGCAGAAGCCCTTCTCCAGGCCCAAGAGTGGCTGTCACTGGTACAATATCTTGAACTGATAATTTGATGTTTTCTACGATATGTAATTTTTTCTTGTTCCACTGGAAAATAGTGCTGTCTCGGCATAAATTACAAGGATTACCTAGGTTTAACAATAAGGTTCTATTGCCGTTAATGCCTAGACTATAGATATGACATAATTATATGAACATTCATTTGTCAGTAAATTTTGGAAAAATGAAGTATGCGTGGGTTTCTGAAGTGGTGAATGTTCAATCTGAAAAACTGCAATACGGACACAACCATCTTGATGGTCTGAACTGTTACTATTTCTCATAAAGAGTCTGTTTAAGGTGTAATCCTAACCATTTATGGCATTGTCATTTCCTTAAATGAATTAAGGTGTCCAGAGAAGATTATTATGTCTTTTATTACAACTTACAAGACCTAAGATATTTGTATCAACGTAAGATCCTAATCTTAATATTTGCATTTGTTTTAAATGCTGACGAGAGTTAGCTCTTGCAGTTCCTTTGAGAACTCAAAGTGTGGACTCGGGGTTGGAAAATCTTCTGGAGTCTTCTGCAGGAAAGGAAACCATCGAACTAGACGGTTATCAATCAGAGAACAATGTTCTTGATACAGAGGCAACAGAAGATTCAAATAAAGGTGAACCAGGTGGTGAATGTACCTATAGTTACGAGCAGCTGAGAGCCACGTCCAGCAATCCTGTCAGAGGAATCGATTATAAACGGAGAGAGGTTTCTGTCACAGAATTTATTTGCTTCTAAAATATTATATTTATTCCAAAATGGGAGGTTCTTGAAATTTTGATAATTCAATTATACGTATAGCTTCTTCTATTCCAACTTTATATGCTTTACTTTCCACTTTTGTAGGTTTACTTATCTGATGCCGAGTTCCAAACCGTTTTCGGTATGACTAAAGAATTATTTTATCAACAACCTCAGTGGAAGCAGGACGTTCAGAAAAGAAAGAAGGAACTCTTCTAAGCATTGGTCCGGAGGGCTGAAAACGAACATTCTTCTAAGCATGTGCACTTCAGAGTGGCAGGTTTATCCTATTTGCTCAGTTTCATATATTGCTTATTTGGATTGTTTTGCCTCCTGGTCTGTCTTGCTATTCCTCAGTGATTAGTGCTTGATTGCTAGGGTGAGTCTATGCTTGGATGGGATCAGTGTTTGGGAATTGGAAGTATGTGTTTTACTACGCTTGGTCATTACGGTATGGTCCATATGTATATTTTTAAGGTTTTGTACATGTGGACACAATCTAGCTGGTTATCGTCGTCTTGCATCAAACTTGCAGTCCAACTCATGCTTCTCCTGTTCCTACTTAATCTAATAATGATGTAAGTTTTGCCTCATAATTGTTCTTGCACAGAATGGCCATTGTCCACCAGAAAAAAGAATCCATAAATTTGTAAATGTTCATTCTTATCATTAGTGTGATGTGAAAGTTTTTCTCATTCCTCGCTCACGTATGTCAAATACATACTGTATTTTGTTATTTTATGTGCATGTCGTCCGGGGCATAATAGAGCTTCCAACATATTGTTGGCCGTGTCTACTGGGATCCAACTCTACTTAGGAGAAACTCGAGACATAGTTGGCCGATAAGAATCGTGCCTTGCGTGAACAGTTACAAGAAATTGAAGAGATTTTCCATGACATGAGGCTGATACAATAGGCACTTAACCACCGAAACTCTCCTAATAGATCGATAAGGGAAGAATAATCCTTGGCTAATCTTGTCTCAAGGTCTAATTACGAGGCTAATCAAGGAGTCGACCGTTACCTATTATAGTAAATCACTTTAACTATAATACATGTCTTGATTCACAAGAACAAAAAAGTTCAAATGTCATCCTGACAGATCCAGCACCTGATTCAAGCCACCTGTTCCATACGTAGGTTAGGTTAAATTAAGATTATGGTCATGAGTGAGACAGTTTTTCTTTTCTTCAAAAACGAAAAGTTATGATCAACTCTCTCAACACGGTTTGACCTAATCACTCAGATCCAAATCCAACCTGCAGAATCTAATGAACCCCATGACTATAAACTTCCATCTCTGTGTATAACTTAAACACCCTATCATTGATATTTGTTAGGTGATTTCGTTATCGATATCAGAGTCAACCAGACAGAAATAGTGACTAAAGTGTACTTCTATGGCTCCGAGGTAAAGGTGTCGATCTCCCAAGTTGCTATCTTTCATGAGTTTTTCGCTCTCAATCATCATGTGTGTGATATAATAAAAATCTATTTTTGGGAAACCATTTTCTATTCTTTTTTTTTTTGTTGTGCATGTGATGCTCTCTCAGATTTCCCAATATGTTCAAGTGGTGTTGGCCATATTTGGGTCGATTCTCGATATGTCTCTTGGCGACTATACAAACACTTCGGGATAGGCCTTGTCCAGATGTGTCTCGATCAGTGACTCCATCAACTCTAGATGTAGGAGGGACTAACCAAAATTTCGAGAGTCTATCGGCGATGCCTTAGGTTGGACCTTTTTGGATATGGCAACTATTGTCTGATAGCACTAGTGAGACTCTCTCGTATTACCTCTCAACTCCCCAATGTTGATACTTGTTCGAAATTTTATCACCATGTAATATGCCGAAACCACTGCCCTCAGCATATTAAGTTGTGGGTCGACCTAAGATGACATTGTATATAAGGGGATATCAACCACAATGAATTTAGTTATCACTATTTTGGAGCAAAGCTCATCTCCAAACGTGATGTGTAGGCTCATAGTTCCAAGAGAGGATATGGAGTTACCAATGAACCTTATCAACGAAGAAGTCATAAGCGTGAGATCATTAGTCAAGAGCTCAAGTTTTTCAAAAACGTCAAAATAAAGGATATCGATAAAGCTACCTACATCGATCATAACCCTCTTCACTTGGGGATTAATTATTCTTATAGAGACCATCAAGGCATCGCTATGGTTTAGGTCGAGGTACTCTATCTCTATTTCCTTGAAGGTTATTTTCAAGTTGTCTTCTCATCTTGAGCACTTTTCAATGATAGCTTGGGCGTAGGCTTTGTAACTCGATAAGATGTCTCCTCCCGAAGTGTCCCCAACAAATGAGTTCTTTGATTTGTTCTTTCAAATTGCGATAGTCCTCTATGCCATGGCCATAATCGTGATGGAAATAACAACACTTGGATTTATCTCTCGTCTCCAATAGTGTATTCGATAGTTACAAAATTTTTAATAATCATTTTTCCTTTATCTATAAGAAGACTTCAGTACTAGTCATGTTCAAGGTAGTCGACTCAAACCTCGAGTGGGGCAACTTTGGTCAATCATGTTTTCTTCACCGTGATGACCTTGGTGTCAAGGTTGATGGTAATTACTCTTGTCTTGGCCTCTTGTGCGTCTCCTCGTGCTTACATAAGACCATTATCTCCACAATTTTGTATTGGTTAGCCCTTTAAATCACATCGGGTACCGTCGTCGGTAGCCTCTCTACCAATAATCAAAAAAGGCGAGAGGGTTAGAGCCCCATCATAAAGGCCTAAACCACAAGTGATAGATAAGCTTCTTGTATGCCTCGAATTTTGTTAGTGAATCGAGCGATGAAGCCAGATAGTGTCTCTTCCTCCTCTTGCTTGAGTTGGAGTAGCATTATCACTAATGGCATCATGCGCATATTCTCAAGTAGAGCTCAAACTCTTTTGTGAGCTAAGCAAATGAGTCAACTGAGAGTAGCTTCAAGTGAGAGTACCATTCTCGTGTTATGCCTCTTAGCATTATTAGAAAGGTGCGATACATCGGAGCGTTTGAGGTGCCATACAACGACATCTAAGCATGAAGGGTGGTGGTGTGCTCCATCGGGTCGGTACTATTGTTAAAGGCCTTCGGTAATGGGAGGTGGAAGTTCATTGGGATTGGCTCCTCCTGGATGTTCTGAATGAATAAGGATCAAACCAAGGTGGGATCGACTAAACTCTCCCCTATAAATTATTGGAACTCTTATTACATCTTGTTTAAGTATTGGTCCATTTGCTATAGCTAGATCCTTAATGAGTCATCAATCAAATTCACTGATTGAGTCTCGAATTCAGGCAAAGCAAAGCGAAGGTGCGGCAGTGCGCTAATATTATATAATTGGAGAGCGGGGCACTCCTTCGACCAATAGTTCCATAGGCCTTGAGCAATCCTAAGATACCGACATCACGTCGGTTGGGAGAATCCCAACAACATTAGTGCCAATGATAGTTGAGGCATTAATTACGGCCGAGATGGTGGTATTGCTTATTAGGTTAGGAGAGGTAGGAGCAAGCCGATAGCTTACATCATGCCCATCAACGTCTGTGCCTGTTGGATGAGGTTCAAGAACACCTCGACGGGGATGAGTAGATGGCTCAAGTTGGCCCATAATGGTGAGAAGCTCGGGTCATTGAATAGATGCTAGTATTATGTTGATGTTTGTGCTGAAGTGGACGCATCCATATGTGGGAAGGATGGTAGCTGCCCCCCGAGTAAAAGTGCTATGAGTTGGAGGTAGAGCCTCTTCGTTGGAGCATTCATTCCTACGATATTAGACCCTCTTTCTAGTGTCAAAATGTTAGATGATTTCGCCGTCGATGTTTGAGTCAATCCGACATGGTCTAAACTAAAGGATGCAAGAATGTTTGAAGTAGTAACTAAGGTGTACTCCAAGGTGGCCTCGAGATGGCTCCGAGTTGGAAGTGTCGATCTCCTAAGGTGCTACCTGCACTAAGATTGATGTTGGGAGAGATTTTTTGACCTAATCCCTTTAACACACAAGTTACTAATCGAGGTCTTTAGTGGGTAAGAGTTTTTCTTGGGAAGAGCAACCCTCAAAATAATGTTGATGGTTAGTTTTTATACTTAATCGTAGAGGGGACAACTTGTAACCATCTCAATATTATCTTTTTGGTGTTTTGTCCATGTGGATTACAGGGGAGAGAGTTCCAAACGATATATTTTAGACTATTGTCCGAATGATTTGAATATTTCACTTTTACATGATAATTATGTGTCATCATTATCCGTTAATATATTCTCTATCAATATGCAAATCCAAAATTATTATATTTATTTGAGTATTAATCGGATTGTTTGTGTCAATTTCTTAAACCCAAAACCGATTTATATGTTAGTCCTAAAGTTGATGACGGAAACCCAAAGACGACGCAGAACCAACCCGAACCCGTTTACCTCTCTCATATCGTGCCTGGCGGGTCGGGTCAAGAATTGTCTCTTTACCTGCGTAATCCATGAATCCTTCGCCGCCGTTCCAACGTCCCAACTTAAACCCTAATCACAATTTATATCCTCGGAGTCGTTTGGTCCATCTCCGTCTCCCTGCGAGGCCACCTCGAATTTACGAGCTATGAAGCGGAAGGATGCGGCGGAACTCCCGCTTCCGCCCGGCGACGGCGATGACGAAGGTGAAGAAGAGGAGATATCCCAGCCCGTCCTCAATCTCGGCCGAGGCTCCGACGTGTGCAAGGCTCTCATGGACCGCTACGCCAAGTCCTCCGCCCCGCAGCACCGTCACCTTTGCGCGTCCGCCGCCGCCATGCGTTCCATTCTCCAGGAGGAAGGCCTTCCCCTCACACCTCCTGGCTACTTCGCGGCTGTCATCACCGCCATCCGCGACGCCGACACCGCCGACCATGACGCTATTTCTGCCTTCTCTGCCTTCCTTTCTATCCTTCTACCGGTCGTCCCTGCCCGGTCCCTGCCTCCGACAATGGTAAAAAACGCGGCCCTCGTTCTTGCCACTTTCTTGTGGGACCCGCCCAGTAATCTGCCTACTGGGGCAGTACGGTCCATGGTTAAGTCGCTTGGTGGCTTGGTGCTCCGTCTTGAATTGGAGGACTGGGACGAGGTCAAATTGCCTGTGGAAGTCCTTCTGGCGTTCACCGTGGACAAACGCCCAAAGGTAACAACTTCTGTTGCAATTTTGATCGATTAAGTTGCTTGTGTAATTGTTCAGGGATATGCTTTCAAGTGGTTTTGAATACTCCAAGTTGTTATTACACCTTTATTAATTTCATGAATGTTCTTGTATTGGTTTCACATAGTAAACAACGAATTCAATAGTAAATCAGAAAAATGTCAGACTTGTGGCGTGACATTAAAAAAGGAGGTTGCATAAAACACTTGGAATGATGTAAGTCACATCTGACACGTTACTGTATTTGTGAGTTTCAGCAAGGGATGAAAATTGATTAGATATATTTTGGCAAAAGGTATTGGTACCGGAACTAATACAAGTTTGTCTAGATACTGTGACTTGTATTTATTCATACTTTTACCAATTGGATAATAATCATATATTAGATATATTATCTATGTTTAGGTTTCTTCTTAGTCAGAAAGTTTTTATGTAGGATATTTAAGTATATTTGATGTTTGTTAAATTTATATGGGTTAGGATATAAATTTTATGCTAGTTACATGTATAGTTATTGATTAGTGATTTAGGAACTATCTTGTTCAGTTTGTCTTTTGAATGATTTTAGTATTCTTTTTTTTTTAAATGTAAGTAATTTCAATTGGACATCTTATGTAAGTTTGCTCCACTTACCAAGATTGTCCACTGATATAAAAATGAAGCTAAGTTAAAGTAGAAGAAAATTGGGACAATATGTCTGAATGAAGATTCTTTGCAAGAAAGAAAACTAATCCAATCTTCCTGACACGGCAACATGCCATTTTTTTATAAAATAATTCTTGCACTTGTGAGACATGCAGACTGCAGAGGTGTGGAATCTTGATTCTCGGGAGTTAATTCTTAAGCCATAATGATTATGATCTTTATCATTTTCTTATCACATCTATTATCTTCTCTTTTTTATTCCCCAATCATCAGATCCTGATTTTTTTTATCCATCGATGCTTTCATCTTATCTCAATATTAATATCAGATTTCTTGTCCTACATTACTTAATGAAACTCATCAATGTGAACTTCCTTATCTATGTTTCTTAAGACTTAAGATACAGGTTTACTAATTGCAGATGCTAAGGTAAATGTATACTTATCAATCACATATTGATCAATGAAAGTGAAGAATAAAGAATCTAAAAATACAAATTAAAAGAGCAAGTTTCCAACTTCAATTTGTTCATGTTGTAATTTTTGTGTCAAACTCAAATTTATAACTTCTTTTTGGAGATATGCAACTGAGTTGGTTCAAATATTAAATTGATATATAATCTTATACTTTTTGTTAAGAAAAATCCTGCTTCAAATTTAAACTGATTCGAGCATGATCACCAAACCTCTCATAATTTTTGTTAATAAAAATTCTGTTTCAAATTTAAACTGATTTATTGAAGATTGAAGATAAAGCATGCTTACTTAATTCTGCTTTCCTGCTGAATCCTGTGCATATATGTTTATCATCTTGATTTTTACCAAAAATTATTTGCAAGTGATTACTGTTTTCTTTGATAAGAACTGTTGCCTTTTGTGTTCTCTATGCTTCAGGTGAGGAGATGTGCCCAACTATATGTCAAGAAGGTTTTTGAAACTTTAAAGAGCTCCAGCATCATCAAGAAGGCGAGCAAAGTTGTGTTTTCTTTGTACAAAAAGTACATATCTTTGTTGGAAGAATTCTGCACTCCTGAACTGTTAAATGCACCTGCTTCGAATGAATTGCCCAAGACTGAACATTTGGAAATCATCCATATGCTTATCGTTTTGAAACTTATTGCACCAAACCTCTCTGAGAAAGTAAGAATGAAGATCATTTCTGATGTTTATAGGTTCTTGAGGAGTGCTACCTCCTTGCTTACAGGACACATTGTTAGAGTTGTTGATGCATTAATGGAACAAACAGAAGCTAAGATTCTTATTGCTGAGTCAGACGACATCATATCTGCTCTTACATCATATATATCTTCGAGTGAGAAGAATACTCTTGACACCACCGTTTCTGGATTAAAGGCTTTGAGTAATTTGTTGAACAAGCTTCGTGATGTTCAACCCACCATATGGATAGGCAGCTTTCCTGTGATCTTCGTCTCAGTTAAAGGTTTGTTTATCTGCTTCTTATAGTTTTCATTTAATAGTTGACTATTTGTTTGTACTTTAATTGCACTTGATTTGTTTATAAGCTTTAAAATTGGGTTTTGATTGCTATGAATATTTAAGATCAAGGATCAAAGGACCATCCATATAGGTTCGTACTTGTTAGTATTATCTTATCTGTTAGCCCACCGGTATGTGAAGCAGTGAAGCAATCAGTTTAATCTGATATGGGCTGTACCGCATGACAAGCTCACTCTATCAGGCTTCAGGTGGTAAATTGCTCAATATCGATTGGTATCAGGTGGTAAGCCTGCCACCCGGTGCCCATATTCTTTTTTTTTTAAAATAATAACAATGTTAGACAACGGTTTCATCTCCTCTTGTCTCTTTCCTTTCTCTTTCTTTCTCCTCCGCCTTGTCTTCCTGTGTGGCTGCTGCTTCCTCCCTGGCCATTTCTTTGCTGGCTTCTTATCCTCCCCATTGCATTGCCACTGCATTACTCTCCTTCCCGTTGTGTCACTCTCCTCCTTTGATATGCATTGCCATCCCCTGTTTCTTCATTTGTTCCTCCACCTTCCCTCCTCCCCTGCCTCCTTCGCTTACCCTCTTCCCTGCCTCTTCATCTTCTTCCTGTCCTCCACCTCTTTCGATTCCTCATCGCCCTCCTCATTCTGGGGAATCCTCCTTTGGCTGGACCGTCCTGATCTGCACTGTCCAGTACTGAACTGGTCTGCCAAGGACTGGTATTGGTTCCAGACCAAAATTAGAACCTTTCTTGATATATTAGGGATGAATAATCTTAAGACTGAGTTGTGACTGTCTACATGATTCACTAAGTTGTCATGCATGCATTATCATTAATAGATGATAACTCTTTTGAAGGAAAAATGTAATTGACATTACACTGTTATATAAAACTACCAAAAACAAACAAAAATCTGATAGAAAGTGACCTCTGTTCTGGCATCTCTTGGCTCAATCAACAACTGTTTCGAACATATTTACACTTGATATTGCGCAATCTTGAAATAATATCTTTCCAATAGGTGATAGTATGCCTCTTGTATGTGATGCAGCAACTCTTTGGTATATTGGAATTAGCATATTTAATTGGTCATTGGTTTCCATATGCAGCTTGTTGTATGATAGCTTTTGATTATGGTCTTCCTTATCACCCTTTAACGCTCCATCTTTTATCCTCGGTTAAAACATAAATAGTTTTATGTTTATGATGCATGCTTATATTTTTCAAAGCAAATAAAAGTATCTTTATTTTACCACAACATCATCCTGATCCATCAGCTGGATAGAATAAATATTTGAAAGTGGATAATGTTTCCTTTACTTGTTCTTTCTGCTAAGGTTTTGAATATCGTACCATACCAGTGTACCGAGCTTTGCTCGGTATGGTACGATACCACGTACTAAGCGGTAAGCTAAAGCGTACCGATCGGTATGCCTAAAATAGGCATAAAACCCTCTGAAAATATCTGAAAAATAGAAAATAAAATTAGGATAAGGTTTTTAAGTTAGAAATAAATATACATTTAGTATAGTTTAGGAAAACTAATGTAAATTAAGTAGTGTCACATATTTTTTTTGGACTTTGAGGAGTAGCCTTGTGCAAGGTTCACAATTTCGGTTCGTTCTGGATCGTCCTTATGTTAATATTGAAATATCTATAGAAAAATTATTTGAATTGTTAGATTATTTTGTATACGACTTAAATTTTAAGATTCAAATGAATTAAGTAATTATATGTGTAGATATACTTGATTATACTATCGAACGACGAGCCTCCACTGGTGGTGGATTGGGGTTCACTATCCTATGTATATGTATATTAATATGATATGTTTGTTGGACCCAATCCTGAAATTGATCCCACGACATAGTGTATTGATACCAAGGTTTGCCGTACCGGACTGTACCGCCTGGTACGGGCGGTACGTACCGGTCCGACAGGCTAGCGGTACGTCGACCGCCCTGTACCGGTCCGCCCGTACCGAGCACTGTAGCAGTGCACTGTAGCACTGTAGCACTGCTACAGTGCTCGGTACACCTGGGTGTACCGAGCGGTATACCGTACCGTACCGGTACCGAGCCCGGGTCGAAACGCCGGTACGGTACGGTACGGCGAACCTTGATTGATACACCGCATGCCATTGGTGTATCGATGTGGTGATAATCGTAGGTTAATCCATGGTCTGCAGTACCGGACTGTACCGCCCGGTATGGGCGGTACGTACCGGTCCGATAGGCTTCCGGTACGCAGACCACCTGTTACCGGTTCAGCACTGTAGCACTGCTACAGTGCTCGGCACGCCTGAATATACCACTCGGTACACCTGGGTGTACCGCTCGGTATATCGTACCGTATCGGTACCGAGCCCAGGTCGAAACTCCGGTATGGTACGATATTGCGGACCTTAGGTTAATCATTGAAACAGGGGAGAGGAAAGGATTTAAAAACCCTTAAGGAGGTCTCCAACGGTCAAATTGACCATTGGAACATTGTTACAGATGGTAACGATTGATTTTCAATCGTTATCGCCCGGTATAGCCTCGTATCGCTCGATATGGAGCCAAATCGTTGGTACCGCCCGGTAGTGAGTGGTCCATGTACCGGTCTGCTGGCAGATCGGTATGTACCGTCTGTATTGGGCAGTATGGTACGGTTTTGCAATCCTTGCTTTTTGCCGTCTTCCAAAATTCTTCTCTCTTGTATTATCTTATTATGGGGTGTTTAATCATGGTAATTCTTCTCTCTTGTATTATCTTATTATGGGGTGTTTAATCATGGTGATATAACTGACCGCTATTAAAGACAAGGAGTGTATTGGATTGGAAGTTTATTTCAGTTATGCAAAGGTATTGGAATGATGACATCAAATTTTATATATTTTGACATTCAAATTTCAAATAATGCAAACAGTTTGTATCATCTGAAGTAGCTTTCACTACATCGAAGGAGCATGCAACGGTCATCCATCATAGAATCATATTCTATAATTCAAACTCGGGACAATCATTTACTCTTCCTACTTGATACCCTGTGGTCAAATTCATTGAATATCATTTTGTTGCTTGTTTTACTGACTTATTTGTAGTCTCATGTGTTGTTGTTTATGCCCATTCTAGTTTTCTTCTTTTGGAACTAAAAGAAAGTTTACAACTGTGGTTGAACTTTAATATTTTACCTATTTAATCTGCTCTTTATGATTATAAATTTGACTAGATATGAAACTTATATTGCAATAAGGTTTTGTCTATTTTCTTTGGGTCATTTAACTCATCTTTAAGTAATTTTGACTTATTATTGGGAAGCTTGGCAGGATATCTGGTTGCTGATGGTAATCCCTCCGAAGCTGTTGCAGAAGTCTTGAAAGACTTGATTAATGTTCATATTGACCTGAAGCTTTCTATGACTGGTGCAAGCAAGTTATGCAATAATGATGAAGATGATAACCCTGAGACAAGTGCAATTGTAAATCTCTGTTCTGTATTCAGCAATATGCTCAACACTTGCAAATCCCCTACTGAACGTATGTTGGATGTCATTTCAGCTTTATTCCTCAGGCTTGGTATGTTCTTTCATCAGTTTTTGCCAAAATGTGCTTCATTTAAATTTACGACTGCTGATATTCATTGAAAGTTAAACATTATAGTGCTCTGCATTTCATGTTCATTTCTTGGTATTTATTAACCCTTTATTTCTTTGTGGTGATTGCAAAAAGAAATTCTCGCATATTCAGACTGTATATATACACAAAAAATGCCTATGTAAATGGTTCAAGTAAATATGATTACACATGGGCATTTATGTATCAACATAGGAGTGTATACTGAAGAAAAATAATTAAATGTGCAAAGTAGCTTATTTCTTGAGGATTTATGATGGCTCATGGTGCAAGAAAAAAATGTTGAACTTTACTCAGTATTAGATGGTTATTAAAATGCTGAAGTTCTCTTTTATGCAAATGATCTCAGATTTCTTCATTGAGATGTCTTAGTCATGGGAAGAAGGGTAATGATTCCAAGGTTTTTAATTTTGTATCGTATCGACATACTGAGCGGTACGCCTAAAATAGACAAAACTCTCTGAAAATACTTGAAAATAGAAAAAAAAGTTAGGATAGAGTTTTTAAGTTGGAAATAAATATACATTTAGTATAGTTTAATTAAAATTAATGTAAATTAGGTAAGAATAGTGCCACATATCTTTTTCGGGCTTTGAAGAGCAGTCTTATGCAAGGTTTACAGTTTCGATTCATTACGGATCGTCCTTCCATTAATATTGAATTATCTACAGAAAAATTATTTGAATTGTTAGATTATTTTGTATACAACTTAAACTTTAAGATTCAAATAAATTAAGTAATAAATGTGTAGATATACCTGATTCTATCATCAAAACGAATGATGGGCCTCCAAGGGTGGTAGATCGGGGTCCTCGATCTTATGTATTTGTAAATGAATATGATATATTTGTCAGACCTAATCTTGAAATTAATCCCACGATATAGTGCATTGATATACCGTATGCTATTGGTGCATCAATGTAGTGATGGTCATAGGTTGATCATCGTGAATCATATGTCTGAGGTGGTACAACTCGGTAATGGTCGAAATCGGTCAGTATCGCCTGGTACAGGTCGATAACAGTTGAAGTTTCGATTGTTACTTCTCGGTACACCCCTGTATCAACTGATACGGGGCCAAAAATCTAGTACTATCGGTAACGGGCGGTTCACGTGTCGATAAGCTAGCGGACCGGTATGTACTGCCCGTATCGAGCAGTATAATACGAAATTAAAAACCTTACATGATTCTATTGGTGACTTAAGCTATTATGACCCAGTGATTTCAATAGGAGCTCAGGCGAGACGAGGCGAGGCCCGAGTGCCCCGCTTCATTTCCAAGCTGTGCGCTTCAAAGAGGCGCCGCTTGGTTGCTTGCCTGAGCCCAGACGCCGGGCGCTTCGGGCGAGTGCTCGAGTTAAACCAGGCAATCGAACCAGCGTTTTAGGTCTGGTTAGGTCTCTGATGCTTTAGTTGGTTCAATCGAACCAACTAAAGCACCGATATCAGCCTTCCTCTTGCGACTTCCCAACCCTAACCCTGCTCGTCGCTCTCGCTCTCACTGCCGTAGCTACCGCTGCCACTGTCGCCGCTCCCCACTCCTGCTCCCGTTGCCACTGTCGCCCGCTCCCGCTGTCGCTGCTTACCGCTCTTGCTACCACCGCTCGTCGCTCCCGCTGCCGCTGCTTACCGCTCTTGTTACCGCCGCTCGTCGCTCCTGCTACCGTTGTCGCCGCTCGCTGCTCCCGCTCCCGCTGCACGCTTCTACCATTGCCGCTGCCACTATCGCTGCTCGCTACTCCTGCTGCCACTGTCGTTGCTCGCCACTCCCGCTTCTTGCTGCTACCGCTGTCGTTGCCACTGTCGTCGCTCGTCGCTCCCACTCCCGCTCCTGTTGCTGTTGCTCGCTGCCGCTGCCATAGTCATCGCTCATCGCTCCCGCTACTCGTCGCTACCGTTGCCACTGTCGTTGCTTGCCGCTCTCGCTGCTGCTGCTTGCTGGTCTCAGTCAGTAGCCTCGATCTTCCTCTTACACTCTTCTCACTTCGTATACTGTTAACAGTATATTAACAATATACTACTAACTATATACTAGTAACAGTATTTTTATTTATTAGATTAATAACATATTATTTTAATTTTAATACTATTAATTTTTTATTTATTTGAAATTATTGTTATTGTTTTGAATTTTGAGTTTTTTGTTAATGTGATATTGTAATTTTACAAGATTTTCTTAATTTAATATCATATTTTTATTTAAATAATCATATTTATTAATTATATTATATATTTTTATATTTTAGCGTCTCGCTTCGCTCGGACGAGCATCGAACGCCTTGGGCATTTTTGGACCTTGTCGCCTAGCGTTTTTTAAATCACTACTATGACCATCACATGCTTTCCATATTATTTTATCGGCTTGTTTTTCTTTCTACCTTGACCTATTTCTTCTTGGCTTCTTGGTTCTGCTTTTAATTTCATTACTATTATATTCTGTTTATAACCTACAACTACCTAGACATATATTAAGCTTTGTTAATCTACTGTTGTTCTTGGTTTCTTAATTTTCCATCTCTCATAGCCTATTGTATCATTATCTTATAGTCATTATTAATATCAAAATGGTATTTATATAACCTTGTCCTATAAAGTATATACATTTCATATGTTTTAAATATAATTTGGATTAAGTCAATTTGAATACTTGGATTTAAGACAATCTGACACTAGCTTTTGTATCAAGTTGGACTGCTATCGTATATACTGACCCATATCACCTATTATTACTAGAGCAACAACAAAGTCGTAAAGTCCCAACTATTTGGGATCGGCTATATATATTCTTATTGTCGTTGAGATACGTAAAAAAGTCATATCCTTATTTAAGAGTATTTAAATTCCAGGCCTTTTTATATCTCCCTTTTACCTCTTCTCATATCATTAATAGGAATAATTTTCTCTTTATCTGCATGTCTCCTTATCTCATGTCCCTGTCATCTTAAACTATTCTCCATTTTATCCTCTATTGTGGCTAATTTAATTGTTTATGAATGAAAATAGTTTTTTTTCTTATCTTTCCTAATAACTTCACACACTCACCTCAATATTCTCATTTTAAAAATATTTTTTTTTATACATTGGTTCTTAATTATCCAACATCATATCAATATAGTGTTGCTTTTAGCACTATTATAAAACTTTTCTTTTAATCTCAGAGATATTCAATGATCTTTTAAGCTCAAAGATACTCAATGATCACACAAAATGACCCTCACCATTTTAATAGTTCCGTTTTTACATACCTTAATCAATATTTAATCTTGTTGAATAATTGAACTAAGATACCTAAAATTTTTATTAAATGGATCTTCTTTGCATATCCATTAAGAACTAAACTATATCCTTAGGCTAAAATTGAATATCATATATTTAGTTTTAATTTTACTTAAACATTTAGTTTCTAAGAATTGCCGGCATACCTCAAGTATAGAATGAACTCCATTTAAACTTTCATTGACTAATATAATATCATCAACATATAACATATACTAGGGAGGTGTATTCATAAATGACTAATAAGTTCGTCCACTACTAATTTGAAAAATATAAAAACTTAATGTAGATCGTTGATGTCGTCTTATACTTTGTAAGTGTGTATAGTTCTAACACTAGTGACTACGCCAACATACATATCCTTTATGACACTACTAGAATTAGTAAACACATCTCTCTTTTCTAACGCCCACATAACAAATCTCTGGCAACTCTGTCATGGGACAACTCTAATTAATAAAACCCATATGCAAATATTTTTTGATGTCTATATTTCTTCATTAATTGTCTGAATAAGTACACAACTATTGTGGATCTTCTTGACAAAAAAACCAAATTATTTCTTGAATATATTCATTTCATATCTTATTCTACTTTCCATTACTTTCTGAAAGTTTGTGTGATTCACAATGTTAGTTCCTCTATGATTAGAATACTTTTGGATATCACCCTTATTTTTACAAATTGGTATTAAGAAGCTCTTCCTCCATTCATCAAATATCTTTCCAAATCTCAAATTTGTTTGGAATAAACTACTCAACCAATCTGCTCCGCACTCTTACCTATTTTCATTTTTCTTCTAAGCTTCATTCATCTCCCATGCTCTATTTTTACGAACAAATCTATGATTATTATATTTATTTAAGGAATATTTTTAAATAAATTATAAAAATAAAAATTTTCAGCTTTCCTTAAATTTATTATTATTAATAATTATCTTTTGATCTTCATCTTAGTGCATTAAATATTACCTAAATATTTACACTTTCTTTTTCTATCTCTAGCAATTCAACGTATATCTTTTTTGCCATCGTTACTACTTAACTTGTTACAAAATTTATTAAATGCCTTATATTATACCATACCTTCTAGCCTCTTCTTTAGATTCTATATATCTTTTAAAATGCTCTTTATTTTTTAATTTTGTTAATCTTTCAAGCATGATCTTTTACTAATAATTGCCTTTTGAACTTCCTCACAAGTCACAACACCAAAAACTCTCTCTTAAAGCTACATCTCTACTTTTAAATTCCCCAAGAATAAAGAGCAGACAGAGAGAATAAATGTAAATTTAGGATAATTTTTGAGGCACTTCATTAGTGCTAACTCACGAGAATGGTTGAAGTTTTTAGATGTCGACAAATTCTCATACTTCTTGTATCAGATTTCTATGACTATTTGAGTCTTGGCCTGATAAATTATAAGTGGCATGTTATTTATTTTTTTCCTAATGTAAAACTAAATTTAACTTATTTAAATCATGTGACAAATAATTGTTGTATGTAAACTATAAAGAAATCTGCAGGAAGAAATTGCTAAGTCATCTTATATTTCATGATGAGTTTCTTCTTTGGTTCACCAGTACTTTTTACAGCTAGGTTTCCTAGACAAAATAGGAGATATATGCTAAAGATTCAAAATGAAAAACATATACATGTAACTTTTCACATTTGAAGATCTAATGCTGTCATCTGTTTTTTTTTCCTTGTAAACTCTTCTTTTTTAGTTTTTTTCTGATCTGGGCCACTCAAATGTTATATGTAAACTTGTTTGTTAACACCAATGCATTCTTCACATTGAACTTGAATTGCTTATACATGATATTGGATGTTCTTGCCTCCTAATTCTAATAAATTGATGCACTATCAATGATTTCCTCCTTGTTACAAGATTGCAATAGATTAATGGATTGTTATGTCGACCAACATGCCTCCTTACCATTTTCTTTGATTGTAGGCAAGACCTCGTACCTATTTATGAAGGACATATTACTTAAACTGGCACAATGTGTGATAACAGTGGAAGGAGACTTGTCTGTCATGAAAAATGTAAGTTAAAAACAAGTATCTTCACCTTCAGCAAGCTTCATTTATTTATTACTTGGCCATTTTCATTGTTGAAGCATGCTTCAATTTTAGATTTTAGGTACATATGATTTCTGTAAAGTTCCAAGTATGCATGTATAACTATTTCATTTGAATATACTTCTTAAAAGGCCATATTGAATAATCTTCAATAGAGTTGCAACACCTTGAAAAGTGTGCATATAGTTACTTATTTGAAAAAAGCAAGGTTAATAACCAAAATAATTCTTCAAGGGTTACGTATATTTTTTAAGATAAACATTGAGCTTCTTGAGGGTATTCATATGATTTATAATTTTTATAATTTTGAATCATAACATTTTTTAATTGGAAAACTTTGATCATGAATGGTATTTAGCACTTATAACATAAGATATGATTATGATGTATTTAGTCTTAATAAAGCTTGTGGGATTAAGTTGTAAAAAAAAGGATAAAAAATAGAATATATAATTTATTAGGGGATTGATCGGAGTTCAATACGATGAGGATTAATATATATTTTTGTAATCCTTTTATACCAAGAAGGGGGTGTATTCTAATTGTTACTTCAGCAATAAAGTTATCCTTTTAGTTTAACTTGTAAGCTACTAATCTTTCTCGAACTAGAGATATACCAGACGGGGGGTTCTTCCATTGTTATATGTGAAGGCGATGGAGATTCCTATTGGAAATATTCTCTTCGAGGTGGGAGTTCCAAATGGTTGTGAGGATATGATTGCCTAGGCTTAAGGAGGTACATCATTGGATTCAATCGCTGTGAAATCCTTGTTTGTCAACTGGAAGACTTTGTAATCTATACTTACTATAGAACATTGCATAATGGTCTTGTGAACAATTGGTTCAATCAGTGATTGCAAAAGGCGCTCGGGCGCTCGCCTAGGCGCTCGGGCGAGGCGAGGCGAGGCCCGAGCGCCTCGCTGATGTCCCAGGACGTGCGCTTCAAACAGGCGCCGCCTGGGCGCTCGCCCGAGCCCAGGCGCTGGGCGCTTCGGGCGAGCGCCTGGGTAAACCAAGGCGACCGAACCAGAATTTTAGGTCTGGTTCGGTCCTGGTTCGGTTGTTAGTTGGTTCAATCGAACCAACTAAACCGATATAACCCCAACCTTAACTCTAACCCTAATCCAACACTAACCTGCTGTCGCTGCCGCTCTCGATCCCGATCCCAATCGCGATCTCGTCGCTCGCTGCCGCTGCTCCCGCTGCCGCTGCTCGCGCTGCCGTTGCTCGCCACTGTCGCTGCTCACGCCTCCCGCGAGCCCTCCCGCGAGCCTTCCTGCTGTTCGCGCCTCCCTCGAGCCCTCCCGCTGCTCATGCCTCCCGCGAGCCCTCCCGCTGCTCGCGCCTCCTGCGAGCCCTCCCGCGAGCCTTCCCGCTGCTCGCGCCTCCCTCGAGGCCTCCCGCTGCTCGCGCCTCCCTCGAGGCCTCCCGCTGCTCGCGCCTTCCGCTCCCTTTCCCTTTCCCGCTCCCGCTGCCGCCGCTCGCCGCTGCTGCTGCCGTTGCCGTTGCTCGCTGCTGCTGCTGCTGCCGCCGCTGTTGCTGCCGCCGCTGCTGCCGCCGCTGTCATCGCCGCTCGCCGCTGCTTCCTCGTTTCTCCATCAGGCTCAGTATACTCTTAATATTAAGTTTATTTGAATTTTGAAATGATTAATTTTCTGTTAATAGATTCATAATATATTATTTTGATTTTAATGTTGTTAATAGCATATTTTTATTTAAAATTTTAAATAATTATATTATTTATTTTTATAATTTAGCGCCTCGCTTCGCTCGGGCGAGCGCCTGGGCGAGCGTCGAGTGTTTGTGGACCTTGGCGCCTTTTGGCGCCTAGCGCTTTTTAAATCACTGGGTTCAATCAACATCAACATAAACACCAAGAGATGCAAGGATATTGAAGAATCACAAATATGGACCACCTCAATGCGCAAGGACATAAATGCTCAAGGATATAGTGTTGTGCTATCAAATCTTGTGACGGTCTTGCCCATTGGCGTAGTCACTTATATTGGCCTTTTGCTCCTGTATTTGCTTTTGCTTTTTCTCTTAAATCCTTGGTCAAAGACCATTAAAGTCTCTTTTAGAACCAGCAAATCGCTTGGGGCCCTTTTGGAGTAAATGTGGCCTTGGGCCTTTTACTTGAAACATTTCAGGAGTTAGGTGGCTTGGAAGGAGTCAGAAGTGGTATCCGACTCCTACCATGATCCCATATAAGAAGGCTGACTGCTTTCAGGATTTGTAGGAGTTGCATCCAATGGATTACTTGAATAAAGCCTCTTTGATCTGCTAATTAGACAGCCCATTTATTCTGCTGGTGAATTGAAGCAGCTGGAGTGTGTTTGAACCGACTCTATAGCACCCAACAACTGTCAATTTTGCATAGTGTTTCCCATGGCGACCTTGTGAATAGTGTTTTAATGGAGATAGAGACTTTTTATTATAGGACAGGCTTGTCCTCTCTTAACCTTTTAGGGACAACTCCCACTATGTTGGTGCTTTATGTTCTTTTATGTTTTATCCTGCATTATTGTTCTTGTATGCAATTTGAGACGCTGCTATTTGAAGTTTGTTATAAATCTAGTTGGATAACTCAACTAGTAAATGTAAAACTTCCTATTGTTTTCAGTGAAGCTTCACAAGTTGTGTAAACTACCTGATATATTAAAAAAAATAGAATCTACCTTCCGAGGATTATACACAAATAGATTAATTACAACTTTTATGTCGGTCAAAACTGAAGCATTACCTGCTTCAGTTCTTTTTGATGGACCTCTAATTTTTATGATTGTGAAAGCAGGTGCACCACTGTTCTTTCGACCTCATACTGTAACCTTCTGGGAGTGTACCAATTTTGGCACAACAATTATTAGGTCATTGAACAGCGTGGGCTAAAATGCCCCTGGATAAGAACAGGGAACACTTTGAATATTTAGTTATTTGCCATCTTCTTCCCTCTTTAAATCATTATATATGATTTTCTCAATTATCTGTCCCTACGTTTCCTTTTTCTGCCTGTTTCTCACATTTGGTGCCATTGATGGTAAGAAATAGGAAGTGCTCAGGACTTGTATATACCTTTGTTTAGTTCTTGTTAATTTGAGGTTTGGGGAAGTGAAGGGAAATGCACAATTCTTGCATCTAATTTTGTACAGCAATACTTCAATTAAGCTTATCTGTGAGTAATTGAATAGCTTATTAGCTTTTAATCCACAAATTAATCTGACTTCTCTGTCTTGAGTGCAGCTTCAGAAATGTATTGGATCTGCTGTAATCGCTATGGGACTAGAGAATGTGCTTTCGTTGGTTCCTATATCTTTCAATAGAGACAAAAAAACTTGCTCAAATGCTTGGTTGATACCCATATTAAAGAGATATGCTTCTGGGGCATCCTTATGTTACTTCATGGACCATATTGTGCCCCTTGCTAAATCTATTCTGAAAGTCTGTGACAAAGGTATCAGTTATATCCTTTAGTGAAACCCAAAATTTTACATCTGGAAAGAATGATGTCTTGGATTTTTCATTTCATCTTTTAGTGAAAAGAGCGACATTGCAAGAAAAACTCAGATCTTATGCCCATGAATTGTGGGATTTGCTTCCTGCTTTTTGTCGTTGTCCTCCTGATACTTCTCAAAGTTTTGATTCTCTTGCCAAGCTGCTGGTACATACTCTCAAGGATGATTCTTCCTTGCATGAAACCATATCCATAAGCTTGCAGGTATTAGTAATTTAAAATTTTAAATATACTATAAATTTTTGGCTAGGTTTGTTTTTGTTAGCTGATTACTGCCTTTGTAGTGCCACTACTAAGGCTAGATTGTGCATGTCCTGCATTAAGAATATTGTGTTGTATCAGATACTTGTGAGTGAAAACATGAGAGTTCTTGGGGCAAACCAAGAAGTAAACCAGCATGCCTCATTAAAAGATATTCATGATAAGGCCGAAAGCTTTCCTATTGGGTACACGAAGAAAACTGCATCAAAGAACCTAAAGGTCTTAGCTTCCAATTCTATGGATTTGATTGAGACTATGGCAGATGTCTTCCTTGATTCTCCTCCTGAAAAGCATGCTGTCCTAAAGGTATTAAATCCATCTTCTACTTACCATCCTTGTGCTTTTGAAATGTTACCCCGACAATGCAATGTTAATATTTGGTAGGATCAGTTGATTCTTCTAGTTCCAATTTTCGTAATAATTTTTGCATCATCTTAAGTCTGTTGTTTCGATTTTTAATCATTATTAATACTTGTATAGATCATTATGTTCTACAAGAAGAAGTCATTCAATAAGAAATTGTTATTATCTGGTCTCAACATGGGGCTTATTTTGCTGGGAGTCACTAATAGTTTATGAAAATTGTTTAACCAGTGCCAAAACTATTTAACACCGGGTTACAATATGGACAAGATATGGTGCAACATTCTTCGTTGATCTGTTCCCCCATAACTTGTTTAGCAATCTTTGAACTTTTGGAGGGCGAATATTGCTTTGGACTAACTGCAAGGATTAAGAGTTGTCTGTTTCATGCTTGCCCTTGTGATCAAATCCTTCCAATGCTGAATTAAAAAGTATAGTCTTTGTGTTGTCTATTTTATATATTTCAGCTTCGTTGCATGCTAGCCCATGGTTGAAAACACATCAATTTTCAGGGTTTTGACATATAAATCATGATTTTTCGGTTGATAAAAGTAGAACCCACTCTGAAGTGGACCTAGGTCAAACTGCATTAGTTTGGTATAAAGATTATGTTCATAAGGGATTTTGGATTTACTGTTTCTAGAGATATGATTGTCAAGTTTGACTTCCATGTCTTGGAAAATACTTGTACTTTGAATTACTTTTCTGTGTCCATTCTGGACGCACGTATGCTATCCGGTTGAAGATGAATAAAATCAGGATTTACAGTCTTTGATTCGGCTGGCTATCAGATCATCAAATTGGATACCGATTGAAATCGGTTGGCTCAAAAATACAATCCATTTTTGTTTGGCCAAGCTTGGAGTTCTGGTTTGGAACTTTATCTGGTTCAATGGTTTGTCTGGTTGGATTACAATGTGTTGGGAAATGGAGCAAAGGAGTTTGAGGGCTATTGTTCAAGATGAGCAAATACTGAAGTTGAAGAGTGGAGAGATTCTCGTTCTTTGTTTCTTTGGATACTATGGGCCAACAATGAAGAAATAAAAGAGAAGACGGGGAGGAGAGGGACAGAGGATGAGAGATTGGTGATTGAAAGAGACGGAGGAATGGTTAGGGTGAGAAGTGAGAAGTGTTGGAAATGAAAAGAGAGGATTGTCTTCGTTAAGACTTAAGAAAATGCCATAGTTGGTTTTAGAATGATAACTATTATGATCTTTTTTGTAAAAAAAATATATTTTGTACTTAGGCTTTTAATATTGGTCTGCACTGGCTACTGGTATGCCATCAGATCAGTGGTGGTGCAGTTGACTAGTTAGTCTTGTACCATTTGGTATTAGTGGAGAAAACAATAAAATGGAAAAGAAAATTCTAATGAAAAATGAATATAGGACCTGATCATTGGCAAAAGTTTTCTTCCTCTTCTCTAAAATTTGAAGATTGGGCTGGGCTGGATGTGAAACCAACACAGTGCTAATTGGAGAAAACTCTTCTCTTCCTGCTATTCTTTTTTGTTTCCTCTGTTTCTTTTGCTTTCTCTACATTGCATTGGGCTGTTTGAACTTGAGTTCTGTTCTCAATGGGCCATAGAGGGCAAAGGCTATAAAAGAGTGATCAAGTTTGAGTCCTCAAATGTCATGGCAGCTCGGCCCAACACTTAAAACATTAAAAGGGCTGTGTTTGGGCAAAATTTTTTCCCATCATCCCATTTCAAGGGCTCATGGAAATACATCGCTCCGAATTATGTATTGACCATCAACTTGGTACAAACCAATTCTTTTGATGGCTCTATTAAACCAGTATGATTTAACTAACTAAAAACATTGGTTTGCACAACATACAGAATGGTAGGATTACATGTAACTAAAGAATATTTTAAAGCTATGTTTCTGTAAGGATAATTGTGGAGGTGCAATATATGAAGAGGTGGATGTTAGATTATTAAAGAAAGTTTGGAAATAAAAAGGACAAGATATGGTTTTAGTTGGATCTTTTTGGGTTAGGTCAATGTTGATTGAAGGATAATAATTCTTGTCAGATTGGTCTATCCTGATTGGTATTTATTAGTTTGATCAATATTTATTAGTTCGACCATAAACCAGTTCACGAACAGGGAATATTGCTGTGTCCTGGTTCATTTTTATGCATACAGCCTAATATGGTTATTGTACCGGGTGCACCTCAGTTTTGACCAATATAACTAGGTGTAGCAAGCTGCATGCGTACCTCTTGGTATCTGGATTCTGCATGCCTCTTCTACCCATTAAGCATATAACCATCCCCCCTTTACCTTCTTTCCTCCATTTGAGATTCCTAGTCCCCTCTCAATTTACTCATATTGTCAAAAAAAAATTTGATTTAAAGCAAATCTAACTGCAAATACAGGAAAACTAGTCCTCTTTTGCCCAAAGCAAGCTAACTTCTAAGCCAACTTGAAGTAGTTTTGCATAATTTTCTTTTAGATGCCTCAAAATGAAGCCTTATTTTCATGCTTTCCTATGGTTTTATTCATGATTTTATGCTTGGACTTTGTTTAGAAAAAAAATTTCTTGTACTATTGAGATTGGATCTATACAAACTAGCCAGATTCTTTGAGCGTAGGCTGGATTTGCATGGTTCCAACATAGGTCCACGCAGATCCGACTGGGATCCATTGTGATCCGATCAATTTCTCTGTTTATCTAGTTAGAGCCATGAAGATCTAGGCTCAATCTGGGTATACGCACTCGACATTCGCTGGACCTGGCCAATATCCATGTGGATCTAGGTTACATTCTTGCCAATCTTGACTAGATCTGTGTATCTGTGATCAATATGTTTGTCGATCTAAGCTACATTCATGCAGATCTAACCAAGATCCTTCTGTATCTAGGTTACATCCGCATAGACATGAGTCGATTTCCATTATTTAAGTGTAAGTTTTGATTATGTACCTAAGCCTATTTCTTAATATTTATAAGGAAATGCTAGAAATAGCATAGTGTCGATCTATTGTGACATCTGTCATCTGGAGCACAGACGTCTATAGTGGTGCATCCTCTATAACTACGTTGGTACAGTGGAGAGGGAAAAAAGATGACATTAGTATCTAGGTCTCAATTATTCTGTTTACCTTTGCTTTCCCCTCATAAGTGGCTTTGGTAGACCTAGCTCTTGGACTTTATCCTATATGGCATTAGTAAAATCCTGCTCCTCTGTCCGTTATCCACTTGTTTGTGTCACAGGAGCATAAGGCTCTTGTCCCCTATCATTGCTACCACTAATGTCACTAGAAATTTTTGGGACCTCGTGGAGACATAATCAAAGAGGGAAGTCTTATCATCCCTCTCTAACTGTTGCTCATCAATGTCCTTTATTTAGTTAGCTAGTTGCAATGAGTTGATCTTAGCTTTGTTATGCTATGTGGATGGCTTACACTGGTTTGTTGTTCGACCAACAAAGAACTGACTAGATGTACTCCGAGGCCTCCGACCATGTCCTAACATCTATCTCTTGAATCTAACATCTTGGTCCTCATATCAAGCTACCTTGTCTTGTTGGTCCTCAATCTATTCAAAAGTGAACTTTGATGGACATGGTGGATATCTGGCCCCTTCGAGCGCAAAATCATCCATGTTTTCAGCTGTGTAATTAGTCCATCGTAGGATCTTAATCATGATTAAAAAACAGCCTATCCCCTTTCTTTGTCCTCAGCAATATAATGTAGTGGCGTACACATGTTGTAGTGCATGTGTACAAGCCTCTCCAAGTGTCTATACAGATAATTGCTGGAGTGCAGACTTATGCGTGAATTAATTAGTTTTACTCATAGCTACTGAATATTGTGGTTAGTGAGAGGAGTTGCAAAACAATTCTTCTACAATGAAGTCTAGATTTTCCATATTGTAGGCACCACTTAATTGCAGCATAATTATTGAAAAAATATTTTTGTATATATTTAATCCAGTAATCCTCAATGAGTACAATGTAAAGGGATTTTATATGTTAAATTATTGATTTCCGATAATTATATGTCATTTCCTCGATCTCATCATCAAAATTCCTCCTTGCAATCTCTTATAGATTAGGAGATGATATCCAATGATTATGCTTTTGGATGGTTGGCACTTTATATCTATCACGAGTGTCTCGAGTTGTGTAAGTATGCAGTTGAAAATTTAACCACATCTGGAATGCTTGACTAATATCTTGTTTATATGCATGGTTGATCTTGATCTACTTGACACTGAGAAAATGTTGTAGGTTCAAGATCACTGGCATTTGATGCCCCTCTCATATTAAATGAGTTGAAGAAACCTTTAATGCTTGTGGTTGGTGTTGGGATTGACTGTCACCCAAGGATTTTAATTTCGAATAATATCGCCTGTACCGGGCGGTACGTACCGGTCCGCTAACAGATCGATACACGGATCGCCCACTACCGGGCGATACCGTCGATTGGGGCTATTTCCGCCTTGTTACCTTCCTAAATCGGTCGTTACTGCCCGCTACCGGATGGTATTAACTAAGGGAGAAGAAAGAAGAGGGAGAAGAAGAGAACTTGGAGATCGGAGCCACTCTCCCTCCTCGTCTGTCGACGACTTCTCCTCATCCGCCCTGGGAGAAGAATCCTCGATGTTGCGGGGAGAAGAGAGGTGACGTCGTAGAAAATGGTTATATATATATATATACCGAGCTGTCACGGACAAACTTCGAAACAGGATGTTTGATGTAATGCTTATATATGTTCGTGTCTTTTGGCATGTTCATGCCTTGTACAGCATGTAGAGGGGCGGCCGAAGGCTTAATAGTCCCATTTTAGTTGGGTTGGTGGCCTCTTTAGGCTTGTAAATAAAGGTTGTGTCATGTGGACATGTGTGAGAGATTTTCGGTCTGTAATGGACCATTTTACCCTTTGTTGTGCCACTGTTCAGAGCTTGTAAAGTCTGTTTGTAATTTGCATTGTCTATGAAGTGTTTTTCGGAGATGTTTGCTTGTGGATCCCGATTGAGGCGTTCTCTCTAACCCGTTCTCTCTTTTGTTGGTCCTAAGGGACAATGGGAGGCTTCGGGGAGGCTGACCTTTGCGGACGGACACGCAAGGGTGTCGTACGACTTAGGCAAAACCAGCTAAGTCCGTGACAGATGGTATCAGAGCGGGACAAGCACTCATAGAAACACTTAGCATGCAAACGTGAGGGACCTAGCGGGGCTGCGTTAAGGGCAGCTAGCACACGCGCGATCGTTTGGGGGAAAACGAGCATGGAGATGTAGGGAAAAGGAGTCGCTCAGAGGAGCGGGCATCTGAGATTGGCATTCAGAGGAATGGCTAACCCTTCACGCAAGAGACACCACGAGAACAGGCAAGCTTGGATGAATGTGGAGCGCACAAAGGTTGGGATGGCTGAGTTTGAGCTACGGCTCAACGTTGACAACCATACCTTATGGTGCTCAAGACAAGCGAGGCGCTTGGTAAAGGATGAGACCATCCAAGGTGGAATGAGTTGCTCAACGACCAAAAGAGTTCTGCAAAGCTCACGGAGGTGAGGGGAATTGCTAACTCGAAGAATTTGGTACTCATGCATGGGCTTGTATGCGGACGATGGAATGTTCGTGGCCATCCCAAGGCGACCGAAACTCGGTGCCATGGAGCATTGAAACTTTCTCTTCGGCATGTGAAGGATACGTCCGTAGGAGAATGAAGTGTGCAACAAGTTCAGCATGTTGCTAGGCCTTGAGGGGTGCAGCGGGGACTATATTGACGGGGAGTCACAATCTAGCAAGTGCGTTTGCAGGAGGCAGAATAATGTACAGTTTGTTCAGCAGATCGGAGTAGTCCAAGGGGATGGTGGTATCTGAAACGAAGAGAGATGTTGCTCCAACGGGGTAGTTATCCAGGAGGGATAAGTCCCGGCTCTCCAGAGGGAGAATCATGTGGGACAGACCTCACATGTTGAGGAGTACCTCAACAAACAACAACTCCATGAAGCTCGATGGACTGAGCAAGCGGCGAGGAGTCGTCGTATGATCTCGCTTGAGAGAATGCATTGGTGGATGCATTGCGAGATCAAGTGGGGGAGCGACCCAAAGCAACTTAAATGAAGGCACACTTGGAGTCGATGTGGAGATCGGACTCAAGGGAGGGTTGACCCGTGGAATGGTGGGCGCGAGGGCCACCATCAACTCAATGTGAAAACGAGGAGTGGAGCAACTTGGGTGTAACTTGGCGAAGTACTCAAGCCGCATGAAGGGAGCCAGTATAGAAGTTGGAACGTGGAGCAGAGGCATAGTGCTTTCCTTAGACAGAGGTCAAGGACATGAACTCTTGCAGAGGCAAGAGTAGGATCATGTTGTTCCATGGGTCCTTCATTCTAACAGAGCGGACTCATCTTGCATGGTGCCAAAGACAAAGGGAGCTTCGGGGCACATGCACCTTATCTCGGAGAAGCATTTGATGGAGGAACTAAGGCGACTCAATTAGCGGAGGCGAAGTTGGGTACAGAAGGCCTTAGCACGGAGCAAGAGGACGCAGAGGCGGGTACTCTTGAAGAATATGCCACAGTGTTGCCATTCGAGTTGCTATGAAGGAAGCGGTGTGCAGCGGAGATTGTGCTGGTAGGGGCAGAGGCCCAGGATCCAGACAATGGTGCACAAATTATAGTGAAGTCGGTGGACTTCGGGAGCTACTAGGCGACGGACTGTCCTAGAGCGGTGCTTCATCTAGGTGTGACCCAAGAGTGGGTGGATGAAGGTCGATTGCCAAAGGAGCGAACAAAATCGAAGGTGGAGGAGACCCTGCGATGTATTGACATAGGCCACACATGGAGGGTTCACAATTCGAGTTTATTCCACAAGGAACAGAATACAATATAGATGTCACCAGGAGGTGACATGGTGCAGCGGATCGTGGTGGAACAGTTCGTGGCAATGCGATACAACACGACTTTGACCCGTGAGGGACTAGATCATATGGAGGTATGATCGGGAGCTACTGGGAGCTCCACTTCGGTGAACAACATGACGACAAGAAGGGCTATGGATTCAAGGAGTGAAGGCCATGGTACCGCAAAGGCGGGTCTTCCGGGCGTGCATCGAATTTTGCATCGGATGAAAACCTTGGTCATCAGCATATGGGGGCTGGGTTCCACTAAAGGAGGGAGAGCTCTTGGTCGTGAAAAGGGGTCGAGGAGGTGGAGCATGCAGAGGCAATCTCCAAGTACCGAGACAAGGCTGAAGGGCAGAGGCCGAGGAACTTCGTAAGACCGGTGTCAATGAGCTTCTCATCAAGATAGCCGAAAGTGAAGGACTTCGGGTCATGCAAGAGTGCATGACCAAGGAACGAAGCAGGCAGTACGCGGTGCTGTACCTTTGCTACTTAGTGGAGTAGGCGGCAGGGTTGATGGAGAAGACGGTACAATCCCAGAGGCGACCAAATCGATGAGAGAATTACTCCAAGTTGGGGTGAAAACTTCTCGCATTCCAGAAGTTTGATGGCATTGAGAAGGTGAATCACAGTAACTAACTCAACGCAAGGAGTGCAAACACTTCAAGTGCTTCAGAAGTGTGAGCAAAGAGCAGGCGAACACCAGTAACCAGCTTGATGCATGAAGTACAACCTCGATGAGGCGGGCGAAGTCAAGTAACCTTTGCCTTCTCAACTCTTAAGAGAATGGGCGAAACCGAGTACTCCAATTCTCTTATCTATCCAGCAGAGGAGCTCTGCACAAGTTCAAAGACCCTTCGAAGATAATGGAAGACAATAGTTGTCAAATCCTCACCAACGGTGATCAGTGCTACTGAGAGTATATTGCCCGCTTCATTTCCCAACGAAATGCCCATCGAAAGTGGAAGTGATGCGAATCTACTTGGATGTGACAACGAAGTGAAGGAAGAGTCAATGGACAAATTTTGTGGAGGAAGGACCCAAAACTTCAAAAGTTTGCGAGACGATGCTCGTTAAAGCTCCAACAAGCATCCACCCAGTTCAAGCAGCATGTGGAATTTTGAGAGACTGGCGCAGTAAGGATGGTCTTTTCCTTCATCTGGCGGATCCGCAGGAATTAACAAGGATCAACACAACTCAGCCAACCCCACACCAGAGTCAGAGTCATTGGTGAGTTGAAGCAGCATGGCGGATCAAAGATTCGACTACTAAAAAATAGCAGCGGAGAGCAGCTGGGAGTCAAGAGGCGCATTGTAGCTGGAGCAGAAGATTGAAGACTCAGCAAAGGCGAGGAGTTGCAGTGTCGACAAAGGCTTCAACGAGGACGTCGAAGGAATAAGTGGGGGAGAATGTCACGGACAAACTTCGAAACATGATGTTTGATGTAATGCTTATATATGTTCGTGTCTTTTGGCATGTTCATGCCTTGTACAGCATGTAGAGGGGCGGCCAAAGGCTTAATAATCTCATTTTAGTTGGGTTGGTGGCCTCTTTAGGCTTGTAAATAAAGGTTGTGTCATGTGGACACGTGCGAGAGATTTTCGGTCTGTAATGGATCATTTTACCCTTTGTTGTGCCACTGTTCAGAGCTTGTAAAGTCTGTTTGTAATTTGCATTATCTATGAAGTGTTTTTCGGAGATGTTTGCTTGTGGATCCCGATTAAGGCGTTCTCTCTAACCCGTTCTCTCTTTTGTTGGTCCTAAGGCACAATGGGAGGCTTCGGGGAGGTTGACCTTTGCGGACGGACACGCAAGGGTGCCGCACGACTTAGGCAAAACCAGCTAAGTCCGTGACAGAGCGGTATACCGAAATGTACCGCTCGGTATACAGTATCATATCGTACCGAGCGAATCTCGAAACCCCGGTACGGTATGAAATTTCAATCCTTGCTGTCACCTCATATTGGCATTTCTACCTAGTTTGGGTGCACCATCAGCTGCTTCACATGAATTCCTAATAAACACACATCCAGCATTGCTCCCATCAGCATCACTATTGCCATTGCCACCATTATTGCCACTGCTATTCTCGTACTGAGATGGACCAAAATCATGTATCTCATGGCATTCTTGTGCATATGATAGTGTTGTGCATAATTCCCCACTCTTATTTATCATAAATAGGTAACTCAGATGCCCATCTTAAGAACTCCTTTGCTTGTTGTTTCAACTTCACAGCTATCCTGACATTCAATTTTTACCCTAAAAGATCGACTGATGCTTTAAGTAGCATTTTCTTTGGACCAGCTGTGGGATCCCATCTATTTGGACCAGTTGTATGGATCTTTTCCAGATTGCTGATCATGGCACCAAAAAGTTTGTATCTTCATCTGGTGGAGTAATTAGCATTTTCTTTTTTAACATAAATTTTGTACTTGAGGCCTCCTTTCCATGGTGTTATTTGCCATGTGTAGCCTCATAAATCTCTTAACAGGTTCATTCTTGTCGTTTGAAATGCTCCTGGTCCAGATTGCAGGCTATAACCACCTAAAGAAACTCAGAATGGACTAGTAATTTTCAATCACCAATATCATCGTAAATTTTACTTAAGTGATATGAAAGTCAGTAGTTCAATGATGGTCAATATATTAAGAAAATTTCTTTCTCTAGCTAATGGTTTTGATCATTTAACAACTCTTATGATTTATGGAGGGGAATTTTGTTACTCTCTCTTTGAACGATTCACGTATTTCTATATTTGACTACAGAGCTGTTTGCCTGGTGAGGAATAGAAGTGGAGGTTATTTATAGTGGAAAGTGAACTGGTAGTAGGGGAAAAAAGCATTTGCATAAGAGGAACCTGTATCTTTATTGTGTCTATGCAAGGTGAACGTGAATTTGTTGTTGGAAGAAAAAGCATTTGATATTAAATGATTGGTCAAAGTTATAAGATATTGGATTAAGAGGATTTTTATCAGTAATTGTTGTTATATGTTACTTTTACTCATACTTGTACTATCCCAAGTCATTCTGAATTTGCTTAGCCTGTTATCTTCAGCCTTTAGTGTATGATAATTAAATTCATTTGTTACTTATGTTGCATGAACTATGTGCTCCAATTAAGATTAGCCTTGATTTATTTTTGCAGGAAGCAATTGAATCTTTGGCTTCACTAGTTAAGAGTGAAGATCTTCATAGGTTTTTTCTATCATTGTTGGAAAAGTTTGATCTACTAAATTTTCTAACTGAATCTAATAAACTTAATGAGGGTGACATGATAGATGTCGACAAAGAGACTGAGACTGAGGAAACAAGCAAAATGGATAAAAACCAAGAGAAAAGGTGACAGTTGTTATTTTTTTGATATACTAATGAATTTCACAATTCTTGTTATTTTAGAATTTTCTTTTATTATATATATTTCATGTTTTCTTCTTTTGCGTTAGCATTGAAGGTTTAACAACAAAAAATTATTTCTTATAAACTTGTATGATTGAATCTCTGGAGGTAGCAATATTTATTGTCAGTTAGTTTATCATTGTTAAATGCTGTACCTAATTCTTGAAATGGCGTAATTATTGTGGGTTCTCAACAAGTCTAGTTTCATAATCCATGTGTTGAAAAGAACATAACGTTAGAATCTCACTTGATAAGAGAGAAACCAATGAGTATGCTTTCCGAGGTATTACTAAAAGAATTTATCTGAAATTGCTACTGAGAGAAATGGATTGTCTTTAAGGTGGTTTTGCTTTTTTTCCTGTTGCACATAATCTACTATCTTAATGAAACGTGCTGGCACTTTGTTCCTTTGACTGAACATGCTGAAGAGATCTATGTCTAATTCATTTCTAAAATAAATCATTAGAAGTGAACATAAAGCTTTGTTTTCAACAAATGGTTTGTTTGCATCACACAATTGTTAGCTTATGGCTACTCTTATATGGCAAATTCTAGTTTTTTTTCTTTGTAGAATCAAGGAGAGAGAAACCATTCGACGATCTTTAGATTAGTTCTTAATGGAATGGTCAGTGTTCAATACAAAATCTCTGATGCAAATTGAACTTTTAGGAGACTCTTTCAAGGATGTTATTTGGTGGTATGCATGGAGTAGAATCTTAGTCCATTATTGATATCAGTAGGAGGCACAAGCATGGTCCATTATCATGTCTTTTGGGCTGACATGATAATGGTAGGAGGTGGTACACAGACACTCGGTATGGGTTGAGACCAGTTGGTGCCCTACACCATAGTGAGAGAGGGTTTGAGAGGAGGCAAAAGCGAAGGTGGAGCAGAAGAGGAAATGGCGAAATGTACTAGTTTGTGGTTGTGGTGGCTGATGAGGCGGGGCGGAGTGATGACAAAGACAGAGGAGGCTATGGCAAAGCTGGAGAGAGTGATAGGCAGGAAGCTACAGAGGAATAGAAAGGGTGTTGTTGTTGACAACTTTCAACAACTACTGAGAAGAAGAGGAGGGCTGTTGACATCCTTTTGATGGCTCGACATATAAAAGGAAGTAAAAAAAAGAGACCTAATGCAGTACCAGGTGGTAGTGTTATTACCCAGTACAACTCAATGTCAGTCGTCTTACCATGTGGTATATGCTCAACATTGAATTGGGTCATGCAATTTTGTTTGGTATGCATCCCTCTTGGTTGCAGTGATTGCAAAAGGCGCTCGGGCGAGGCGAGGCGAGGCCCGAGCGCCTCGTTAATGTCCTAGGCGGCGCGCTTCAAACAGGCGCCGCCTGGGCGCTCGCCCGAGCCCAGGCGCTGGGCGCTTCGGGCGAGCGCCTGGGTAAACCAAGGCGACCGAACCAGAATTTTAGGTCTGGTTCGGTCCTGGTTCGGTTGTTAGTTGGTTCAATCGAACCAACTAAACCGATATAACCCTAACCCTAACCCTAACCCAACACTAACCTGCTGCCGCTGCCGCTCTCGATCCCGATCCCAATCCCGATCGCGATCTCGTCACTCGCTGCCGCTGCTCCCGCTGCCGCTGCTCGTCGCTGTCGCTGCTCGCGCCTCCCGCGAGCCTTCCCGCTGCTCGCGCCTCCCGTGAGCCCTCTCGCTGCTCGCGCCTCCTGCTGCTCGCGCCTCCGGCGAGCCCTCTCGCTGCTCGCGTCTCCTGCGAGCCCTCCCGCGAGCCTTCCCGCTGCTCGCGCCTCCCTCGAGCCCTCCCGCTGCTCACGCCTCCCGCGAGCCCTCCCGCTGCTCGCACCTCCCGCGAGCCCTCTTGCCTCCTGCGAGCCCTCCCGCGAGCCTTCCCGCTGCTCGCGCCTCCCTCGAGGCCTCCCGCTGCTCGCGCCTTCCGCTCCCTTTCCCTTTCCCGCTGCCGCTGCCGCCGCTCGCCGCTGCTGCTGCCGCCGCCGCTGCTGCTGCTGCTGCCGCCGCCGCTGCTGCTGCTGCTGCCGCCGCCGCTGCTGCTGCTGCCGCCGCCGCCGCCGCTGCTGCTGTCGCCGCCGCTGCTGCTGCTGCCGTTGCCGCCGCTGCTGCCGCCACTCGTCGCTGCTATTGCCGCCACTCGCCGCTGCTACCGCCGCCGCTCGCCGCTGCTTCCTCGTTTCTCCATCAGGCTCAGTATACTCTTAATATTAAGTTTATTTGAATTTTGAAATGATTAATTTTTTGTTAATAGATTAATAATATATTATTTTGATTTTAATGTTGTTAATTTTTATTTATTTGAAATTATTGTTATAATTATATTATATATTTTTATAATTTAGATAATTTTAAATAATTATATTATATATTTTTATAATTTAGCGCATCGCTTCGCTCGGGCGAGCGCCTAGCGCCTCGGGCGTTTATGGACCTTGGCGCCTGGCGCTTTTTAAATCACTGCTTGGTTGTTGGACTAGGAAATATCTGGCTTGTATTGCAGATACAAGCAGTATTTTAATCCATGGTGGAATGGATTTAAAAACTGATTGGTATG
Organism: Musa acuminata AAA Group; assembly: GCF_036884655.1. Lineage (NCBI taxonomy): Eukaryota > Viridiplantae > Streptophyta > Magnoliopsida > Zingiberales > Musaceae > Musa > Musa acuminata. The sequence continues at coordinate 4,906,096 of NC_088337.1, read as the reverse complement.
TGCATTGTACCAACTGTTATTTATTGGTCCAGTGAAGGGGTGGTATAGGACCATATGGATTGGTACTGGTTAGTATACATCAGTGTACCACCTAGTATACTGGTAACATACCAATTTGATAGATAACCAAAACCCATACTCGGGTCAATTCACATCCAACCATATAAGTATGCAATTTTGCACGGTCTGCATTCTGATTGGTTGTTGGATTAGGAAATATCCAATTCATATTACCGATATGAGCAGTATTTTAATCCCTGGTGGAATGGATTCAAAAACTGATTGGTATGTGCATTGTACCAACTGATATTGGTCCAATCAAGCAGCGGTATCGGACCGTATGGATTGGTTCTGGGTAGTATACATCGGTATACCAAACAGTATGCTGGTAACAAACCAATTTGATAGATTACTGAAACCAATAGTAGACTGAAATTTACAATTTACCATACAAGTATGCATCTACTGCTCGGTATAACTCGTACTAATTACCCTATTGTGCAGTTTGCTTGGTCCGCATCTCAGTTGACTATTGGACTGGAAAGTGCTTGCTTGCACTGACCTTAATGGGCAGTATTACACTCCATGGTGGTATACTGGTACGTATGCCTGAGTATGTGCATGGCCTAGGAAACACTTGGGTTCATTTTCCTAAGTCTGCAACTGAAACTATCTGATCTAAAAGCTCTTGGTGATTGAAGACATACCATGTACTTCTTGCCTATTACCATCCTATGGTTGATAGGCTTTCATTGTTTATCTGGTGGCATGCCAAATAAATTAGAATCATCTATATAATGGAAGGAATTCAGTATTAAGTGAGAGAAACATTAATCGCATAAACATTGTTATTAGTTATTTGATTCAAATGAAATGTTTGTTCTTAAGATTTTGCATTTGAGCTTTTGCCTCCAAATTAGAGGTCTATATGTGGTTTTGGTGGCATCTTAATGGGAGAAATTAGTTCTTGTTTATCTTGGGTTACAATTGATGCATAGTGTTTGCCTAGTGGATGGTTAATTTGCTTTGGGAAGTATTATGTCACAGGTATCTAGGATTAGTAGTATGTTGTTGCACAACTGATGCAGCCCCTTAAGTAAAGGTTCAGATTGAAAACCAGCATAAGGCTACTGCTGTCCATGTTTATGGCATGAAGTAGTTGCTATTTGAACAAAAACAAAAAAGAATAAAATGAGGAACAGGATTTCCTTTGGAAGTATTGGAGAAAGAGGATATTAGTGATAGGTATGGAATACCAGAGGAAATGTGAGCAATCAAATAAGCAGAGAGGAAAAAAGGTTCAGCAGTAACCAAAAACTACTGTTCCATTAGCAAATAGCTTCCTGTTAATAGCCAATTTCCTTTCATTATGTAATACTTCAGTTGACCTCTAACAATACCTGACATAAGTCTTGAAATTCCCTTAACACTGCTCTCAAGTGACATAACAAATGAACTACTCAACTAGCTGGACACCTTTTGTAATCCAAAAGGTGTCCAAAATACAATGTATGTGAGCCTTTGAAGATCAGTACAGATTCATAAACTGATCTTATATAATGGTGACCCATTATCAGCCTAACCTGTTTTATCTTGTGACTCTTGTCCTGCATATAGAAGCTGCATAATGTTGGCTTTGGTTGGACCCAACATTGATGCAACTTGTTTTATCTTGTCCTGCTCATAGAAGCTGCATATTGTTGGCTTTGCTTAGTTTGGTGAATTTGATCCTCAATCAAAACATTTTACTTTGAACTCAAGCTACCTAATCTTATTTATAATTTTATATATTAAACAAGAGGGATGTATGTGAAGCAAGGTTTGCAATACCGAATGATACTGTCCGTACCGAGCGGTATGTACCGGTTCGTCAGCAGACCGGTACACGGACTGCTCGCTACCGAGCGGTAGCATCGATTGAGGCCGTTATCATTGACGGTGACCAAGGGAGAAGAAAGAGGGAGTCTACGATGATCGAGGGATAAGAAAGAGGGAGAAGATGAAAGAAGAGGCAGAAGGGGAAGAAAGAAATAAGGAAATAAAAAAGGAGAACTTGAGATTGGTGCCGCTCTCCTCGTCTGCGACGATTTCTCATCTGCATGGTGGGAGAAGAGTATCGACATTGCAGGGCGAAGAGAGGTGATGACGCAGCGAAATTTTTGTTTTTCTGGCGACGTCGCCCCGTGTGGGGAGAAGAGAGGTATACCGAGCGGTTTACCTCTCTTATATATATATATATCGTTCGGTATACAGTACTGTATCGTATCGAGTATTTCTTGAAATTCCAGTACGGTAATAAATTTCAATCCTTGATGTGAAGGATCTTAATATTTCGAGAGATGTATATACTAAATCAAAATATGTAAGGGCAAATATACTATTTCCAACTTTGAAAGGATATATAAAAACTCCTTTGTCTTAAATTTATCATTATTTTATAAGTATATTTCAATTTGTTAATTTACTATATATCTTTATTTCCTTTTCTTTTCTTTTCTCTTCTCTTTGTTTGTCTTTCTCATTTTCTCTTTCGTATGATTCCTTTTTCCTCTTCTATTATCCATGGATGGTCAAGATGCTTATCTGGTAGAAGTTATCTAATAGAATTGGAGATATTTCTATTCTCTGAATTAAAAAGCCTGTAATCCATGTGGCATGAGAGTCAAGTTTCTTCGCTTTTTCTCTTCTGCATCTACAGTCCCCTCTGTCTCTGCCGTGTGCAGTTGGCAGAGCAGTAGAGTCACACTGCATAGCTGGTGGAGGCACCTTTTTTCTTCTTCAGCTAGATTGAGCTAGTGGCTACTGGCAAGCACCTGCTGCTATTCTTGTTCTTCTCCGCAGACTGACCTGTATCGGCTAAAGTTTGGCCTGGTACTGTGTTATATCATTGGTGGCCAACTCTGGTCACGTGGAGTTATATCATTTACAGGTACTCTGAGTTTTGTCGTATAGGCTGATGTCATGGATAATATGCTGAATCAAGGCACCATTGGATAGGTTTACTAGCTGATGCAATCATATTATTGGTATGTTGGAGTCATTCATTCCTTTATCGATTTGCATTGTTATAATGTTATTCAGTTTTTTCAAAAGTGAGCGCCTCACAAAACCTCCGGCGAGGCATTTCAATGAAGCGTTTCTCGAGTGCTCATCTGGGCCCAAGTGTCGGGCAAGTGCTAAGACAAATAGGGTTGATTTCAAACTTTGGTTCAATTGGACAAGTTGGTTCAATCGAACTAACCGATGTAGTTACCCTAACACCCCTCGCCCGCAGCCCCCAAATAGAAAGAAAATAGAGGTGAAAGCAAAACCCTATGTTCGCCACCTTCATTCGCTCCGCCATCGGCAACCTTGTCCACCACTGGAGTTGTGTCTGCCACTGTCGGCAACCTCGTCCACTGCCTTTGTCCACCACTGTAACTCCATTCGCCACTCTCTCCTTCCCCCACCTTCCTCTACAGTCGCTGGTTATTTCTCTTCTCAGTTCCCTCTTGAAAACTGTTTAGTACTGGTTAGAATTGTTTAACACCATATTGATTAACTCTTTAGAATTGTTTAGCACTGGTTAGTAACCTGTTTAGCATAGGTCTCCATCAGGTGCACCATCTTGCTCATGTTTAGACTCTGCTAGGAGTTCTTAAGTTCACCTAGGTAGGAACATCACATTGAATTTCACCCATTTTTGAAAACACTGCTTAGAACATACCAGTATATATATTTTTTAAAATTTAATATTCGGGAGCGCCTCTGGTGTTTTAGAACCTTGGCACCTTTTAGCGCCTGGCGCTTTTAAAAACACTGATGTTATTTGAATTGCTAGGTAAAGCCCTTGCTTTCTATTCTGTTTTTACAGTAGAGGTTGTTATTCTTGCTCTTTCTCTACAGAATATTGGGAATACATGCCCCATCATGCTGCAACTTTTGTTTCTTGGGCAAATTAATTTACTGTATCTTGCTATCAAAAGTAGCTTTTCCTCCTATCGAATAGATTGAAGTGAAAGCTTAGCCTTTATCTTTAACTTATGAGTTCGTTGCTTTCAAACTAATGGTTTTTTATTACTAGAAGAGGCAAACACATTTTTTGCTTATATTTTCTCTTGAAGTTTTCTTTAATACACAATTGATGTTGCAGTGGGGTTCCATTAGGACAATATGACAATATATTTGATACACTTTTTTTGTTGCTGATATGGGAATCAGCTTATAAAAAGATTAATCTGAGCTTTTGTCAATGCAGGTGTTTGGTTATTGATCTTGCTTCCTCATTTGTTGAAACTGCTGATGAGAACCTGGTTAATACAATGTTTGATTTTATTAACACCTCTTTGTTGGTATCGTCTTTAAATAACTTCTCTTCTTTGAAGCAATGACATACTCAAAATTTTCACAGTACAGTTTAATTTGATTACTTGCTTTTTTTTTGTCTCAGGATACTGATAATACAAGCAAAGCAGAGGAATTGTCTACTTTAAGAAAAATTCTTGAGGTTAGCAAAAACAAGTACTGGAAACTTCTGTTCATATCGAAAAACCATGTACCTTCATCACTAACTCTTACTTTCATGTTCTCATGCAGAAGCATAGTTGGTTTTGTTCTGTCCGGATTGATGATTTGATTTATCTTCTGCAAGGTGTGAAAAGTCATGATGATAACATGATTGAAAAACTTCGGCTATCATGTTACCATTTTCTATTGGTTCACGTTATAAAAGTGAGAACTTATTATAGATGCATCCACATTTGTTTCCATGTGTGTTTTTTTGCATATATTTATATTCCTACTGTTGATGAGGTTACATTATATATTTAAATTATATGATGTGGAATAACAATCTTGTTTGGACATGTTGAGGCCTTCTTAGTTGATTCATTCTTTATCTTCTCCTCAGGCAGTTATTATTATACCTTTTTTTGTACAACTATTTGTCCATCTCAATTTCCTAATCATTGCTACACTAGCTTTCTAGTTACTTTGTTTGGCAAGGCCAGAGTCTGATTCACAAACAGCGAATTCCCTTTGATGAGCTTGTGATGGGCCTCATAGATTACCATTCTGCAAGAAAAATATTTTGTCTTTGCTTTTTGAAGTTGGCAACACTTGCTTTCTTGGATGATCAGTCAGGATTGTTCAGCAGAAAATTTTGTAATATGTCATTTGGTTAATAATCTTATTTTCTTCTGTTTGTTCCATTCTTTGCAGATCAACGAGGAGAAAACGAATACAAAGGCGTTTTTAATCTTGAATGAGATCATACTGAAACTTAAGGTTGTGTAACCATCGTTGCATCTATCTAGTTTCCTTGGTGTTTGATATGATTGATCTGAAAATTGAACACATGTTTTATGTTCATTTGAAGTAGGAAAATTCACACTAAAAGCTGCAGTTGCATATTGCTCTTAATTTTTTTTTCAGTTGTATACTTGAAAGTGTTGTGACTTTAACACTTGAGTTATAAATTATTTTATAGGAGAATTTTGTAGCAAATATCTGAGAATTTTTTTTACAATTGATACTTGATATTATGACTTTTGTTTTCATCTTTAATACCTCAAATGCAATATGTAAGATTAGTGTCAAAGAGTCAAATGAAGAAAGAGACACAAGAGAAGTGGCCGTCGAAATTACAAATCTAGTGAGAACTAGGAAGATCCATCTCATTAGATGCAGTTCTTGCTCATGCCTTAAAGAGCTGCCTTCTTATGTCCCCTTACAGAAATATAACAAAAGCAGCAACATGTACAATTTTTGCAACATATAAGTGGAAGGATTAAACTAAAAAGCATAAAGTCAGGATTGCTGTTGATCAAAATTTTGTATAAGAAAATCTGTAAGCATTCTGAGCTAAGTTGCAAGCAAGTTGGGCTGAACATTATTGGCTGCCAGTTACGAGGTACAGAAGCATGCCCATGTCCACATGAACCAGATCTTGTAAATCACATCCTTGAGCAGTTCATGTCACAATTTGGAATCTCGAGCAAACTCCTTAAGATTCAGATCTTACAGTCTTTAAAATTAACATTTTTTCCTCCCAAATAACCTTTGGGAATTCAAAGCTTGAGTTTCATTCGTGTGGTGATGACCTAGATCCAAATATAATTTATTTTCATTTTCAGGAACAAGGAGATAGCAGAGAATGAGAGGCACTCAGGTATTGTTGGGAAGGTAACTCTTGGTTAATGATACGATTCATAGCAAGCCTGGTTAGGTCATTTGGTGTAACCTGAGTCTCTTATAAGCAGTGAATTGGCTGTTAATGCAGGAAACCTTTGATTTCATTTTGACCTGACTCTGCTGGATCCAACTCATGAAATTGTTCAGTTCGGTTGGGTTTTTTGTAATTTTCAGGAAATGACAGTTGTCCCAAACCAACCCAAGCCTAACCCAGATCCACCTAAAACGTAATCTGATGTTCACAATTGACATTCCATAATATGCTTATGTAAACTTCAGTCTAGAGCATGCATTTTGGGGTTCTCCTATCATTGACAATTGACAATTGACATTTGACATTCCATAATTGACATTCCATAATTTGATTGTAACCTTCTATCTAAGTTACTAATTGGTCAAAATTTTATGAATTGCTTTTGAAAAACTAAGCACCAGTTGATTTTGGAAAACCAAGTTATTAATTAGTTGTTCTAATAAATAATTTGTATTATTTAAAACTTATATTAAAATAAACTTTTGTTTTTAATTCTTTATTCAAAACATATTTTACATTTTTTTTATTTTCTTGTGCATCACAATTTTTTTTCTCTATTATAATATTTGACAGGGAATTTTTTAGTATTATTTTTATTTTTGAACTTCTAATCGTGTATTTTAACTAAACTCCATTTGAACAATTGACTGATGAACTAATGCATTGGTCCACTGCTCATTCCAAAAATTTAACTTGATAGAAAGTTCCCAACTTATATTTAAACCCTTTCACCAACAGCCTTTTAACAATATCATATATGGGCATGTTATATAGTGGCTCAAACATTGGGGTGAAAGGGGGGGCAGGGCTAGGATTTAAACTCTAGACCGACTTTGGTATCATAAAAAATGATGACTTTGGTTACCACTAATCCTAAAGGTAGTTATACTTAAACGTGAAACAATCGACTTTGTGGGTCCTAACACTTCTCATTTCTGACCCACTTAACCCAAAATTAGACCACAAAAGACTTGGATTTGTTCAGGGCTGTAAGTGTTCTACTGAGGAACTTCAAGTGTTGTGTTGAATAAGGGTTGAGTTGGTTGTCCATCCCAATGATACCCACCAACTTGCAGCTTTAGTGAACATGCAAAGGAAAGTTTTGCATTGGAGTCTGATCAGACTGTTGGATTGTTACACAGTTCAGAGCTATAATGGAAACTATGTACTATTGTTGGGCATTAGAGCTCAGACTATAATAGTGTTTGTGTAGGAAGTAGGAACAGTAGAAAGTTCTGTTGTAGATATATGAACTACTAGCATGATACTAGGAAGAAAATGCAAGTATTCAAGGCAAAGAACAAGTAAATTTGTAGAAGCCAAGGAATAGGTTGCACCAAAAATAAGGCTAATATACTTATGAGTTGCATATTAGATCTTCTTAGTATGCATTGTCAATTTTCAAATGAATAACTCAATTTTCTACCAAGGTGTACAGTAAGTCATATTGGTCTTTCTCGATGGTAGTACATAAATCATGTAAGGTTGATGGTGTGCTCTTGGTAATACGATCTACTTGTATTGCTTGTACTTGTCTGCGCTTGGTATGTGCCTTGGTACTCTTGCTTGAGAATCAAAATCTTAATGGTGCATGAGATGGAAATTTCTGGAAACAACCTTTGAGAAATAAATGAATATATCTGTAGTATTAATCAATATGATGTATAGAAATGAGCTAGAAATAAATCTGTTAGAAGAAATTAGGCTCAGAACTTTCAGCTTCCATCAGCACATGATGTGATACTCATCATTGCGAAGGGAATTTCATTTGGTATATGACATTTTTAAATAAGCTGTTGGTATAGTTTTTTTGAATCTGACTTCACAAGTATTGCTTTTACATGCATTATGCAGTCTAAGAAAGAATCCAGAAAATTGGCATATGATACATTGTTGGCAACAAGTTGTAGCCTGAAGAATTCCCAATTTGACAATGCACAATCAGATGTTCAACGACTATTTGTCATGGTAATTTAGAAACTCTTTTGTAGTTCATGTAGCTTGATTGTATATATTTTCTGTAGTGTCATATTCTATGTTGCTGATGTAGATTATTTTCATGTCTACCCAAGAACTTATATAGTGTTTTTACCTGCTGAAGCTTTAAGATTCAGAATTTGCTTATCATGCTGACAGTGTTTATATACCATATGGGAAACCCAGCTATTTTATTGGTTTATTCACTTTGTAAAATTTCTGTCCTTTTTTTTACATTTAACTAGTATGTCTTTACCTATCTCTTCAACTCATGTTTCTTTAGTTTTAAATTGTCCCTTTCATCTTCTCTTATTGTGATAGAATACATGTGCACCATTTTCCCATACTTATGAATAGGAAGGAGCATATTGTGATTTTCCTCTTACATGGAATTTCAGGATGATGATATATTATCTATAATTTACATTGGTCTCATCCTGTAGGAACACTGAACATAGGATTTTGAAATACATGCTTACCCTAGGCTATGATTAATCTGCAGTTGGCCATGCTGTTGGCTGCTGGTAAACCATACCATATAACAACAAGTAACATGCCAGTGTCTGGGTCCACAACTAGCATGTCAGGTAGCATATCTGTGATGCATGTGGATTCAGGGTCACAATGGCAGGGAACATGTTATATATATAATAACATCATCCTTCTAGGCATATGCTTTTGAGTTATTCAGATGATATGTCCTTGGGTTCTAGTTGTGGTGTGACACAGTAAGATATGAGAAAATAATTTCGAGTTGGTTACATACGGCATGTTTATTTCACTAAATTTAATTCTTTCTTTTCTGTCATTGATTTTCAGGTAATGGGCTATCTTTCTAGTTCATCTCCTCATATCATGAGTGGTGCAATTTCTGCCCTTTCATTGCTTATATACAACGATGCTGAGTTTTGTCTGGCTGTGCCAAACCTGATACCTTCTGTCTTAGTTTTGCTACAAAATAAGTCTAACGAAGTTATTAAAGTAAGTTTATTAATCACTTTTCCCTTGGTTTTTTTTGTTTGTTCTTTTGACATCATAATATAATGTTTGGATTGTTTAGGCAGCTCTGGGCTTCGTTAAAGTGTTGGTTTCATCGTTGCACTCAAAGAACCTAATTATTCTAGTACCTGATATTCTGAATGGAATATTGCCATGGTCATCAATTTCAAAACATCATTTCCGATTGAAGGCATGTTTTTTTTTGTTTTTTTTTGTAGTCCTAGAAGTGTTCGATTTCTTTGCCTTTTCATATGTGAAGTTTGCATGATTGAGCTGCTATTTGATAATCACAGGTTGCAATTATCCTCGAAATTCTTATAAGGAAGTGTGATTATGAGGCCATTGACGGCAATGTGCCCAAAAAATATAAGGACTTTGTCAATTCCGTTGTGGAGGTAAAGTATCTTGTTTTATATGCCTTGATAACAATAGAAATTGCAATTGAAGTTTTTTTTTCCATTTTCTCCTGCTAAAAATTGCCAAGGCTTTAATCTGAACCTTCAGTGTGTTTCTATCTAACTTGAATTACATCATTAGGAATCACTATAGACAATAAGATGAATGAAGTTTAGTATTCTCATATTTATCTTTTGATGACAAACTTGTTGAATTTTAAAATGGAAATATTGAAGTTCCTATTGGCTGTTGGCTGGACCATTAAGCATTAAGCATGGTTCAAAATTTTGGTTCTTGAACCCATATTGGCTGTTGGCTGGACCAGTATGTGTCTAGTTTGTACCAGCATACTGATACATGGGACATCGGGATGCCGATCGACACCGAAAAGGTTGGAGGAGAATACTAAGAACAGAGTAAGAGGAACAAGAGGTGGAATACCAAGCCATGACCAGCGGATTGTGCAAATAACAAGCAATGAGAGGAGGAACGGGGATTTGGGGATAGAGCAAGAGAGACAAGCATGAAAAAGATTGGGCATGTGCAAGAGAGATCTGGTGTTAAAACCTAAAAGGAAGCATCTGATAAGAAAGCATCTAATAAGGCATGGGCTACAAACTGGACTAGACTAGACCAAGCCAAAATGCCGGGTCCTTGTGTAGGTTAAGCCTCAAACTGGTAGATACCATCCAATATATATCAGTCTGGATGAAACTAAAAACATACTATGCGCTTTAAAGCATGATATTTTAGTAGTAGTTGTTCCTTGGAACTTCTTTGCACTGCCGCTTACTCTTTGCTAAAGCCATATCTATTTATGTTTAAATTACCTACGAATCTCCTTTGCCATGCTTTTATACTTAATGATCATCAAAGTTCATATTTCATTAATATTTTCTTTTTTCCGTCCAAGTTCCAAGTATCCTCTTCTTCGATTTGTTCTTGGAAAAAACTTACATTATTTTCTTAATTCCATCATCTGGTTGTAGTAAAAATTTAATTGGAGCAACCATTCAATATCTTATTGACAAATTATAATCTTGTTCTGATATAATGTTCTTGTACTCTGGCTAAAGGTAATTTACTATCATGGCATAGAGCCATGCTTTCTTATTGTACAGCTGTTATGATTTCTATATTTGTCGAGAAAAACTGCCAATGTTCATGGTATAAGCTTTTGCCATAGAAAAGACTGTGATATGTTGAAAATGCAAGTTTAACAACGACACCTGATGTTCTGTGCATAATCTCATGACACTTGTAATTCCAGAGCCGTCAGAGAAAGAAAAAATCTGAATGTCCTGCCAATCCTGATGCGCCATGTGATTCAAAAGATCCTGTCATAAAAAGGTTGGTAATACGTTGCACATATGATTTATTCCTCTCGGAATATGAGCTATATGTGCTCTTGTGATGGATGGTATTCATATGCAGAGGGAAGAAAAGGATTCTTGACGATGTACCACAGAAGAAGGATTCAGGGCTAAGATCTGGTGTCATAAGAGGGAGGGGAAAGAAACAGAAGAGTGATGCTTACAGCATGAATGGGGCTGCTGCGACCATAGATAAAGGCAGGCACCACCAATCGATCAACCGCACAGCAAGCATCGCAAATAAGAGGATCAAGAAGAATAATGCAAATCAGAAACCCAAGCAAGTCGAGAGACTGAAGTTCAAAAGAAAAAGGAGAAACAAGGAAGAACAGTAAGTTTTTTCTTTGCGGGGTAGTTCTATAGCAAGCAAGAAGCATCTATTGAGGTCAACAAACCGAAGATTAGGCAATGCAGAAGTCGTAATCCAACGAGGGTTCATTAGCATTTTTTTAGATTCATGGATGATGCTGGAGTTTCATTGTCATTTCTAGTGTATCACTTAGCTTTACGGAAATGGCACAGCCAATTTTGTTCGTCAGTTTGTATCAGAAGTATGTATCATCGGTGTATGAAGGGAGGATTCGAATGCAGCAGTCGAGTTAGCCGCTGCAATACATGTAATCGAAGTCGAATTAATATCCAGGATGGAATGTGTGTTCTCATGCCCCTATGATGGGATTAGGAATCTGAAAACGAAGGATTACGATAGTGGTCCGCCATCTAATATCCAATTATCATCATGCAACAAATCTGAAATAATCCATAGCACCAAATAAATTTATTGCCGGAGTTCTGAGTAGTTTATATTATCATAAAATAAACAACAGTAGCTCATCCACAAAGGAGTAAAATGAAGCAGTAGTCTATTGTTCTTCGAAGGCCCATTGGTTTTCATCTCGAACCTGCCGCTCCTCCTCCTCGGTGAAATCGCTCTCGATTGAGAAGTACGCTCTGACTTCGTCCACCGACATATCCTTAATGCCGTCAGCGATGGTCTTGCACAACAGGTTCAGCAGCGGCCTCGACTCGAGAAAATTTACAGCTATTAGGACCTGGAACAACAGTTCCTTGTTCATATCCACGAACGCCATGTCGAACGCTTCGAGTTGGTCTCTGTCGATCGCCTCGGCATGCTTTTCCCAGTACTGTATCACCTTGGCGAGCACGAGACCAGTAACGTTTAACACGGGGACTACGAACTCATCGACATCGTCTTCCATGTCTAGAATCAGATTCTTGATCATCTCCGATTGGTTTGCTACCGCTATGTCTACCTCAAATTTCTCTTCGTCGGAAGACACGAGAGTAACAACAGTCTTCGTCGGCTTCGGCTGGGATGACGATCCCTCCGCTGCCTCGGTGATCACCTCTTTACCTTCAGACGACATGCTTGGCTTTGCAACACTCGAAGCTTGACCGAAGAAAAAGGAAAAAAAAGGGCATATGAAATCTTTAGACATTTAGCACACATTACGGGAATTGCTTAATGGTGCATGGTAGTAATCACAAGCTGTCATATTAGGCTACCGTCGCTAATCTACGATCGTGGAACAAAATGTAATTTACTCTCGCAGTTACTTTTAATAATATTTCAGTTTAATCATGCATCAAAAATGGATAAAGAATAAGATCCGGATTCGATTAGCATACTCCTATCAAATTACTAAGTCATAACACAAAACCCCACATCTTATTTTACTCATAGGTGGCAATTCTAATGGAATTATAGATTGCCAATAATACCTAGTGAGAATTCCAATCAAATTAGAGATTCACAAATGATACAGTGAACACATCATTATTTTGTTTAACAAAGATTAATAGAAAAAAAAAGTAACTATGTGCCCGTCTCCTTTTTATTAGAATTCCAGTAATAATGAGTCTTAGTCAAATTAGTAAATGTTAACTCGGACAAGAATTCATGCATGAATATCTCTAATATTTTTATTGATTCTATTTTTTTCTCCATGTGGATCTTAGAGGATGACTTGAGAGGAGGGGGAGATGGTGATATCATAGAGGAGATGACAAACCTTACATCCAAAACCTATTTTCGGAATCGATTAGAAATGTCGATAGAGCTTATATAGGTTTCTAAACTCTCTATAATTTTAATCGTATCTATAAATGAAACATGTTACTTCTAATCAAAATCCCTGTTATAACTCGATGTTCAGATCGAATGTCATCGGCTCTCTTCACCTCAATCATCTATTATATCAAAGTCTAATAACAAACAAAAAGACAAAATTAATGGAGTAAAAGGATTTATATAGTATCACTACTAAGTGAATAGTCTTTAAAATTTACTCTTCCTAAACAACTTCATGAATTTTATTATTTTGTTATCAACATGAATGAGGAAGAATAGTTTAGCATAAATATATATTTTAAAAAAAGGAGTCTTACTTATCGTCTTGTGATGAAGCTCTACCTTTAGCGTCTAGGTATACCCCCCTCCAACCACTTTAAATGTTTGAGTATTCCTCTCTTCAATTGCTTTGAGCGACGATACAAGGGGAGAGACGATGAACATTTATACAAAAGCGATACACACTACTTAGGCATCTAAAATAGAATCGAAAATCAATTAGGATTTTGATCGGATAAATTCATTTAGAAAAACTCATTTTATCTTTTCCTAATAGAAGGCCTCTCATTTATAATATGATAAAAGTATCCCAAGTACCTTTTCCCTCTTTTCTTCCCTAATTTTTCAATCCTAACTTTCCTCTAATTGGCCTGACCTATTCGATTGGATCTGTTCAATACAACTCATAGATTAATTTATACTAAATAACACTAAGTAATATTATATGTATATTAATAAAAAAATTGGTAAAACTAGTATTAATATAAAGTATCAATATCATAAAATATAATAAGATATTGATGAATTAATTAGTAAAATAAAATTCATATAATTGATTTAATTTAAAATGTAATATAGTTATTTGTATATTTTAGTAAAAATGATGATATTTATGGATAATTATTAACTATGCCTAGTGTCATTATAAGCACCTAATGCAGAGGTTTTCATCTTATAATATTTATTAATTTCATACTTAAGCCCTCATTTGAACTTTTTTATTATAATTTTAATCGAAATAAATCAAAATTGTTATATTACCCTATTGGGAAATAGTATAACTAGCTCAATTGAGGTCAAAATCCACTGAATTCTTCCATACTAGTTTTTTTAAAAATAAATTTGGACTGTCTTTATTTTTTTATAATACAAAATGGCCAGCTGTCTTGATCTTTGGTAATATAAAATTTAAAGTATGCTGATTTTGATTATTTTTATTTAAAAATATCTTATATGAAGGTTAAGAAAGTTGTTATGTGAAAAATATTATATATGAAGCTTAATTACAATATTTTTGAATAAGATTATTTTATTTTTTAGGCCATGTTCGAAATAAGTTTAATCTCATTCAAAATTGATATAATTGGGTCAAATGAAGCTATATTCCATTGAATCATTTTGAAAACCTTCTAATTTTGGTCCTCACATGAAAAGATATCTTTGCAAGAATCCATTCCAATGATCCATATTTTATTTTATTTTCCATAAAGCACCCCTCATTTATAATACAACAAAAGTATTCTCAAGATACTTTTCATATCATCTTCCCTTTAATTTAACCAACTCATTCATTTAATAAAATTTATGGAACTAGTCTTATAAATCAACCAATATCATAAAAAGAATAAAATGCTGATAAAATAATAAAAAATTAAAATCATATTATTGATAACAACAAAAGATCAATCGCATTAAGCACCTCTTTACGTTGATGCATTTTTATTTTTTGAGTTCGGAAGCTTTGGAAAATTCATTCTTTGATGAGTAACTTTCCCGTCATCTCTGTAGAGAAATATGTGAGTTATTCTACCTCAATAATAGTATCTATTAAGCCCATGATTTCAGATTCAGATCACATAGGAAGCAAAAAAAAAAAATCTTTCTCAGATATATCTTGGATATCTAATTAGTGCAAAAAAACTGGTTCATATAATATCAAATTTTAGATGTCTAATGAAATCACGTCAACTTCCACCACATGTTAAACTCTATGTTCTATGGCATAAAATGATTTTGTAATTCAGTCTTTAAGGCTTCCCAAGTGTGTTAGATGTCAGAACAACCTTGCTGCATGTCATCCCAACATGTGTGCCATCATAATTTTGCATCATCTTTAGTATATATACATCCTCGCTAATAACACCTTGCAATTCTATAAAGTATTAGTCCATAACAAAAAGAATTTTACATTTATCGACTTAATATTATAAAGGGAAGATTTTTTATTTGGTCTTATGACGTGTCATACATATTTAATAGATATCTACATTACATATATATATATATATATATATATATATATATATATATATATATAGTAGGTGTATAAATAATCACACATCACATGAGCAATCATACCAGATGATCATGGACTACATCATAATGTGATTAGGAAGTTAGTGAGCCTAATCACTCATATCAAGATCTATGTATACAACGGTGTATCTCCATGTCCTGTGATCGTCTATCTCGTCCTCGTCGATTTCGTCTGCATCTCGACGTATCTTCATGCGTCACGATCGTCCGTATTAACCTTGTGGGTCCCGCTATCGCTTCCACTCTCCCGCTGCGCCTCCTCGTGTGATTACAACTTAATCATAGACACATAGGCCCGACAATAAACGAGAACAAAATTGGAGGTTTGTAGGCCCCAATAATAATAATAATAATCACATGTACACACATCACATAGTCCATAATCATCCGTCCACATCATACATCACATGTAAATATCGTTATGTAGGACTACTAGATGATGATGATGATGATGATAATAATAATAATAATATTATTATTATTATTATTATTTAATTAATATTTTCTAAAATTAGGGACAAATAGGAATTTTTTTGAATTCTGAGGGGTATTTTCATAATTTGGACAAAAGGATAAAATTTGAAATTTCTAAAATTTCGAGGGCAAAACTATCTTTTACCGAAAAAAACCCTAACCCTTCTTTCCCTACTGCTATGTTGTGGTCGCCGCCACCTTGCCCGCGACAGCCACGGCGCTGGGAGGAGGGTGCGCTGCCCCTGCAGGTGGGTACCCCAGTGGGCGACTCTACCCACGGGCAGGCGCTGTTGCCCCGCGGTGCCTCTGCTCACTAGCACAGCGCCTGCAAGTGCTGCTGCCCTCGCGACTTCTTGCCTATGGGTTGCATGCTATTGGTCGCAGGCAGCCGACTACCGGCCACCTAGACGTAGGTGGCCAGGCCTCAACTAAGGCTGCAAGCAACCATTGGCTAACCTGCGAGGGCTGCAATAGTTGTTGCCCTCTCTTATCTTTTGCATCAACAATTTTGATGACAAAAGTCTTCCTAAAACATAACACATGCAATTCAAAATCAATCTTTCACATGAACAACCTAGCTCTGATACCACTATAAGAAATCTAGGGGCGACATCACATGCGTAGTAAAATAACAACAAAAAAAAAATCCAAATTTTCCAATATGTATTCGTCTTTGTGTGAAGATTGGTGCACAAAATTTGTAAAATTGAAAACTGCATATCAGAAAGATAGTTGCGTTTTACATAGGGAGATTGTATATCCCTGAATCCCTATAGATCTATAGGAGAGGATGAAAGAGATCAAGCATCATCTACTCTAGCGATGATCTACACAGTAGGGCTACGACGACGCTACTCAAATCTCCATGCCTGCTATATGAGAAAGAGAAGGAGAGAGGAGAATAGGAGGTGGCAATCAGGGAGCCCCCACCTCTGGGCCTTTAGTTCACTCCTACTTATAGAGGCCCCTAGCTAACCCTAATGGATCCTGCCCTATTGGGTACTAGATCTTTATTTAATTACTCAAGCCTCTTAGATGAGTGAGTCTCTACCTAATAATATTTTATTATATCTTATTAGATTTCATCCATGAGATCCAATAAATTAGGGGCTTATTGGATATCCAATAAGATAGGGGCTTATTGGATATCTAATAAGATAGAGGCTTTAGCAAATATCTCATATCTGAACCTATACTCGTCGCAACACCTACCATATGTGTGTGACCCTCTAGGCCTAATATTGAGTTGATCGTGAGTCATACCTATTAGAGCTCTTTTTGGCTCAGTGAATTATTATCTCCATAATAATTCACTCGACTACGAATGTATTAGGCCACTATGCCGAAGTCCCAAAACGATATAGGGAAATCCAATCCTTTGGACATATCTGTCTTTAGTTACCATGTACATATAGTCTCTCATTTATCTAATATCCCAGAGACCATATACCGGGTATGGTGCTATCAGGCTCATACGGTTTCTCCTCGAGTCTCGCTCTAATCGGATTCTCATAAAGAACTATTTCTCTCTCAATCTGAATGACCTTGGCTAAAGATTTATTTTAGCAAGAACACACAAGATATTCCTCTCATAATACTGAGAGTGGATGATCCTCTAATGACACTCAATAGCTCTCGTAAGGTTGGCTATCACTCCCAATAACCGACTGTACTAGATTTGAAACTTTCAAACCTATAAATTCAGTATCAAAGAGTTGAGTACTCATACAGGATATTTTTGGTAGCTCAAGTCTAAGGATCATATATACTATTAGGACTATGAAATCGTTGTCTGATAATAAGACATCATTAACTATCCAGTATTTTATGAGCAGATCAATCAATGAACTCATTATCCAATGAGTATTTTACTGTATCCTTAGTGTCCCTACATAAGTAGCTATGAGACAAACTATCTCTATCATATGGATGAGTATACAATACACCAGTCTATCTAGTTATTTCGATGTCCCTCTCGAGTAACCTATGACTAGGATTATTTAGGATCTATGTTTAAAGGTGAATCGGTCTCATTATCGTGATCTCATTACAATCTGATTCTCAATGCATAGATCCATGTACATCACAATATATATATGCAATAAGCAATATAAAGTGAGAGAATGTTATAATAATATAATAAACAAAAAGAGTGTATGTCATGTCATACGTGTCATCACTCACGTGATTGGCTTATAGGCACTTATGACTAGCAATGACTAGTTTGATATTCGGCTTAGAGGATCACACACATATGGTAGGTGTTGCAACGAGTAGAGGTTCGGATATGAGATATTCGTTGGAGCTATTATTTTAATGGATATATAGTAAGTCCCTGGATTATTGGATCTTGGGATAAGATTAAATAAGAGCCGATGAGAGATTATTGGTTAGAGATCTATTAATCTAAGAGACTTAGGTAGTTGGATAAAGATCAAATACCCAATAGGGCAAGATCCATTAGGGCTAAGTTGATAGAGACCTCTATAAATAAGAGGGAACTAAAGGAGTATATGCCAGACCCTTTTAGCTATCATCTCCTATACTCCTCTCTCCCTCTCCTCCTCAGCCAATTACCCTAGTTTAGGGCATGTGGATACCCGAGGACCAAAATGTCTTTGTAGCCAAGAGAGTAGTATTCTCTGAGAAGGAATACATTCTTGATGGAGATAGTGGAAGCGTGATAGAGTTGCGTGAGTTTGGAGAACCTAGCTCAAGCATCATTCCATAGTCTGAGTATGTTCGGGTACTTAGCACACAAGTTCCAACTTTACGTAGGTCTGACAGAGTACTCTATCATCATGAGAGATATGTGGGATATATTAAAGGAAAGAATATTGAAGATATTGATCCTCAAACCTATAAGGAGACTATTATAAGTATAGACTATGGAAAGTGGCAAGAAGTCATGAATTCCAAGATGGATTACATATACTCCAACAAGGTTTGAAACTTAGTTGATGCACCTGAGGGTATCGTACCCATTGGTTACAAGTGGATCTTCAAGAAGAAGATCAGAGTAGATGGAAACATTGAGACCTATAAAGCAAGGCTAATGGCTAAGAGTTATCGTCAACGGCAATGTGTTAACTATGACGAAATCTTCTCATTTGTAGCTATACGAAAATCCATCCAAATTCTATTGGCTATTGCAGCATACTATGATTATAAGATATGATAGATGATGTGAAAATAACATTCCTCAATTATAATCAAGATGAGAAGGTATATATGATACAGCCTAAGGGATTCGTGTTAAAAAAAAATCCAAATAGGATGTGAAGGTTGCTTAAGTCCATTTATGGACTAAAGCAAGCTTCCTAAAGTTGGAACATAAGATTTGATGAGACAATCAGATCTTATGACTTCGTTAAGAATGAAGATAAGTTTTGTGTGTACAGGAAGGTAAGTGAGAGCACTATATATGGATGACATCCTAATTATTGGGAATGATTTAGGAATGCTCTCCATAGTAAAGACTTGGTTATCTAGACATTTCTCAATGAAGGACTTAGGGGAAATATCATATATCTTGAAAATTCAGATTTATAGAGAAATCAAAGAGGATAATTGGCTTGTCCCAATTCAGGTACATAGACTCCATTGTCAAAAGGTTTGGTATGAAAAATTCCAAGAGATGTCTCATACCAATGAAACATATATCACTTTATAGAAATATGCCCCTAAAGAGTTCTGAAGAAATAATAGACATGTATATGATACCCTATGCCTCAACGATAGAATATATCATGTATGCTATGCTACGTAGTAGGCCTAATATAATATATGCTATAAATGTTACGAATAGATATCAGGCGGATTGGAGTTTGGAACACTAGAAGATAGTAAAAGTTGTTAGATAGCCTAACAAACTGAATTCGATATTATAGTTAACACGATTGGAAATGCTCCTTTTGATGACAATGCGATCGATACTACCCAAAGCACTTAGCTTTCAATGACAACACAACCAACACAACAAAAAATACTTCTTTAGATTATAACACTACTAGTCTAGTCTAAAGTACTCGTTTAAAAAATAATAGGATTGATATACCCAAAGAGCCTCCCCTAATAATAGTACTCCTTAATTGATATAATTTACCTCCTTTGTGAGTAGGGTAAATAATTGCTACTCGTATTTTTGTATCGATAGTAAAAAAATAAGAATCCTATCATGCCTCAACTCCATTGCACTCGGCAAGGTATAATGGGAGGTGCAAATGATTCCACTAAGGCCAACATAATTCTAATACGCATCTTTCATTCTAATAATCCTCAACCTACATTATCAAAGCTCCCCCATGTGTGTTTCTTAACACACGAATTCACAAGCTCTTTATACATTTGATTTTATAAGTCTCGGCATTCAGTACACACCTCACTCCTCGAACTGACTTAAATATTAAAGGAGTTTTCTCAAGTATGCTCTTGACATAGTTTTATAGGGTTCAACACCTTAGGGGACTCTATGTTTTCCAACATCGATCATAGTTAGACACAAGATAGGACCTTGGCTAGTTCCAAATCGGTATCCCAGTTGACTATTATATTTTGACTTCTTATCGCAGTGGACCATTATATTTTGAGTTCAACATGTTGGATGGTTTTTTTATTTTTTTTTGTGCAAAATAAAAGTGATGATGGTGGGATTTAAGCCAGGTATTTATTTTATTTTAGATATTTTAGGCATCAACTCTCTTATTTCAATCCTAGTGTGTTGTATGGTTCCTAATATTACTTAGTTGGAATCTACTTCAATCGATATGGCATGACCATACATAATATTGAAATCACAATCGGCAAGAGTTGACAATTAGCTACAGAAGTTATTACAAAACTGATTACAAAAAAGAAAAATAAAAATCAATCACATTAAGATTACCATCTTAGGATGTCCGTTTGATATCCAAACATTACTTAACTTATTGAGATGGAATATGGGATCTTTTGTGAAGATAAATGATCTATTAACTTATATAATATATAACATTAGTATCGAAACATCGGTTAAGCTCATATACACCAATTAAAATCTTTTTATATTTTCAATATGAGACTAATCAAGCATGTTATAATTAAGTAGCACTTTCCAACTAGAGATCATGATAGCTGGTTGGGTATTTTAGTCCCAACCGGATATCTACTTGCAAATTATTTGGGCCACGCTGCGGTTAGCCCACAGGCCCACTACGGTGTCGCTTTACGTGGATCGTCCTATGACAACCCATGGGCCAAACATGTCTAACCTGGAGTGAGCCTGCAGGATGGCGACAACCGCAGCGGCAAAACGCTAACCCAGAGGACGCTTCCATCTGGGTAGAATAACCCACAAACAATGCTGCTAAGGGTGTTCAAGCGTGGAAGACACAAACGTGGGTTTCGAGCCCAACCAAACATCCAACAACAGTACGCACCACGCAGCATACATGCTGTGCACTTTCTGGCAACAAAAAACTCACGAGAGATACAAGGAAAGATCACTACTTTATGAGGTTAACAACATGCACCAGTAGTGTTGGTGAAAAGATACACGCTGTGCACTTCTGGCAACAAAATGAAAAGGTACATGCTGTGCACTTCTGGGAACAAAAAACTCAGATCTCACAAAAGATACAAGGAAGATCACTACTTCATGAGTTTAACAACATGCACAGGTAGTGTTGGTGAAAAGATACATGCTGTGCACTTCTGGCAACGAAAAACTCAGATATCACAAAAGATACAAGGAAGATCACTACTTCATGAGGTTAACAACATGCACAGGTAGTGTTGGTGATCCAATAAGAAAACGGCGCTGCTCCCAGATGCTAATGCTTTCCGTTGTGCTCTTTGATCTTTTTTTGTTTCTTGGAGTTGTTCCATGATGATGGTAGACTACTCTGGGAAGTTCACATGTTCTTCTGAGCTGCTAGACCATAGGGGGTTTGTAGTCAAGCATTTCTCTTATATTTAACCGAATTGAAGGTCCCATTGATGAACAAATATGTGCACTTTTCCAGTAAACTCCTTTTGCACCAGAAGGTTTGTTTGCTTCTATCGATCTCTGCATACGAGAGAAAGACAAAACAAAGACAAAACGGTTGAATTAACCATATCTTTGCCGATAGACCTATTTCGTTTCTCAGAAATACTTGAGTTCTTTGACAAAGAAAATACATACAACTGCTGCTACCAGATTGACAATAAGGTCTTCATCAGAAAAATTGATCTTCCCAAAAGGTAAGTGGACAATCCCGGTCTTGTCCACTCTGTATTCAACTTTACCTTTCTTAAACTCTTGAATAGCCTGAAACAAAGATTTTGTTACTGCCATCCTTACACCTTCATGCTTACACCCAACTATTCCACTCTCAGAAACCAGTAGGTAAAGCGGATCAATGTCAAATCAACTATCAAACAATTTAAGTACAGTTAATAAAAAAACATTCAGAGATTGAACTACAAAAAGATAAGTAACATGGAATTCACATAATAGAGTAATTTTATTATTAAAAGTCACTTTAACATAAAGGCATAAAGATAATCCTTTGATCTGCTTAATCAGTCTAAGAATCTTGAATATCATAAGTAACTAACAAAATAAATCCTCCAAAGCTGTCTTTTATACTTTGGACTTTATAGGATGAAGAGATCCATGTACCCTTCCCAAATAGTTTATAGTTATGGCTTATTATTATCCTTTAAAGCATGAAATATCATTTAAAAGAAAATTACAAATGGTTAAGATCAATGATTGAAATAGCGTACCGTACCGGAGTTTCGACATTCACTCGATATGATACGATACTGTATACCGAGCGATATACCGCTCGATATATATATATATATATATATATATATATATAATTCGGCAACGTCGCCTCTCTCTTCTCCCGGGCGGGACGTTGCCTCATTTATATATATATATATATATTTTATAAAAGGCAACATCGCATCGCCTCGGCAACATCGCCTTTTCCTTCTCCCACACGGGGCGACGTCACCTCATATATATATATATATATATATATATATATATAATTTTATAAAAGACGACACGATATCGTCTTTTATAAAAAAAATTATATATATATATAAAATATATATATATATATATATATATTCCGTCCTATCCGATAACGGGCAGTCCATGTACCGGTCAACTGACGGACCGGTATGTACCACCCATACCGGACGATATTATTCGAAGCTGCATACCTTGGTTAAGATAAAAGGCTACTCTTGTTACTGCATAGTTCTTTCCTTTTTGCACTACTGTCAATAATCCATATTGATCTTGATGTTCTGATCTCTAGGCAGCCAATTAAACCAACGAGAGAAGTAACATGTTTAAACTTTGCATGAACATGTTAGTTGTAGTAGCAATTCTTTTTAGTCAAATTTCTGAACATTATTACCTTGACAGATTCAACACGCAAAAAGCATGACTTGAAGATAAAGTACTGTAAAGTTTTGTTTCAAATGATAACATTTTTCACAATTATCATGACCAAGGTTTACAGACAAAGGCAGAACCAAAGTTGTTTTTTTAAAAACAAAAGTGTGGAATTTCTAGAGCCCACACTTTAGTTGTTTGGATTCTTGAACAACCAAGAAGTATCTTATCACACCAATGTATGTTACATCCAAAAGTAGACCAAACCTAGACAACCAATTCAAATGCTTACTCATCTACATCCAAAAGAAAAAAAAAGAAATAACCAGGGCAGAAGTCAACAGAGAAAAGAAAATAAAAGGATTCCATCACTAAATGTGAACTTATAAACATCTGTTAGAACTTCATTCTCTGCATATGGATTGCAAGATCTCTTTGAAGTGAACTATCCTACCAAATTTCCAATGGAAGTCAAAACTAAACCTGAGAAAAATACAATTATGTGCAATGAACCTCTTCTACGTTTACATATACAATTAAATGGTTCTGCTACAACTAAATTACCTATAAAAGAAAGTGTCCCAGCATAAGAAATTTTGTGTAGCAGTTTATTGATATTTGATCCTTAAGTCAGGCGTTGGATTCAAGCTGAGATATATCAATTAAAGCATATAAATGCTTCAAAAACATGATGCTATAGCTTACCAAAAAAAAAAAAACTATACCCTACCATATAAATGTAAAAGCAAGACTACATGGTATCCTGTTACATGGTTCAAGTTGCCTAAGAACCCTTATTTCAGCATTAACAAGTCCCACATTATCTAAGCTGAGACAAATGCCAAATACTTGACAGATAGCCTGTTGATAGATACCTCAATGAATCAATACTCATTTCCCTTAGTTAATTACAGTTTTCATCTTGCAAGATCACCTTACTATTGGTCAGTATTCATTTACCAACAAATTCTCTAAAGATATGAAGAATTTCTATTTCATTATTAAAGTGAACATAATCAAATTTCATAGGTTCAAAGCAAACCTACTAGCATTATTAAAATGAATAAGAAGGTGGAAAAGAAAGAAGGAAATAAATTCCCTGTGGAACTCTGTAGCTTCTACAAATTCAGAAAAGCATATATTAAAAGTGAATCAGGTTCAGAAAGTTGAAAAACATATCTGTGTGCAGGCAGGCAATAGACCACATAAAGCTTAACCAGATAAAAAGCCAAAAGAAGATTGACGCCTTAGGACAACCAGCAATTTTCAACCAATATTGACCTAGAGACCTGACTACACATTCTGGTACCTCAAGAATGGTCAAATCTGATGTAACATGAGGACAATATATAGCCCTTCTTAAGCATGTTATGAAAAAAGATCTGACAGAAAAATTACTACTTGAAAAGCATCAACCAAATAAAATCTAATATTGACAATCAATGCCAATGTTTCACCAGCAACTATAGTAATTTGCAAACGAAAAAAAAATTGATAGGAGAATCACAATATGTCTCAGATTCACAAAGGAGCAAATTTAGGAGAACAATGCATTGAACATCACAATTGGTTAAACAGAAACAAGTTTGTAGAACAACATTTTCAGCAATACCT
The DNA here is from genome assembly GCF_036884655.1 of Musa acuminata AAA Group. Lineage (NCBI taxonomy): Eukaryota > Viridiplantae > Streptophyta > Magnoliopsida > Zingiberales > Musaceae > Musa > Musa acuminata. The sequence goes on along the minus strand of NC_088337.1, from coordinate 4,881,272 downwards.
GAGGTATGTCTGTGGTAACTGTACCAGCTTTTGGATTAGGCATAAGTCCACGTGGGCCTAAGAGTTTTCCCAAACTGGCAACCTGATTATAGGCATTAAGAAAAACAACAAATTTAAGAAAATAATCCAATCTTGCCCATGGAAAGGGATGAAAGATTACGTAGATAGAAATAGCATATTCACTTGGAAGGAAATTGAGACTAGAAAATTATGAACCTTGAAGTATTAAAAACCGAGCAATAAGTTTGTATTTCTTGATCTCTGCACCTACTAGAGTTACAAAAGCTGGAAAAAAGCAAAACAGCTTTCCAAAAATAAAGAATTTAGTGCATGTGTATTAAAATAAATTTTCAATCACAATATGGGTGGTATAATTTCCGTTAAGAATTATATATTTTGTACATTGTAGTAAGAAGAACATCCAAAAGGCAATTATGGACATTAATTTGAGTAGGCACTTAACATAGTGAAACTTTTTCTATTATTAGCCAATATCCAGTTTGATTTTCGATAACTGGTGAATACTTAATCAACTCACTGGAATGAATGGTACTTAAAATCATATCAATTTGCTTACATAGCCTTATGCATAAGATTTAATTTATTTACATTTATGAGATATCTATTCAAGAACAGCAGCAACTTGAAAGCAAGAAGTCCTTTTGTATACAAGATATAGACCTTGGGCATCATATCTGGAGAAGCAATTAACTTATCAAAATCCATAAATCCGCCTTTTATCTGTTGTATTAATTCTTCCCCACCAACTATATCAGCTCCCGCATTTTTTGCTTCATCGATTCTTTCACCTAGAGAATTTGGATACACATGTGAAACTCAAAGAACAAATTATTCAACAAGCTTATGAGCCTGAATTCATATAACCACAATTTGCAATTGATATTGTCAAAAAGCAACCACTATGATTGTAAGACTACTTGAATATATTAATCATTTTACTTTAAACAAACAATTGCAGAACACAAACATTTGGATTCCAAATCTACAAAGAGGACTTTTTGCTGATCAATAAGAGAAATTGGAAACATAAGAATAATTCACATCAAAGTAACTACCATATCTTCTTCTCTCGACCATGGCTTTATAGAATACCTGAATTATAAATGAATTGATAATCCAAAACGAGGTGGCTGGCTGTTTAGTTCATCCCTAAATCAGAGTTCCCATGAGAACTTTACAACTAATTGGTTAACTGATAAAAATATTCAGCAGTTGAATTTAGATACTTGAAAGTTGAAACTGTTGTCAAGACCATTAAAATTTTTACTTAAAGCTCACCCTTAAATTACTAAAAAAATGTCACCCTTAAAACTTAATTCCAAAATGTGACACCTAATAAAAAAAACCTATTGGCAACCTGAAGTCCAGTTAGAATTCAACTTAAATTGGAACCATATACATATATCTATGCATGTGTAGAACCTCACTGTTGTTGCTCTATTACCACTTCAGAAGGATTTGGGACACGAATGCAATATATCTGTATGCTCTGTGCACCTAAATCAGCAATGTCCAGCATTCACAACAGACTCACCTGCTGGCTCAGCCATAGATGCATATATTGCAAGTTATACATAGAATTATCTCCTACATGAAATAGTAAACAGTCAATATGTGCACATCTATCATTAATAGTCTTGCCACCCTCCATTTCATGGAACAAAAAACAAGCAAATGTCCATATTTTATCGAGAGAAGTAAACAGGATTTGCTATATAGAAAAGTGCATGAATCTCCATTATGACAAAGAAAGCCACAAGTCTTCAAGCCAAATAATAAAAATAGAAGTGCAAGGAGTCATGAACAGGAAGATACTGTTCCAAATAGAAATTGGATGAGAATAGGTATGTCCAGTACAATTACGGTAATGTCGTACAAGAAGCAAAGTAACTCTATAACCAAATGCCACTTTTCAATCTTTGGTTGCTCATGGATCACTAGTTTCTAAAAAAATCATTTTCAAGATCTCATTATTCAAATGGTAAAAAAAAGAATAAAATTGACTCATACACAAACAGAGATCAATACTGTCGTGAAAAGCTATCAATTCATCAGAAAAGGCAGAGAAATTCATGTCAGACTTTTTATTAAGACAAACACTGCAGTCTGTGTTACATTGTTATTGCAACAACGAAGAGTAGAATGTAAGGGAAATGTGTGTGTGTGTGTGTGTCTGTATATATATATTCTGAACGCACCTTGTGTGAGCACAGCCACTTTAACAGTCTGCCCGGTCCCCTTCGGCAAGTTCACCTATATGACACCAAAACACGAAATGAGAAGCGCCATAATATCCAAACATGATCAAACAAGAGTGCAAGAAGGAATCAACACCGTGGCCCTCAGTTGCTGGTCGTTGTACTTGGGATCAATGTTGAGGCGGAAGTGGGCCTCCGCCGACCCCACGAATTTCGTGTTCGACGTTTGTTTAAGAAGTGAGATCGCCGCGGGCACGTCATACTCCTTCTTGTTCTCTCTCAGTTTCTGTATCTCCAAGAACCGCTTCGACCTCGTCTGCTCATTACAAGAAGATCAACAAATCTGGAGCGACACATACAAAACCCGACACACATACGCAAGCAAACATAGAGATAAGTACAAAGAAGAAGATATACTCTGTCTCTCTTGAGAGGCAAGGCGGCCTTCCCGGTCTTGGGCTTGGACGGTGGGGTTGCGGTGGCGACGGCGGAGTCGGAGTCGGAGTCGGAGTCGGAGGCGGCTTCACCTTCGGCAAGCTCCGCTTCCGCGTCGGCGACGGCCGCCGCCGCCTCGAGGCGCACGAGGGGAGCGTCGAGTTTTCTAGGGATGATAGGGAGCCAGGGTTTCGCAATCCGGTGAAGATTGTGGAGAGCGTAAGCGGCGGCGGAGGAGGAGGAAGAAGAAGTGGAGGAAAGGGGGCGGAGAGACGAGGGGAAGTGAGAAGCGACGGGCTTTTGGGAGGCGAGAGCGGTGGGTGGGGAAAGGGTGGTTGGGTTAGCGATGGCCGCCATCGCCATGGAGGGGGAAGGAGGTGACGAGCGCAGGGTGGGAGGGAAAGGATAAGAGAAGGGGACACCTGGACGCTTAAAACTGCCCTGAGGAGCGAGCCCGTGGCTTGCGTTGGGCTACTCGATTTAGAGAGAGGATTTGGGTGTGTTATCGTCGTTGGTTTAGATAGATCAACACAACAAGATAACCCTTTTACTATTCGGAAAAGGTTCCTTCTTCACGATATAATAATTATATCACAATAATCTTGAACATGTATGGTAATATTGTTTTTATTATTATTTTAATTCTTTAAAGAAGATATCAAAATCATATGTAAAAGCAACAAACCGACACATTCGGCTTGCGAATTGGGCTCGTTTTGATGAACTTATCATCATTTGCTCGTCTACTGTGGAAAAGAATATGATCACAGGGCATCATCTCTTCAATACTGAGGCTGAGGATTTTATTTTCGTCCGGATCAGTCCCAAAAGTCTGAAAATATGGTCCGAACAATCTTTTAATGTTTTCCTACTTCTATGTAATATTAATTCTTTTTTCTTTCAGTGTTAGCTCAAATTGACACAATGCTCTCATCGATAACTTCTAATGTGATTTTTTTAATATTTTTTTATTTATTTTAATTAATTATATATATTTATTTAACATGGACATATTCAAACATGATACTAATTTCGTATCTAACATAGTAAAAAATAATAATTAATTATGTTAATACTTATCCTTATAATATGAAAATAAGCATCAACATAGATGACACAAAAAAACAGACATGCCTCGTTATGGTTATACTAATTTTGAATTGAGTTGTACAAGTTGTAAAGTGAGCAACTAAGTTAGAATCAGTAAATTCGTAAGCCACTCCTCACAAATGCATAGGTGTGCCACCTCTAATTTGATCTATCATCTCATGTGTGATTAATAATAGACAACCATCGAAACAACATGATACTAAGAACAGAACATTAGCGTGGGTTCCTTCTTCTTTTATTAATTTCCCTCGGTCGAATGTCTCCGCGAAAAGAATACTCCTAATTCCTAAATACAACAAAGGAACAAAACCTAGTAAGTGGCATTACTTTGATAGACACGTGATATTAACAAAGGCAAAAGTTCTATTTTAGCTACTATGGTTTTGACTATAAATCAGCTCATATAGTTTATTCGTATTTGAAATAATTTATATATTTTAAAAAACGTAATATATAAACTCATCTCATCAACTCATATGGTTTATTCGTATTTAAAATAATTTATATATTTTAAAAAATGTAGTATATAAACTCATCTCATCAAATTTGAGTTAATAAACGTTAGAATCTGTTTACGTGACGTACTAACTCTTAATAAATAATTAATTAATATAATGATATATATAATTTAAATTTAAAAAAATTCATATTAACTCATGCGGTTTTGATCATTAACCACTAAAGCCCTTATAATTTTGCTCGTATCTAAAATAACCCTTATATTTTTAAAAACATATCATATAAACTCTTTTTGTCAAGTATGAGTCAATAGACGTTAGAGTCTACTTACGTTGTATGCTGACTAACAATAAATCATTAATATAATAATACTTATAATTAAAATAAAAAAATTAATATCACCATCAATGGCGAGAGAAGGTGTCATCGTAGAAGTGACCACTAATAACAACATCGAGTCGTTGCTGCCTAGCAAGGTGTCGTACGCATGCAACATCTCTCACGTTAACGACAAGCTCAGAAACTTCCGATCCTATCTCATGTGGATGTGCATCAACTAGCACGACACTAAGCATGTAATGGTCTATTGATCCCTCTTCCTCCTTTTGGACGTCTTCATCCCTACCACCTCCCACTTCATCTTCTCTTGCACTCCCACTCATCACACCTATGATGTGATAGTCCAACTCTCCCCTACCGTCGCCTCTGATCTCATACCTTTGCCTCTCCACTTTCATCCACCACTATGACCTTCGTCGTTTCCTCTTCTTCGATAAGATAAATCTTTTTTTAACTTAAATTATACATGTTATTATATTAATAATTTATTATGAGTCAACATGTCATGTAAACAAACTCTAATAGGAAGGACTTATATATTACATTTCTAAAAATATATAGATTATTTTAGACAAACAAAATCAAACCATAAGAGCTAAAATGAACTCATTTTTTAAACTTAAATTACACATTTCATTATATTAATAATTTATTATAAATCAATATATCATTAACTAAAATTTAATAAAAAAAAACTTATATACTATATTTTTAAAAATATAAAAATTATTTTAGATACGAGTAAATCATAAAGACTTAAATGATTCATGGCCAAAGTCATAAAAACTAAAATGAACCTTAACCCTATTAACAAATATTTATCCATGCAAATATATAAAAGAGCCAGTAAGCCAAATTTCTTCATTCTATCCGATAAATAAAAGCAGAAAGAGTATAAAGAGTATTTTGATCAAATCATAATTGCAAAATGCTAGAATATCTTAACAGGAATTATCGTTTTGAATAGACATTTAAATGAAGCTTTCATATATTTCACAACTTGCAAATGAAAAAAGAACCTTCAACGGACAACAGATAAATCATGAGATTCTTGAACTCGTCTCCAAACAAAATTACCTGAGAGAATGGGATATCCAAGTTGTAAATTAAGCATTTCCTAAAGATCACTGAATGTACATATTTGGGTTTCCAGAAAAGTTGGAAAATTGGCATTTTGGATGGGTAAATTGAAGAGCAAAACAGAAAAACCAACAGAACCTAAAACTGCAAGTTTTGTTTCTTTCATTTGTTTGCCTCGATAAATTCTCTGTATTCTTTCTTCATTTTCACACCAGGTACTGTCCTGCAGGTAGAACCAAAAAGAAGATTAATAATAGGCCATGAACAAGAGAATGACATGAGACAGTATCTGCAGAGAACTAGCAAGTTGCCTATGCTGTCATTAGATCAGGTAATAGTAGTCACAAACATTTTCTTCTTTTCTTGATATAAAACATGGGAACAAGCACATATGACTAGGCTGCAATAAAAAATTGTCTAGACACAATTGAGTTTTGGCTTAAGTCCAAAACATCCATCTCAATCTTGCATCAGTTCTGCTTGGCAAGCATATTGGAGTTCACATATCTCGATCAAATGCTAAGTCATAAACTTAGACTTTAACAGGTTAATTTGTAAGTTTAGGAGAAAATGAGTATATAAAGCTGTATCATTGTTTCCTTGGAGCTCAGAACTCTAAAGGACAAGGATATGTTGGGTACTCCCAGCCCCCAGGAACCTTACCAGTAAAAAAAAGGACACATCTATTAGTTGAGACTTCCAATACATCCTCTAAAGTTATAATATCTAGACCAGAATTATTCAACAGTGGATATCTCCATACAAAGGCCCATCATCCTAGGAAGCTAGTAAAAGAATACATAGTCGTCAATTGAGATTAGTATAATTTGAATATGGTCCAGAGACAGCAATCTGTCTCTTCATGTTAATGCATTGACCTTATTTTCTACCGGAAACACTACACAACATAGTCTAGCTTTATAAGATCTTAATCTCCAATCAAATATCAGATGGACAATCTACAATATAAACATGCTGAGATCATCACACTTGAAATCCATTAAAATGAATATGCACCAAGAGAAACCAATATGAATGCCTGTGCAGATTTATACATTTCATAGATTTCTTTCTAGGAAGTTCAAGCTAGCACGGAGACATCGTGAATATTGTCTTCATCTAGGGAAGCACAAGGCAAGGTTGAAATGACAAAATTCTGTAGTGGTTTAATAGTCTCAGTCCATGAAAATAAATCTTATTCTGTATTCTAGGAATATTCAACAGCAAACTGGATGAAATTTATCCAAAAAAATAGCAGGTGCATGCAAGAAAGAGCAAGTTCAACCAATATGTATTAAAGCAGCCACAGTGCTCTAGATATAATCAAACTGACCTAAGCATTTCCCTTTTTTTAAAGAATTGAACACAGGGTGTTCCCATAATTCCCGCTGCTTCTGCAATTTCAGGGTCTTCTTCAATGTCAATTTCAACGAAGTGCACATTTTGATCAAATTCATCTATCACCTGCGATAAAAGAAAGTTCCATTTTACTTATGCTAATAAACAAGTGGTAATACTCGCCTTAACAAGACTTCTCAAAACGAATACTGAAAGAAAAACTGAAGACAGGTCAGGCCGGCGCATGATGGTTTTTGCCTACCTCTATCTAAGCTTCATTAGGATAAAGGAATGGAAATTATACAACAACAACAAAGAGTAATGTTCCAGTCATTTAGGGTTAGCTACACAAATATTTTTTCATCATTGAACTATGTAAAAGGCGACATATTTAGTTAAATCAAAGACAATCAAATCTCTTTTGTTAGTCTCTAATAAAGTCTTATTAGGTTGTGTAGTGTTTTCGGTAGAAAACCCTGATGCAAAAAATGAAGTAATAACCATGTATTATTTTACCAGCTTCCTAGGTGTGGGTTACTAAATTGAGATGGGTGTTTCAAACTAATACAGATATTCTTTCTTTGTCAACTAACCCACGCTAATACAGTTTATGTATTAGAAGCCATATAAAGAAATTTTGAATTACACTAAGGACCTGCATTGGCATTATTTTTCTACCTAAAATACTGTACAAAGAAAGATGTGAGGAGTGGAAGGACGGGAAGGAGAAGAAAAGGTAAACCATAAATCTTGAAGGAAGACCATAACACTTACAAGATGGTGTTTTCAGAAGCAATAGGGTCTTTCAGTCCATTGTTATTTTCAAAGCTATAGGTGCACAAAATTTAAGCCTTCTGAATTATTTACTACATTAATATCATTTTATGATATATTTTTTAAAAATATACAATGAATATTTTCTGATAAATTATTAGTTTGTATTGTTATCTTGTATATAATGTTTTATTTTGCAATTGAAATTATTTATTTTTGTATAAAGTATCTTTTCTCAAATTTTGTCTTATAAATTTTCTAATATTTCCATACTTATTATAATTTTTATTTTGAATTGTTTTCTCAACCGATTTCAATCTCATCAATCCAATTCTATTAATCCTGTTGATCCTGTAGCCAACAAAACCTAATACTAATCTTGTGGAACTATGATACCTGAAGTTGGGTCCCAAAGGACCCAAAACCTTATGACATGGAGATTATAGAATCCAAGAAAGAATGGATAGGCTACCTATTTTATTAAGCTATCCATTTCCTACCAACAGCAGGACTTCAATAGCCGGAAAAATGTCACGCTTCTTGTATTTTTAAAAAGGCAAATCATCCAATTCGCCGGTGCAACGCATGGGCCACAGAGAGGAACATAACATCTTGGGGTTATCAATTCTTATAGAGCTTTCTCCAAGCCCACATACTCACCCCAGGATAAAGAGGCAAGTTTAGGTATGAAAACCAAATACCTATGGTGTGAGTGGAACAAAAGGAGCAGAAACAAAGCAGAGAAAGCCACTTGATTGATATTGATAAAGAATGCTGGAAAGACAGGACCAGGAGCACTCATTGGAGAAAGTGAAACTATTACTAGAAAAGTCATGTTGTAATCATGAAGCCAGAAAATGCATCCTTAGCCAAGCACTGGACATAGTGAGGCCATGTTACTGAAGGATATGATAAATAACGACGACAATGCCCAAAATAATTATTTATGCTTTCATAATATTTTCAGCCAGCTTAAATTAAAACTTCATATTAAGTGCAAAACTCTTGCAAGCATGAAGTTCTCCAACTTTGGAACCCTCGTTGGAATAAGCAAAGGGCCGACATTTTAATTGATCTCAATGGTGAATTTCTACCGTAACTGTTTGAACCTGATGCTGAAATATCCCATATGTTCTATACACTCATGGACACCATGCAATAAGCTTTTAAGAAATGCTAACTGGTGCCCAGCAAAGTTCATTTCATGTTTCGTGAAATGGCCTTTTCCCCATGTTAGAGTCTTTAACAACTAACGAATTACAAAAGACTGCTTGAGTACCAATTTCCTTCCATGATGAAGGTTTTAATTGCAATTTCAAACTCTTCTAAACCATTCGTGAGCTGAGGTTTAGGACCTTTAGCTCAAGCTTCTATTGGCTTTGTAGAAATCGGAGAACTGTGAACTTGTCGATCCACATGTACTTGACACCATAAATAATAATTCCTTAAAGTTGGACGATCCTAGTGGAAGCAATTAATATAAGAAAACGTACCAGTCTTAGATTCTCATGAATACATGTTTAATTGGCTTGATCATAAAAAAGGTTGCTTGTTGTAAAAAGCTACGGATGTACAACTTGAGATCATCTTGAATTGACTTTCAGTTAAGCTTGACTCATATATAAACAAGCAAGCCAGAAAGTAAGACTGGCTCAAAGGTGTATATCAAGCCAAGCCTGAAATTATCACTGTTCAGTTGAGAACTCAAGATGGCTCAAAGTTATGCATATGCATGCATGCGTACACCTAAATACCAAACAACAAGTTTACTAAGTATAAACTTGCCTTACAATGTATGGAGTCCATATTCACTCTTAAAATAATTTATTTTAATTTTGAAACTATAATGAATGTTTGTTTCCATTTCAATTGCTTACCCCAAGTAACAAGGTACGTTGAGATAATAATATAACACCATAGAAGACCAATACACCCAAGCCTGAACCACTCTTCAAAGTTGAGATTAAAAAGGATGTAAATCAATAGTCCATCTCAGTCATGGATGAAATATGAATTTAGCTCATCAAGCCACTTCATTGAGGGTTGTGATTGGCTTGATTTCAAGTTAGGCTCAAAATCTAACAATTAATCATAATGTAACAAGCCCAGATTGATCATTTATCTAGGCTCAAGATTAATTCCAACTGAAGCTTAGACATTGGTGATCTTTCTATAGCTTAGCTCAATTACACCTAGTAACAAAAAAACTAGCCAAGTGTTTTTGATGAGCATGTGCAGATCCTGAAACCGCTCTGTTGTTCAAAGGCCAACATAATTACCATTATTGCAACAAAGAAAGAACAAGATATCCCTCTGTTCTTCCATCTCGGTTTGTCTTGTCATGTTCCTTGTATGCTGCCATGATCCCAATACCCAGTGTGCTATAATATGGTTCCCACATGTGCAGTTACAATTACCAGATTCTAATTTATTGTAACACTCCAAAAAATTCAGGACTAGAAGGTTAGTTGTTGTTATTATCAATGTAAAATTAGACAATAGATACAGCATGGAGTTTTGGACAATATGAAAAATAATAATGACTATAAAAAGGAACACAAACCTGAGATTAAATATCTAGGCATACAAGTACATGAATAATTGTTTTCAAGGCATAATCTTATGGTACCTTGCTTAAAATTGGTTTCAGTGTCCTACATGGACCACATGTTGGTGCTGTATATAGAACACATAATAACCTTGGGCTTTCATGATACAACTTCCGAAGTGCATACTGCAAGATCCAGCTCCAATTAAAGTGATGTAAAATAAAAGCTCTCATGTTGATGGTACACTATCAAATGAAATGAACTTCTGTTACCTGTCCTTTGTGCTTTGTCAGTGTTATATCAAAACCCATTTGTACATCCTTGTCAGTAAGTTCCTTCTTGACATCTTCAGTTACAGGCTGTTAAAAATGAAAAACAATACAATGGCATACTGATTTAAATGTATTCACTCATGTTCATGATGGCAGGTGCTTATGAGTTTGACTTAACATCTTCTCTATTGGTGTCAATTGTGATTAAACAAAACAGTTAACTTTTACCACAAATTATAAGTGGCCCAATAATCAATACTGAAACATTGGGTGTACATTAAAATTGAACATAGTGAATCAGTATACTCAAAGATGCAACTTCTAGTATACCATCTAATCACAATAAAGGTAAAACTTTATTGGATTTAGGTTTACATCCATTAAGTTTTCACAGTAGCAACAACTAACCTTCTAGTCAGATAGTAGTAGCCATCAGATTGAATTTCACAGTAACATAAGCCAGTAATATCTGATTGAATTATACTGAAACATATTACCTGATGGAACTCAACAAGAAGATTGTTTGAAACTAGATATCTTTCAACAGATAAAGCAGCAACGCATCCAGAACCAGCAGCAGTAATCGCTTGCCTCCACTCATGATCCTACCATCACCAACAAGAAAGTGAGAATCCTGGATTTTAATTGTTCCAACTTCCAACCCAACATAAATTACAGTTTTTCTACCAGATCATTTTTCAGTTTTTGACCTGAAACTTACAAATCCAATATCACATTAAAATTTTTTTAACTTGCATATGGTTTACTTAGGCTGAGCTTGGTTTCTGACCAAGGTTAAGTTGGTGTTTTTTGGTTTGACCATCCAAATGCTCCTCAGTTAAAAAGGTTTAAGTTAACCTAGTCAAAGGGGTATAATCTGTGTATGACAAAGAAATGTCAACTGCACGAATTAGATTAATGTGGGATTTGAAGAGAGTCAAAATATAAGCTAATTTGCCCCAAGAAAGAAGCATATTCCATGACCCAACCCTTGATAGTCCCAAAGTAGCAATCCATCACAAAGGAGACTGTGTTTGATCAAATCCCAATTTAAGTCAATCGAACCAGATCTAGCATCCTCTGGGACCAAAATGGACTTCTAGTGTGTTTAGAGGTATGTCTAGAATTTTCATGAGGACAGCACTTGGTCACTTCAGGAAGATTCTCGATATGGGTTATAACACCAAGAAAAAATCCTAGCCAAAAAAGGAAAATAGGCACTTGTTTGAAAATATAGAAGCAAAGAAACCTTGGATAACATATGTTTAAAAGGATATTCAGAAAGAACATTCTTGAATATTATTTAGTAACCAGAACAATCCTTAAATATCATTAATTCGAACGAGGCTAACATGAAACCACTCAAGGAGTAGATCAAAGGCCTGTCTGCTGTCCGTGACTTACTCTGCATAACCATGTCACAGCAGCGACATTACACAAAGTCTCTCTCTCTCTCTCTCTCTCTCTCTCTCTGATCCTGCTGAGTCTTATCCTCATCTCTACAGTTAGTCGGATAGTAGCCATCAGATTGGTGGCAGCAACTGCTGCTGCCATCACAGCCTCTATACTCTTTCACCCTTGGAAATAGATAAAAGATATTATCAATATTGGGTTTCTCACCAACCCTATATGAATAAGTTGGATCGGGTCCAAATCCCCCAATCCAAGGTATCCTGGTTACAAAACAACACAAACAAATAAATTTTTATTTAACTACTACCATGTTAATTTTGCTTTAAGCATATGCAAAGGGTGTTGTTCATCTTCCTTCTATCTTACAAGATGCAAAACTGTGAAGAATTATCAAGAAATTATGGTATATCTCGACGAAGTACAAATATATATCATGGAAAACAGTCTAGAAAAATAAATATTAGAATTAAATAAGACAAGAAAACAATCATGCAAGTACAAAAAGAAACATCAGCATTACCTGTACATCACCAGCAGCAAAGACACCTTCAACTGAAGTTTTTGCTGTGCCTTCTTTGACTAAGATATATCCAGAACTATCAAGTTCAATTTGTCCTTCCAACAACTGGCTGTTTGGAGTATGCCCTATACCATAGAATAGACCTTTTACATCGAGTACTGATTCTTCGCCTGTATCAACTCTTTTTGTTAAAACTCCTGACATCTGGCCCTTGCTATTGCTAACAACGTCCATGGCTTCTGTATTGAAGTGCACTGTGATATTTGGGTTGTTGAATACTCTGTGAAACATTCGCCATAATCAACCTGTTAAAAAAACATTCAGGGATTGAATATTTACCATCATCAATGCTTGTAGTAACTTGCTTGCATCAGTATACAAGATCCATCAAAGCTGTTAAGTAATAAAACAATAGGGTATTGTTGATTAATTACTGGACTTTATAACCTACAAAGAACTGTGGAACATCCTCATGTTACAAATGGAATGATCATTATTATGTCAGATACGCAGATTGCTACAAGTTATTAAGTAGTCTTAGTAAGTATTATACCAAAAGAAAGATACCCAATTGGACCATGATTAGTATCACAAATTTAAGCTTGGTGAAACATGTTGCCCATAGTGGATGGATAAACATGGAACAAGAGGATGACAGCAATTATCAACCACTACAAAGTCAGTCGTGCATGCAGTCGTCATGACCTTGTGCAAAGAAGAAAATATCTACCAACATTTTCATTACTGAAAATACCCAGGCATATCCACCAGCACATCATACCAAGACAAGCTGCCAACAATACTGAACATATCAATTTAACATGTACCCAGGAGTAACTAAAGCAGAAACAAGTTTTTTTCTTTTCTTGATTAAGTAGCTTCTCACATGTGAAACAGAGCAAAGTTGTTCTAACTTCTAACATATAACAAAGTAGATTTGATTCGAAGCATCGAAATTGGTGTACTTTTAATGACTTCATATTTTTCAATCACAACTCTTTTTCTTTCAAAGTTCCTCTATTGGTTTCAAACTTCCAGCTAGAAACCCTCAATTGGTTGCAGACTTCATATTTTTCAATCACGTCTAGGATGCATGATGTACTTTTAAACACACCAAGTGTCCACACTGCTCAATGCACTGACACAAAGCTTTCTAGCAACCAATCACTGCAATGTTTGGTCAAGTAAACTTAAACCTTACTCTTTTCTCCAAAATTAATCCACAAATGATGATTCTTAACTCTCATGCAGTGATTGGTAATGGATGAACTTATAGTATATACAAAATAGACTTCCATGGTTTACATTATTCCCTGATGATATTGTCTCATTTGATGAGAGTTCCAATTGAATTAGTTTTAAACTAGATACCAATCCGTAGTGTCGGTACGCTAGTATGTACCAAGTTTTGGAAAAAGCCTGAAAAAAAAGCTCAGAAAGCAAAATAGGACACACGGTATAAGGCTTGTACCGTTGTGTATTAGGTGGTACAAGCCCCATACCAGATGGTACAATCCCTGTCTTGGATGTACGAAGTAGTATAGGCCTTATACCAAATGGTACACTACAAACTAGGCACAATGCTTGGTTTCACCTGGTTTGTGCACCGATAGGTTTTCGGACTGATAAATACTGCCTGTATTGAACTGTATTGTGCAACATTACAAACCTTGAATCTAAGAAATCGATGGTTTTAAATTAAATAGGACTAAGACAAGATATGAGATTTAATTTTAGTAATACTAAGAGGACCAATACCTCTCAATCACCGTCTTAGTCTCCTCAACCCTCTCAGCTCTCAACTGTCGGCTCGGTACCTCTCAGTCTCCTTGATCTCCCCTCAGCTCCCTCTCGCCTTCTCAACTCTTCATTGCTTTCTCAGCTCTCTGCTGCCCTCTCATCTCTTTGTTGTCAAGTCTCCATCACCAGTCTCCCCCACCCCCACCACCTCTCAGCTCTTTGTTGACATTAATCTGCTACCCTCTCAGCCACACTCTCCGTTGCCAAAGACATCAGAATATACCTCTTTCTATTTTTATTTTAATGATCATCTAATTTTTATTTTAATGTTTGTCTTTATTCTTAATTATATATTTTTATAATTTTTTTATAATAATGAGTGTGTTGCTTCATTCGGCCAAGCACCTATCTCCTCAAGCAATTTGGAACTTTGGCACCTTCACTAGTACAACAAATTATCATCCAATTTTGGGTATACACTTAGTCAAGTCCCAAACCAGAATCTAAGAATGAACCATCTAACCATCAACAATATTAGATATGACATAAAACCTCAAGACTATTTAAATAAATAGGTTAGAAAAGATTTTGTAAGGTAGACAAGCAAGTAATGGAAGGTCTCAGTGAGATGGATCTCCTAGTCCTAACAAGGCATAGTTGAACCAGTTAGATGCTTCACAAAGTATGTTGATTGCAAAATATTCTAATTTGACATAGGAGATCAATTCAGCTAGTCCACTAATTTGAGGGCTTCATAAAGAAAATTAAGTCAGAGACCTTATAAAACTATTTACATATACAAGAAGGTACCTGATCAACAAAGCTTAAGCTAGATATATGTCAAAATTATGGAGGCTAACAAGCCAAACTGCAACGAAAATTTTCACTTCAGCAAACAATGTAACATTTTACTCTATCAGCATTAAAGGACACACCTGAATAGGATCAACAAGATGATGAACTACTTTAAGATGAAGAGCTCTAGACATCTTACCAATAAAAAAATTTTTGAATAACTTGAATGGATACGATCTTGTCCAATAAATGAAAAAAGGATTGCCAGACTCCAAGATCCCACACTGATGAGGGGTATGGGAACGGTCAATGAGAGCTCTGAGAAGAGTCAATCTATGCAACCCTACCATGCAAGAATGAAGATAATTTCCACGATTCGAGTCCTATTCAAATAGATTGCAAGCAACCTTAGCATGACACCAAGACCCGCCCTCTAGTTTCCACCAATAAATATTGTTGTAAAAAGAATATCCATGACCTGGCACTAGAATAGACTGATCTTGGAATATGAAAGAGATAAACATGGAGGATTTCAAAGCTCATTTAAATAATAGGTAGAGGTTTATTATTGATTAGTTTCCTCATATATGTGAGTATATTATGTGGATATTTGCTCATTATCAGAAGAGCTTTGTTATTAGAAGAAAAAGATGCTCATTCATTATGAAGATTTAAATCATAAAGACCCAAAAAGACTTCGGCTGGAAAATAAATTATTGCATTAAGTTAACTAACCTGTCTTGCATAGCTTTAGATGCCCGCAGATGGTTTTTACGAACAAGCAAGTGTACATGGCGTGCATATTTGGTCAAGTATAATGCTTCCTCAGTAGCTGTGTCACCTCCTCCAACAACAGCCAATACTTGCCCCTTGAATAGTGGTGATGCTCCATCACATATTGCACAAGCACTGATCCCTCTACTCCAAAATTCGTCTTCACGAGGCAACCTAACTCTTTTGGCATTTGCTCCTGTTGCTATGATAAGACTATGGCATTTTACCTATATGCATAAACCAAAAAAGGAAAAAAAAATTAACATCACAACATAGAATATAGAAAAGAACATTGGCATCAAATAAACTAGCTTAATATCAACTTTTACCATGTTAAAAAAATTTAGGACATTCATATCTTTTATATGGCTGGATGACCTTTTCTAAAATCCTCATCGTTTTTTACATAATAGGCAAGGAATGAACCTTTTTTTATCAATATCCATATAGCAGTAATTGGACATCTTCAAGTCAGCAAAAAAAACATAACACTTCATCTAATGATTTATTAGGTATATGACATGTTACATGTCTTCTCAATAGAGTATCGAGTAGCCACATCATGGTCCAACTAAGATCAAATATTAACTCCTTTTATTCTGCATAAGTAGCTGGAGACTGGCCATATATATGCTGCTAAAAGGAAACTAAAAACAGAAGAGAACCATTTCAAGAAACATATAAATGGTGAGTATATACAATTCCCAAACTAGAAACATACTTCCTTTTGAGAATTTCTACATAGGATCTTACCATATTCATGTTTTTTTATTTTATTTTATTCATGTTGATTATCATGGAACTGTACTCTTTGAGTTTCAAAAATGTCAGTCCAATTCAAATGTAAGACATGATAGAAACATCACCTTAAAATTTTATATTCAAGGTTGAAAATTTTTATTTTAATCCAAATAACATATACTTTCTATAAATTTACGGTTTAGCTACACTTTATTCTTATTTAAATATAGTTTACATACCAAGAAATTATATGAAAAAATTAAAATGGGATTTTTTAAATTTCGAGCTATTTTTGGAATACCAATGCATACCATTGTACCAACATATGATACACTAGTGACTATCGTTAAATACCGGTCCAACTAGGAACCAACATAGCCGGTCTACATGAGATGGTGTTCCTTGCACCAAACTACCACTTAATTGATATTATGAGTGCACCATATAGATAATAAAAGAGTTGGGAAGGTTCTTAGAGATTTCAGACTTCCAATGCAATAAAATAGATGAGGAAAAAGTTTGCATATGGTCAATTATAAAATTTCTGTTTTAATTGTTTTTGCGAAGCAGCATATATGAACTTTTCTATATGGATATTTTCAGAATGAATTTGGTAGAAACTAGAAAGAGGTAAATGTCACCTCACGCTCACTACTGCGGATGATGAAAGGATTAGTCCGGACAACAACAAATTCGACATCTTCTTGAAAAAGTTCAGCACCCCAACGTTCAGCTTGCCGTCGCATCCTACGCAAATGTCATGATTGTAAGTTATAAAATCAAGTAATGATTTATTAGTTAATATAGAAAAGAAAAAAATTACAAAGCGAAAGCATTTAGGCATGTAGCATGACTTATATACCTATCCATCAAATCAGGACCGGTTATCCCTTCTGGAAACCCAGGAAAATTTTCAACTTCTGTAGTAGTCATTAACTGCCCTCCTGGAACACCACCTACTTGATAACCTTCAAACACAACAGGCTTTAAATTTGCACGAGCAGCATATATAGCTGCAGTATAACCAGCTGGACCAGAACCAATGATCACCAAGTTCTCAATTCCACTAGAAGAATCTGCAGCAAGTATCTCATTTAAATTTTACAGAATAATCCAGCAATTTCTAATAGCTAAAAGCAGATGACAATCATATACCTCAATGCACTTCTTTAAGATGAATAGAAAAATAGATGGCCACAAATGCCATGATTTTCAAACATCTAAATGTTTATTTTGGGGGAGTTTTAATGGACAGACAGGGAGATAGAGAGATGAGATCCATACTTACATAATACACTCATAAATAACATGGACTAATAATTTATTACAGTTGATTGGTATAATTTTGTAAAAAAGCAACAGGATGACCTGCTGACAAACTAAAAAAAAAGCTTATCTCTAGAAGAACAAAATTTCCAAATAAAAGAAAGAAAAAATTTCAATATTAAAACCAAACATGCAATCAAACACTCATGTCAATGAACGTTGGCAGTGGTGGCCCCAAAATATGGCAATATACTGAATTTCCATTTGCAAGCAGTATTGTCAAAGGTACGCCTGGGCTAAAAGGAACCAAGGTTCCAAACTGCCCAAGGTGGTAAGTGCTTACCTAGCCACTCATCCGAGCAAAGCAAGATGCTCACCTTACAAAAAATTAAAACAGCATGAGTATTGTGAGCCACTGCCCGACTCATCTTGCAAATTATATTTTTTACAGGTGTAGTGCACTGAAATATCATTTGGTATCGATGTACCATTAACACTGCAGTCTAAAAATCACATGGAAAATCACTGAAACTAGAAAAAGTACATATTCTTATTACTTTGGAATTTTCTGTAATCATTCACACTGAGTTCCACACTTGATATCCTGCTGAAGTCCTAAGAAAAAGTGTGTAAAAAATTATTGAAGTTCTTAACTGGATAACTTGCTTTACCACAAATAGCTACTTCAAAATCCTTTTCCGTCAAGTTTTACCATCAGTATTGTGAGCAACTTCCACATGCTTAACCAATCAATCTTGTGGCTCTTGATTACGTTACGAGATTTTTTTATAGCATGACTCTAGTGTTCTTATACCCATGGCTTGATGTAAGTAGACTTTTTTTGCGAAGAATAACTGAAACCTGCTGATCTTACATACATAGCTGAATTGCTCCTCAAATTCTAAAATGTATTCCTTAAACAGTAGTGGCTCTCCCACAGCTTAAACTAATGTGTGCTAAAGAACACACTCGGTACACACACATAGCATGCAATTGTCTCCAGTAGCCAATCAAAATAGACTAGATCTATGAACTAAGTCATTCAAATGTTAAAATAATTTCTAAATCTTACTGAATCATCCAAAGGTACCCCAGATCACCTCTTATGTATGTTAGCTCCCTTGGAATGTGATATAAGAGATGGCAGTGATACATGGAAAACTCATTTTGTATCCTTCCATTGACATCAAAAGCAAGTTAAGAATGGGAGAGCACTAAGACTACGAAAGAATATAATTATCCATGATGCTGTATTTGCTAAATGAACCAGAGATACCATTATAGTCTCTAAACTCACAATTCCAAGTTCATAATTGGAAGCCATATGGATGACGTAAGGATCTTAAGTAAATTAAATGACCAATTTGGTCCCTAGATAGGACGCTTCCATTGTCTAATTGTAATGTTGGAATATAGTAATAACACTGTCTTTCAAGGAATTGGCCTACTGAATCAGAGGCCTTTATCGTATTTAGATTTGATTAGTTATAGTATAACAATAGATCAATAATCAACCAATAAAAGGCCAATCAGATTCAAGAATTTTAAAACATAGTATAAGTGTCCTCATAGGAGGAAAAGATATTCAGGAGACAGTCACATGTTTGGTTAAAGGTCAGTTACATGAGATGATTCTAAAAATCCTTGGACGTTTTTTTTCTTTTCCCTTCTGTATATAATACTACAGATAAATCAGCATTTCATTAGATGATAACTCTAGTGTCACAGTCAAACAATTGCAGACTTTATAGAATACAATGCGGATATTGGAAAAGGCATATTCAGTGTGGTGAAAGTTCCCTTTATCTTCTTCAAAATTCTTTTAGTTAGTTGCATTTCAATTACTTCCACCCACCAGTGTGGCATGTTTGATCACTCGTACTATGTTCGCATTGATGATGAGATACCTATAAGTTGTGACCAACAAAGAAAAGGCATACTTTTCCAATACCCTTCAAGGCAGCAAATCATATATAAAAGTGAAATCAGCAAGGTAATGCAAATTCTTCAAGAACAACTTCTTGAGCTGAGGACCATGATTCGTCCAACATCAACATCGACAAGAACGTATGATAGAAACAGGGGGAATAATTCGGCAACAGCCGCATCAAGCAAGCCAAGCCTCACAAGTTTCAAAAGAAGCAGAACTAGAAAAGGCAAAAGGGCGTCAGCGTTATACCTCCTGAAGGAGAGACTGCGGCGACCTCGTCCGTGGAAGAGGCGGCCGGGGTAGCGGAGACGGGAGCGCTGGCGCGACGGCCGACCCAAGGGTTCAGAGGGCGCCGGGACGGGCAGCGAAGTGGGGGAACCCGTAGGAGAATGGGCCGGTGGCATGGGAGGGAGGATGTCGAGGGCACCGCCACCGAGACAACAGCCGTCATACCTACCGGAGAAACGGCCATTTGAATCGGAGACGGGAGAAAGAGGAGGCGGAGAGAAGATAGACTGATCAGCGAGAGAGAGAGAGAGAGAGAGAGAGAAGGCAGCGGAAAGAAACAGGTAAACAGGGGTTTGGGTTAAGGTTTCGTTGGTGGAGAGGGGCCGTCGTGTCATCCGTTATCTGATGACCCAACGCCGGCCTCTCCCTTCCATCGTTTGTCTTCTTCTTGGCTTATTTCAATTTTTTTTTCTTTTCTCGTAACATTTTACATCCCAAATTTTGCTTCCATTAATTGTTTTTCCTTTTCTCGTAACATTTATGTCTCGGACTTCCATTAATTCTTTTTTTCTTTTCTCGTAAGATTTATGAAATCCTGAATTTTGCTTCCACCAATCTATCTTAAGGGATATCGCAAGGATTGTCTGAATTTGTGGTTACAAAAATTACAAGAGATCCTACAAACACACTGTTCATAGTCTTCCATTCTCAGGAGGCTTGCATAATTTATTGTTTGATAATTTATCTCAAGTAAAATAAAATTGTTTGATATCAGAAAAAAATCATTTCCAATCTTGATGTCCAAAATTACCACGCAATAAACCAAAACATTACATAATAACAAATCTGTAAGTAATTTCAAAATCAACTCATGTTCTTAGTAAGTACTAGTGCATTGGGTTTTTACCATCACAGTCATCGTATCAATTTATCTAAAAAATTAATCTTATAATGATAAAAAAAATTACTCGGATGCCCACAGTTATCATGAAATTAGGACAAGCATTCTTGGAAAACTAATCACCCTTAGTCGAAATTATATTTTCTTCTTCCTCAGTAAAGTCACTCTCTCACATCTTTATATTCTCTCACATCTTAGACCAATATATTTTTAACAGTGTTAGTCAAGGATTAACAAGTTAGATCGAGCAATGGCCTTGCATTGAGATAATTGGTTGCCATTATGACCTCGATCAACATGCTCTTATCAAGCTTCACGAACTCCTTATCGTCATCATCATCAAAGTCCAAAAATAATTTTTTTTTATTATTCTTGATTGGTTTGTAATGGTCACATCCACCACAATTTAACGCCCATCACTTGCCTTGAGAATGATATATTTTTCTTTCTCTAGGTTTTCTTCTGTGACTCTTCTATCAAGAGTCTCTTTTCGTTCAATCAACATGATTAACTTCTTTCGCAAGATATACTTCAAATCTGAAAAAAAGAAACTTGAGTTTCTAATTCCTGCAACTTAAAACTAGCTGTAAATTATGGGATTCTATGAGTTCAAATATAATAGATTGAGCTACAGGATTAGTAAATCGTATTTATCCCGGTCCACATCTAACGTGACCTAAATGTTAAAGCAAGCATATAGTGATGTGAGATACCCTTTGACAGCACAAACTTAGGTTGCAATTGTTTGGGAATAACATAGACTCTATGTCTTGTTTAAAGTGTCTTTAATTCATTCTAAGTCAAAAAACATAAATGGTTACTTCCTAAAGCGACTGGAAAAAGACAAAAGAATTAGTAACATATCATACTCATACCAATATCCTACATATGATTTTTAGAGATATATGCCGAAGTAGGTGTGCACTTTAAACAAATATATGAAAACAAAGTATTCTAAGTGACTTTATTTATTACATTCTCATAGATACCATAGCAGAGAAGTTATTATAATTAGCATTGGTGTGCATGCAAGCATGACAGTGATACATTGTAGGAATATAATGGTTAACAAATCAGAAAACGAGAATTTATGAGGTTTAACGAAACTCTAACTTACAGTATCTGAACGCAAACAAGTTTCAGCATCCGCCGGAGAAAAAAAAAAAAACAAAGAAAATAACTTACATTAATAACTGTGTTTATGCAAATCTCACTAACATTATTAAACTCTAACATGGGGCATCACATCTTGCTCAAGTTTAATCTTAAGCAATGGTAATTGTCAATACTTACATAGCAGATTAAAAATTCTAGGTCAAACTACTTTACCACGATTAAAGAAGCCAAGAGAAACATCTCATCGATTACAAAACGATACAAGCCAGTAGATTGATTTGGGTTTCAGCAAACTAATCAAAAAGAGACATCATGGATAATAAGGACAAGCGACAGCACGAGTTCTATACCTTTCTCCTTCTCGACCATTTTCCACCGTCTTCCACTTCTCGCTTCTCCGGGCTGTCGATGGCACGCAGATCTCTTTTGCTCCCCTTGATGATTTGGGAGGAGGGTTGGGAGTATTTATAGAAGACGACCTGCTGCTTGGCCAACCCAAGTAATTAGGAATCCTAATACAAAATAAATTAGAACCTTTTCCTTATTTATCATCTAAACGTAACTACTAATGTAATTAGGAATATTTTTCACGAAGTTACTTAGTAACCTACTCCTATGTCCAGTTAGGAATTATTCCGTAAAATAATTCATCTATGTCCAATTCGGTGCAAATTGACCAATGTTCCAGTAAGTGCATAATAGCATGTGCCCTATAATTTCATCATCTACTGGTTACAATAATTTTATTGTTTGATATCCCTTTTGAACCTTGGGCCACACTTGTATGATTGCCATTACGGGCTTCTTGATGTCCATCTGTAAGCAATCATGGGACCAAATACATTAGACCCGCAATGCATGGATGAGAGAGAAAGTGACCAAGTTACATGGTGGATTACGGACAAGCTCTGTAAACACCAATCAAAATTGGGGGACAAGATGGTAGGACTTAATCAATAATTCCCACCTTATTTCTGATTAGGTTGTGTCCTGATATCAATAAGAAAAATAACAATTGACAAAAGAAAACTACAATTTTATATCTTTTTAACTCTTGAATCAATTACTCGAGCAATGGGAGCATCTTATCGGCAGGAGATGATTTGTCTCATAAAATGTCGAAACCATGCAAAAGTAAAATATGTAACAAATAAATGCACTGTTCCATTGGATGTGCTAAAAAACCAAAATTATCTCACAAGTTTCTCACATAAACTGGTTCTTGTATCATTATAATAATCTTCAACTACAAAACTGCAATCTGTGAGATGGTAACACGCAGGCAGCAACTATCACTATCATGCCCATATGCCTCGATTCCCCTAAGCATCTGAATTTTTTTGTGTGTCCTTCGGCTTGGAAGAAGTTGTGGGATCAGTTTCAGGCTTCAGGATACTAAGTTGACCACCCTCCTTGCTAGCAAGAGATGCAGCCTTGATCTCATTGCAGTGGTTTATGAACTTGCTCAACTCCTGGATGCAAAAGTTGTTTGATATCCATCAAAATGATGTAAAGGCATTAAAATAGCAAACATTTTTAGGGTGATAGCAATTAAAATCTGAGTGCAGCTACACTTTTTTGTTCAATTCCTAAGAGTTCTTGGTTTAGAAAGCCTATAAGTGGGGCCCACAACACCCTTTCCGCTCCCTCTTTCCTAAACATACAAGTCGCTGGATTTGTAGTGAGACATTTTCTGAGAAAGATGAAATTTGATCATCACCATCACATCTTGCCAACCAAAGCTGGGAATCTGTGGCTAGAGAAACCATAATTTTTTTCTCTCATAGGACAATCAAAGCACTAAATTTTAGTCATAGTGCAATCTACCCCATGTAAAATTTTAGAGAAGAGAGCTGACTAATGGAGAAAGCAGTGGTGATTAGAAGTTGATGTCAATTGGCCCAAAGACAGAGATGATAGCAGTTCGTGACACTGAGATTTTATTTGAAAAGAAAATGAAACTTTGGAGTAATTGGACACTAAATTCCAGCTATCAAGCAACTTGCTCAAACTGAACCAAGCCTACTGCAAATCTTTCCACTGCTACTGGAACATAAAAATTCAAATTCATTTCCCATGGCTATAAAAAAAATTCTAAATTTTAGTAGTCAAAAGAGTGGGTGCCGGGGCTTATCATTGACAAGGGAGAAAACCCTTACTAGATAAGATTCTAAGCGGATACAAACACATAAAATAAAAATCTAACAATGCAAATCTATTACGTTTTTAAGAACTAAATCTATATCATGATGATTTAGACTTGTAACCCTCAAAATCATTGATAATTAACAGAACCAAACTCAAAGTTGAGTCCATGTTTGACAACAAAGAAAGTATAACATGTGTCTCAGAGCTATTCATAGAAATGCTACTTGGAAGGAATGAGTCAAGTCAGGCTAAAGCAGGAAGTGAGGGTACATGGAGCCGACCGATCCCCACAGACGAATTAAGATTTCCTTGACTCAACTCATATGGCTAACCGGTTTGAGTTGAATGGAATTGACGAGGAAAGATTATTGAGTTATGGTGGCACTAGGGGTGCTAGCCAACTACTGTAATGGTTTGTCCTATGTTGTGCCATCAACACAATCACCATGTTGATGAAGCATTAAGTAAAATCAAACAATTGATTAAGAGACCAAAATAAGCCAAAAACATGAAAAATGTGGTACTTCCCATCTCAAGCCGAGAGCTTGCGACAAATTATGGGCTATGATTAGCAAGTGATGATAAGCAACAAGCGTCAGCAAGGGGATAGTTCTTGATAAAATTGAACCTCTTTAACATGATGTTTCTCTAATTTGAGGAGAAAGACCTCCCAAGAAACTAAACTAGAGAACAAAAGAATACCTATCTATTGCTGGAAAAATGGAGTAATTTCAAAGGGAAACTTTAAAGGCTTCCATCTCATATACATAACCTCTTATGTTTCCAAACTAGATGCATATTGACGGATAGTCATTTTATTTGGATACCCTGCCTGACTCAAATCCTATTCGTAATGGGAGTTTCCACATTCCTCAATTTTCCTGAATGAAAAAGAAGTCATACACGATTACAAGTAGCATGTTTTTTACAATGCAAACCATGCCTAACTTGGACCCAATGGCCAAGGGATGTACTATAACTGTTACAACCCTAAACCTCAGTCAGATAATATAAAGATCATGGATGAAACTTGTTAACCAAAACATTGGTCCAAGCAATACTATCTCATGCATGGCAACAACTTGATTTTCATCTTTGACTTTGTTTCAAACTTAACTGTAGATTCAACTAAAGACTTAAGCCCTAACTCAACATCATCCGTATGTACCTTTTAAGGATCAAGTTGTGAAGGACCAAAGCAAACCATGATGTTATTGATTCTAATCAAAGTCTATGTGACTTCCTCATAACTTTAATCATGATTCAACACATCCTTTGATCTGCATGGAGGCAAGACACAGCTTGTTCTGCATCCTAATCCCTAAGTAGATTTGATCAAAACTAACAATATGCTTTGGCTCTAGAACCTATCAATGGTTCAGATTTAGGAGTGATAACTTTTTAAGATCAAACATACAGGACATATACTACTTTCAGGAAATATTGTAGAACTATCAATGATCGGCATATGGCCCAGTATACCATCATCATATTGGTCCAACAGATGCCCACACCAGTATCAAACGAAAATTTTAAACCTTGGCTGACGCATAGATATAAAACTGAGCAGTTATTTAATTGTGCAAAAATTCTAGCTGAAGACGAGGCTCCTTTATACTGATGCCAAAATTAATCCACTAACATTGAAAAGATTTTCCATTTGATTGCCACCTTGGTAATTATTAAAGCAAATATGAAAACAATAGAGTAGTCATCTAAGCAGAAATGCAAGATAATTTTTTTCATTTCTACTTTTCATTTCCTCCTCCAGTAAGATTATCAGGTGATTGAAATTAGAAAAGGAAAAAGCACATGCCAATACACATGATGTTTCACGACAAATAGAAAAATAAAAAAAGGAACTTCTATGGCTTCTTATCCACAAAATTTTCCAGGAAAGCATCAAACTGACATCCACAAACTGAAAAATGCATGTGTGAATTACGAAAATAAAATATAGATGATATAATCAGGTTTGCCGATGCTAAAATAAATAACAATATGACTGATCAGACAAAAAATAAAGAATTCGGAACAACAAGCGATATAATACACAATCCAGGGTACAGAAAGAGATCAAGTCCATCATTCACAGCTAATGCAACATGAAACATTTACAATATGGGAAGGAAACTGAAGAGACCACAACATCTACAAAAGATAACCAAAGTGGAGAAAAAGGAGGGAACTTACTTGATCAGCTTCCATCTCCTTGGTGACCTTAGAAGGCTTCGTTGCCCTCTTACCTAAATCATGTCAAGACCAAGTTAGCTATAAGCAAGGAGAGCAAACAAAATTGAAAAAAAGTGGGGAACAACCTTTACGAGTGTGAGGAGCTTTGCCATGGCGACTGGGAGGGATAGATTTCTTCTTCTGCAGTCCTTTAAACATATTCCCCTTCTGCGTCATCTTTCCTCAGAAATTCCTCCCTCTAACAAGCCTTGGCTTCTTAGGGTTGCACCTAGCGTGGCTGCCAACACTTCTACCTCCGGCAGATCAAGCTTGGCCCACACTTAGGCCTGTCCTGGATTCTGAAGCTCCCCGAGCCCTACGTAAGAGAATTGAACAATTTTAGGATAAAGTATATAGATACAACTAAAACCAAATTAAATGACGATAATTGCTTCAAGTTGTTCCTTAAAGTAATTTTTATATAAAACTAGTCCTTCAACAATATAATGCAATAAAACAATAATCAATGAGATGCTGACCACAAGATATAATATACATATTAGAGACGAAAAGATGGGAAGGGTGATCTATCATAAAAAATAGTGAGCTTAGATAATTGTATAATTTCTGGATGCAGGTATTTACAGAGCAAACGAATCACCCATGGTTAGATTGGCAATTATAACAGCTTGATATGTATATTAAACGAAGATAATTAAGGAGAGGAGAAGAGAAAAGAGGAGAGTGAGGAGAGTAGAGGAGAGAATGAGATTGGGGAGGAGATCAGAGAACAAGAATGGAGGAGAGGAGAGAATAATACCCGGGAAAAGGCGGCTCGGCTAGCGGCAGCGGCGGTGGAAGGGCTCGGGCGACGGCGAAAAGTAAGCGTTAGGGCACCAGGCGCACTCCGGGACTTTCATTTCTTTGACCTTTTATATGAAACTGAGTCGACCCGGTAAACGCGAGTCGACGGGAGTCTCAAAATCCGGTTCAATTTCCGAACCGACTCGCCCGGCGAGCTGTGGACTGAGATCGGACGATCATACGGTCTCGATCGCATAATCTTATCATCACGTTTTTGGATGGCATATATAACCTGGTTTTTCAAAGATGGTTTTTATTGTTGTATATATAACCGGCGGTATAAGATAGAAGGAACGCATCCTCTCTTTACCTCCCCTGAGGCTCTGTCAAAAGCGAGCCTTCGAGGCGATCATGGCCGATGGCGATGGGCTTTTGGAAATCCAGGGACGCAAACGCGCGACGCAGACCGCCTCTGTCTCCCTACCCGCCCCTGTTCCATCTCCGTCGATGGTGCCTGGCGCTTCTTCTCTCGACATCTTTTCCTTCACTCACACCCCTAACTACTGGTATCCTTCCTTCCCTCCTCTATGTATCTCTTAGTTTTTGTCTTTCTTTTCTGTTTTTTTTTCTTGCTCAATCTTTTATCATGCACAGCCCCCTATTCTTTGAGTAATTATTGTCCAGTT
Source organism: Musa acuminata AAA Group (assembly GCF_036884655.1). Classification (NCBI taxonomy): domain Eukaryota; kingdom Viridiplantae; phylum Streptophyta; class Magnoliopsida; order Zingiberales; family Musaceae; genus Musa; species Musa acuminata. The sequence goes on along the minus strand of NC_088337.1, from coordinate 4,853,463 downwards.
TTGCTTACACATTGGGTTTATTTCTTCTAAGCAATAGCTCAGAACTATTCAAGTGATAATTAGCCTTGTCGAGTTACGGATCTGGCTGTAGTTTTTGCCATTCCTGTAATATTTGTGACATTTCTTGCATAGTCATGTTTGGACAAGAGAAGGGGACATCATTAAATAACCCAAAGGGTCAGTTGAGTATATAAGGAGAATTAGTTGTAGCTAGGCAGTTCAATAATCTAGGAGAAAGCAACCCTCGTAGGGGGAAAAAGAAGAAGTCAGTCCAGATAATCTGTAAGCAATCTTAGGTTCAAATATTAACCAAATATCGATATTCATGCACATTGTGAACTGTAAGACAATTCAAAACTGACCAATTTGGTGTCAGGTTTCTTTAATTAGTACAACTTTTACTAACATTCACTAGGCTACTAACCAATATTTTTAAAAATAGTTTAGGTTCGTTTATGCTGTGTGCCCGACATCTTACATATACTTTTGTTTAAATGTCAGGCCATAGACCTTGAATCAATGTGTAGCAATTGGTGTTGAACTGGTATGCATATGTATTTGTGGTGCTGTAGCATTAATAATTTGGTTCTATATGCATCTACGAATGTTAACCCTTTTTAAGTTGGTTTTATAAATGCCTTTGCTTATTTGAGATCTCTTAGCATTTGGGTGGGAAGAATGAGGGGCAAAATGGAGTGGGATTCCTTTTGTCCTGCAAAAAATCAATGTTGGTAAATTAAAGAAGTGACATGGTCTGCATGAAAAAAACTTTGAAGCAGAACTAGTCAAATATTTCCTATGGGCTTGAATGTGTGGCTTCTTTTGACGGAAGTGATCATCTAATAAGCCTCCAAGATTTATTATTTGATAAAAATACCTATCGAATATTTATTTTGGGTACATGCTGCAAGCTTGATTCACATGAACATGTGTTTCATATGAATTAGAATATGAAAGGTGCCAAAGTATAATTTTGTGGGAGAAAATTGAAAAACAAAGCTAGAGATTTATGGTGTGCTAATAGGACTTAGAGCCTTCTACAAGTGCCTTCTTTCTTTGAGCGAAGGACCTCTCTTGTTGGAAAAGAGAAAGAGAGGGATATTTGAAGAGTAGAGGACAGATAGAGAAGAACTAGGTACAGTATTGTATAACTCAATTTGTGATGCCGCTAGTGGTTTATAATATTTTTTGTTTCTGTACTGTAATCCTTTCAATCAAGGCTTAAAACATTGGTCCGATGTTGGTCAGTGACTGGATCAGTGTGGTACTAGGACAAATCAACATACAGTATTGGTATAATCAAATGACTGGAATGTAGGTTAAATATCTGGAATACAGATAATTGTCGATAATCAAATGACTGGAATTATGATTTTCCATGCAAAAGTCTTGTTTTGTTTCATTTTGTTCTTGAACCCTTCTTCATCTTTTCTAGAAAGCTCAAGATAAAGAAAGTCCACTGGCTTTGATAATTTTAACTTCAATTATGGTGTTAGACATAACAGTATTGTTTATGGTGTTGCTTTCTAAGTTGAATGCATATGCTTGTTTCTGTAACTTTTTAAGTTAACATTATCAGGTTAAAGATTCTTAGTTTTTTTTTTCTTTTATAGTGAAGAGAATGTATATCTGCTCTGTAAGAAACTTTGTGAGGTTGGGGCTGCTGATCCAATGGGTGCTGATCTTTTTGTTGTCTTCATATCCAACGAAGAGAAAATGGTATACTTCTATGATTTTGCTTGTTTACCTTTAAATTGTTATTGTTCAAATCTTATTATGCTAACTGAATGATGAAATGCTTTACTATAATATTGGCCATTTTACATTAGGGAGGCATTTTAGATGACATAATGATGTGCTAGAAAATTTCAGTGTTTTTAAGTAATAAAGTTCTAGTCTGACAAAATCTTTCTAGAGTCGATTTTGTTTTGATTGTTCTATTTCATCTTTGTATGACAACGAACAAGTCTGTAATAAATCATAATCACTAGAATACATCAGAAACTGTAGTTCCTAATATGGTAAAAGATTTCCTAAATGCATATTTCAAAATTTAACAGACCTGACCCTGAGCTACTAAAGGAAGCTTTCTCTTGTCATCAGCACCATTTCATAGAAGTCTTTTTGCAAATGGCCTCAACTGCTCATGTAATCCTTTTAGGCAAAGAAAATGGTCTTGTCCAATATATATGCACACTTAGAAGTATTGATATAATTATCTCTCACCTTGCAGCATAAGAGAAAATTTCTGATCCTTTAGCTCATTGTTTAGAAGGTGGTGAAGAAACTCTCCCCATCGTCAGTGTGCTTGTGGTGGAAACCTTGATTTTGTGCTTCAAATAAAAAGGAGTTAATTCACACAAGCACCTCCACTAGATCCAGCATCTGAGGATGCTTAGAATACCGCTCCATGGCAGTCGACCACAAGCCGATCATTAGCCAAGGAGGACCTAACAAAAAGTCATTTGTCTGAGGGTAAGGACACCCTGGGTAGGAGATCCGTTCCCAAGTCCCTAGTATGAGAATATGCTAATTTGATTTCTTTTATCTAACAACCCTTTTAAAGTAATGAACATATATCTAAAATGAGTACTATTTTGAGCTTTACCCTTGAGCTTTATAAAGGGCTGAAAGCTTTTGCTAAAGGAGCCATGAGAAAAGTTTTTGATGAAATTATGTGGCTGTTGGATATTGCCAGAAGAAAGTTATATGAGTGTCACTATCCTTCACAAACTAGTAGTTCAAAGGAAACCGTATTTTTCATTTGTGAAATTATGGAAAGATATCACTTTACTTACCTGATTTTAGGCCTAATTTCATCAAGCCTCCTCAAGATTCATTTCATATCAGTTAACCTACCTGAGTTATTCTTTATTATCATCCCAAACTTTCTGTGACCTACATCACATCTAAAAAATTATGACAAAATTATCCTTAGTATTTAAAAAAAAAATTATATTAGGAAAGGCATAACCTAGGTATTTTAAAAGATTAGCCGCAAGAGTGAATTACTCAAATTTGTTGATGTATTAGTCTATATAATAGCAACAAGATGTTAATCTGGTGCTAGCATGGACTATATGTGGGAAAGTTTTAAATCTCAGTCCAATATTATTTTCAAAACCTTGTCAGACCGGTACATTACCAGCATCTCTGATGGTATATTTGTTTGTATCATTTGTTATCACTGAAAAGAACAAAAAAAGAATACTAATTAATACTGAGCTATATGGTTCAGTGGTGGATTTTGTTTGGACTGATATATATCAGTTGGTACATGATGTTTTGTTGTGTTATGACATGCCACATCAATGCCACTTGATTATCACATCAGCATAAAACAAGTGTCAGGCATGTTTCATACCAAATGGGTCTCCATGTTAACCATATCGGTGCCATCCATTTAGGAATGTTAACACATCATTATGATATGTATATAGATTTAGTGAGGGTGATAGCAACACTTAGCATGGAGCATGTAATGGAAGACCTAGGATGTCAATTACAGGTTACTCAGTTGGGTTAAATGATTGAAATAAGTTTGGGTGGGATTAGGAATTTGACCTGTTCAGGTTGGTATAGTGATATTTATTTTACTTAAATATTATAATTATCAATTTATATTTCATGGTCTCTAGATGCCACTATGTTGACCATTACATTGTTGTTACAGTCATGTAGGACATAAGATGATGCATCTGTCTTATGTTATTGCAAAAAGATAAAATGTGCAGTTTATATGTTCTTAGTTGTACATCTAATCTCCAAAAACTGATATACGAGGAAATTATTATTTGAAATTTAGAAGTAACACACTTCGGCATTTGACAGTTAGATTGTTAGCTATCTTTGTTCATCACATCTCTAACTTATTTCCATTTTACCTTAACTGGAGATATAAGTAGTTCTAAAGTGGACTTCTTTGATATGGCTTCTCAAGGTCCCTCTATGGCATCAGAAGGCTAGCATAAGAAATGATGGTCTGGTCTTGTGGGATTATCATGTGATCTGCATACAGGTAAATGCTGTAAGTGTTTTGTTACTATATTTTTGTATTTCCTAAGATTGTTTGATGTATTTATTTCTGAAATTCTTCAAAAGACTGGTCTTTTCTAATTCCTGATAAGCCACAGAGTAGAAGAGGCAAGGTGTTTGATCTGGTGTGGGATCTGGATTCTAGTCTTCCATTTCCTTCTCCCATTAATGTGTACTTTTCTGAAGCCATTCAACCAATGTACTCTCCTAATTTGGTAAATAGCAGGTGATTCCTTTAGCACGCTGAATAACTTCAGGATGGCTGTTATCTTGTTGATCCCTGCTGGGAAGCAGATTTATACCATGCATGGTTGTGACTTTATGCCCATGCCCACATGCATCTGTATACAAATTGTATAGGTAGATGGATCACAGATGTACTAATGCTCATTTATGTTTGCTTATCTCGTCCTTGCATATTCAGTGCACTGTAGACTTATGTGTGATGCCTGGTAACTTTTTTTGTATGTTAAAGAAGATTCACTGGCCTCATTAAACCTTCAGCAGTATATATGGTGTTGGACCTTGGTATGCAGGTCTGGCCAAGTTTGAACAGCTGGATTAGTGTTTCAGCCGAAGCAGAAGTGAAGATGGAAAGGTTCCAAAATAAAGATAAAAATAAGAAAGAGCTGAAGGGTTGAGAAATATAGATTTTTGGACCCAATGATAATTGCTTAAGTACTAAACAGTGTGTGACAATATGCATATGTAAATTAAAACAATATCTAAACTTGGTTAAAAGCATAGACTGTAATTTTATCTGAAGTCATCATGTATAACATGTACCAGTTGGATTAGATTGTGGCACAATCACTACAGACAAGAAATTCATTCTTATTTTTCAGTGGATACTTGAGACACCTCAATAATGTCATTTTAAGCTACCATAAGGAACAAGCCCACTAAAAGTGAATCCCTAGTCTCCCTAGAATTAAAGAATTGAAATTTATAACCCAATTGATTTTAAACAAACTTCTAAAAATCTATAGATACGCTAAATTGGAAGAAGATATGCCTCAATCAAAGTATAGATTGCATAGGGCATGTGATTCATTGGGCCTAACTCCAACTTGCTTAAGCCAGAGGTGGGTGATGAACCCCAGATGGGTTTCCATAAACACATTTTTATTCTACATTATTATTTTTATGGGTTTCACATTTTATCCTTATTTAGGACTTATTCGTAACCTACTTATCCATGCTTTAATATTTCTTGAAGTAAATGTTTCCATCTCAAGTGCTATCTCAAATATATGGGGCCATCATTGTGCAGGCTTTTTCGGGTGGTTCATGCTCCACTATTTCTTCGCTGCTTTGCATCAGATCGTAGTCATATGAAAGATGACCTGGGGAATTGGCTTGCTTTGCCTCCTAAATATGAACCTATAACTAGTGAAGGTATATTACTTCAATGCTTTTTTTTTTACTTAAAAAGGATTACCATTTAGTGATTTTCCTTGTATAGTTTTGCAGCCTGGATTACCACATTAGGTTTAGAATTGGGTCAGATTTTGGGTTGAGTAATTTGTTATTGTATATCTTGGATAAACATCTTTTAGTGAAAAAGACTAATGAGGATGACACCTTTCAAGATGAGCTATCTAGGACTTTCCACCACCATCTTCTGAGTTAGCGTTGCTGAATTGCCTTATTTCAGTAGCACACTCTCCTCCTTGGTCTTTGAATTTGCTAACAGTAGACCTATTCACCAGGCGACAACCTCTTGCCTTTCTAGAGGAATGGCCTCCGATATTTTACATAAGATGGGTTGGGAAGGAAAAAGACAGGTAGTGCAGAGGGATCCTGGAGGGAACAAAGTTAACGGACCCCAACCTAAGAAGAGTAGTTTGCTCTTTTAATCGTCAAGATGAGTTTCAATCCCACTATAACTCTTTTCTTATATTTGCACATAATTAATTAGTATCAGGTATTTGCTTCAGAAAACTCACCTTATCATTTCTCTTCTTTTCTTTTCTTTGTTCATATCCCACTGCAAGTGCTTAAAGTAGTAGTCATTGTCTGGAACTTTCTTCAATTTAATACTGTTGCTAGCAGTCGAATGTTTTTCCCACTAATGTATCTGCTTGTTAGCTTGAAGTTTCTTTCCGTGAATTCAACATGTCAGAGCAAGCATTCTCGAGCATTGAAAATTGTCTTCTGTGTTCATGTAGATGGAACCAAGAATAACCTTGACAAGTACATCCATATGCTGGCAGCTGATGTATCGGCCAACATACAGGACTTGGTTCATGGTGTGTTCTCCAATGAATATGGAGTGCTGGTTGGTGAAACAATGATGGAATGGTTTTTTTCTCAGATCCATCAGTGATAACATTAGGATTAATTTTATTGGATGACAGTGGAAAAGCTATCCTTGTTTAAATCAAGTGTATCTTTACGAGTTAGCTATAAAAAGATTGTGGAGATCATTTATTTTACAAGGTCTTTAGTCCAAAAAAAGGTTCATATTTTCCATCCCCTTATAAGTAGCTCGATCTTAAAAATAACTAAAATTTCCAATAGTTTATTTTGGGATGACAGTAACGATAATAGAAGAATTTAATTATTGAGCTATAAATATATCCGTGATTTCATTAACAATCAGGCTCGAGATTACATACACTTTAGAACATTCTTCACTCTTAATTGAGAAATAGTAAGCTATTGCAAGAAGCCTATGTCATCAATGATCCAACAAGGAGCAGTAGTTGCTGTTGGCGGCTATCGGTTCCACGAGACGATGACCTTAATTTGGAAGATGGAGAATAACAACATCATAAAACTAGTAATACAGAGAAGCATTCCACTCCAGCACGAGGTACGTGATTATTGGCAGCAACCTGGTAAAAGGCAGGTGAACATACTCTTTTCTAAGTCTTATAAGCCGTGTCAGATAGCGGTATTCAAAATCCGTGTGCTTCAACGTGGATGTTGGAGTAGTTCCAAGTTTTGAAGGCCACGATCAATCTACCCGCAGTACCAGGCGGCGGCCCTACTGGTTCATGCGGCTACCAAAGAAATGATAGAGCTGACACCAGGATGACATGTAATACAAAAACAACAAGATTGATGCTGCGGCAGCGGTGCTACTTCAGAATTCGTGATCTGAGAGGGACATTTGCCAGGGTTGAACTGGCCCATATGCACATACTGCTGTCAATTCCCCAAGTCACCATAAGGCGCAAGAGAACAATATGTTTAGGAATCTCCTCATGCTTCCCTTTGACGTCGTCACAGTCGGTCATTCATCGCATCCGCAAGTTGTTTTAGCTACTATTTACACCTACTATCTACTGCTCGTGTCCGGGTGCATTACGAGACTAAGGATGTGACAGCTTATAGGGTACGACTAGCTTTTCTTGCATCGATCTCTGCATCCAAGGCTCAAAGCTGCCGTCGCTGTACGCACCAAAATGGCCGCTTAGCTTCTGGATCGATTGCTGGACTCCACCGGCACATGCTCACGAATTTGTCGTGTTCATTTGCGGCAATGCCTCTTGTGTACATCGTGGGCCCTGGCAGAAACAGGAGTTCTCGGAGACGGATGCAAACACCTGGGAGCCGACCCTTCGGTGAAGGAGAAGAGGAAGAAGACCAAAAATAGTAGAACCATAATCATTGGGAATGAAAGAGCAAAAATTACATATCACTTCATCTTGCAAGCCTTCTCTGACACTAGCTCGCCATGCCTAGTTGATGATAGATACCAGGAGTGCCGAGAGGAAGTATTTTCACTGATGTTGTGGGGGGAAGTGATGAGACGATTCCATGTTGTTGGAGGGAAAGCAAGCAAGGAACGCAAGCAGAAGCATCATGGCTACAGGTATCAGGAGAAGGAACTGTGGGGGTGGAGGCAAAGGAGGCAAAACCAGTGGCAACACGAGGAGGACCGCCATCAGCGCCAGCAGCACTGCGCTTGCACTCCAGTGATGAACCATCAAACCTCTATCCTCTTCCTCCTCCTCCTCCTCCTCCTCCTCCTCCTCCTGCTGCTGCTGCTGCTGGAGCTTACCGTTTTCTCGCGGAGGAGGCGGTGATGACGCCCGACCATAAGTGCCTCGGATAACCACTACTGCAACACCTCTCTCTATATAGTAGGAGGGGCTACACAAACCCTTGGAGCAAACTCCTCGATATGCTCAGGGCTGGGACTCACGTGCTGGGCACAAACACGATAAGTAGATTACAAGTTGAAGCAGCCTCTCGAGGCTATGCTATTCTTGTCCAGAATCAAAGTTTTCACTCATTCTAAGGAGTATCATCGATGTGTTCTCTGACTCAGCAACATCCCGTGGCACTTATGATCCTTCCACGATACCTGTCATCACATCTATTATAAGGCTGTTGAGATGCTCTCGCAAACAAGTTAGCTAATTTTGGCAGATGAAATCCTTTTGTGTTTTCGGAGAGGGTTGCACAAATAGTATTTGTTTGTAATTTGATATCATGAACCGGAGTTCCAAAGGTATAAGATCATCCATGTGACTTCTCGGAGTGGTAAGAGTGGGGTCAGGGCAGTAGAGGATGGTCCTGAGATTGTCGTCGAGATCCTGCACCACAGGTCGGTGTCGGAGGGATTTCCAACTTGACTCATTTGATGCTTAAATTAATAGATAAAAAAAGGACTTGTATCAGATAGATTGCTCTTCGATTGATCCCCTCCTCAAGCACCGGGGCTTAGTTCTTATACCTACGGAGTCGACAAGAGGGAGTTGCAGCTAGTGAGAGCCGATCATACCTCTCCGCGACTTGATAGTGTGGGCGACCGACCCGTACACCCCCTGTGACACAGGTCGACCTATCCGAGTTCCTATAGTGTGGCACCAGTTCATGTAGTCCCATGTGATGCAAAGATGGCAAGGGACAATTAAGACAGTGTCGCTCGTAATCTTAGCCCTTTTTTTTGCATAAGACGAATGCCGAGGTGTCCTCCATGTCAACTCCATGGTAGCTATCAATTGGCAAATTATGACTAGTGTTGGAATACTCTCTATCATTCATCCCCCCGGAAGGCGTAGCTTGGGAGTCTCGTACAAGGGCTCGAGGTACGTCATATGGCTCTTTTGTCGATCAAGGTCTTCTCTTGCTTGGATACATCATATTTTTTTATGTGTGGCTTGGGTCGAATCTTGCCATAGTATATACCTTGTAGTGGATCGAGTTATCTTGAGTTACGTGCCTAGGGCACATTTTCCTTAATAACTTTACTGTAGGGGGATCAAAGTGGATCGGGTTATCTCGACTCGCATGTCTCAGGTACATTCCGCCTAGTGGCCTCATCGTAGTGGGTCTTTTCTCCTCTCAACTTGCATGTCTCAAGCACATTTAGTCCCATGGCCTCATCATTGTGGGCCTTCTCTTTTTACATTGTGGTATGTTTGATCTTCTGTTACTTGCTTCCCGACTGCACATCTCGGGCACATTTAGCATAATAACCTTGTCGTGTCAAGCCTTGATCTTTTGCTACCTTTTTCCCGACCTAGACATTTCCTTTTGGCTCGATGGCCTCGTTGTGGCGAGCCTTGATCTTCTACTACCTTTCTCCTAACCTACACATCTTGGGCACTTTCGGTCTGATGGCCTCACTATGGCGGGTCTTGATCTTCCGCTACCTTTTTCCTAACCTACACATCTTGGGCACTTTCGGCCCAATGGCCTCACTATGGTGAACCTTGATCTTTCACGACCTTTTTCTTGACTTACACATCTCGAAAATTTTCAACCCAATGGCCTTGTCATAGTAGGCATCTTCTTCCCCCGTCATGGCGGGACTTAATCTTCCACTACCTCCTTTCTAATCTATACATCTCAAGTATATTCGGCCTTATCGTAGTAGGCATCTTCTTTTCCCATTGTGGTCGGCCTTGATCTTTTGCTATTTTTTTCCTAACTTACACATCTCAGGAACTTTTATCCCAATGGCCTCACGTAGTGGGCATCTTCTTATCTCGCCATGGCGGGACTTAATCTTCCATTACCTCCTTCTCAATCTTCACATCCTAGGCACATTCAGCCTTACTATAGGAGGCATCTTCTTTTCTCGCCATGGTAGGCTTTGATCTTCCACTACCTTGTTCCTGACTTACACATCTTGACCTCTTTCGGGCCGATGGCCTCGTTATAGTAGGACTTAACCTTCCACTATCTCCTTCTTGATCTACACATCTCGGGCATATTTAGCCTCACTAAAGTGGGCATCTTCTTTTCCCACCATGGCGGGTCAATGTGAGCGGCACTCCTTCGAATAATAAGGGTTGGAAGGTATGCTACTTCTTTGTCAGCACCAGTAAAGAGTGAGGGGTCAACCTTGATTGGTTAGTGCAAGCCATCAACAACGTTCCTCCCTTCATGAGGAGACCGAGCATGTTGGGCACATGAAGGAGATCCTTTCTTCCTCTAAGGTAGTGAGGAAGATAGATGAGTACTAGCTAGTCAAAGCGAATCTCAGTCCGACCCCTTGGGGTATGACTTGGGTTTTCCCTTCTATGTTTTTTGGTGCTAATGCTAAGCTAGTATCTAGTTGTCTTTTATCTGTAAGCATGGACCTCAAAAGCATGAAGGGGGTGGCTTATGCATTGAGCTTTGCATGGTTGGGCCATGAAGGCTCGAAGCAGCCAAAGAAGAGGCAGAAGTTTATAGTCCGAAAAGTGTTGCGCTCTAAAAGAGCTCTGAGGGAGGCTGATGTTGGAGGGAGTTCTGCTTAGGAACTGATTGATGTCCTTTATAAGTTAGCTCGAGGAGAAGATGCTTCTATCATGGGCTGCAGTCAGGATAAGGAGCATTCCCCGCTCATTCCCGAGGCAATGTAGCATGGGAAGAAAGCATCTCGCTTGAGGTCAATGCAAGACTTATGCAGAGCCAAGGTCCGCACCTTGTCCCAACTTTTTATGGCCTTACAGATGGTCGACCTCTCGGAATCAACATCGAATGCCCCGTTTGAATCATAGTGGGTGAATCTCACCCATGGGCAAAAGGTGTGGGTCGATGGGGTGACTGACGTGTAGTGCTACCGAGGAGCTCTCTACCACCTATTAGTGAAGCAGATATATTGCTCACCCTCGGAGGTCTTAATCAGCAATTACACCAAAAGTGTGGTCACGATGAGTAGTCTCAAACTCTTCCACCTCATTTATTTTTTATGAAGAACCTCCATAGAGGTTTGCTGACATTGGTTTGGTTGTGTTGTGCAGCACCAACACTTCATAATAGGCTTGGTGGATTGGGTCTTGGATGCGGGGGTGGTGATCAATAAGTTATTCTAGATTATTGTGTTAGATTATGTGGCCCTATTTAATTAGGTAAGATATATTATAGATATGATTGGATTCTGATTATGGTTATTGGCCAATAGAAAAGAAGTACATATTAAAGTAGGATTCTTTAGGAGATAACCTTGATGGGAGGAACTCTCCTAATAACTTATCCTAGACTCTCTGCTCTCACCTATAAATAGACAGGACCTCTGATCATCTATGTGCATCTGAGTGCATTAGAGTACATCTGAGTAGCATCTCAACAATTGAGAGATTAAGGTTTTTCTCTCAATCTCTCTCTCCCCAATCCCCTAATCCATCAATCTAGGTTGTCCTGTGAAAAGAGAGGAAGAGAGGAGAAGGATCTAGCTTGTAGATCAAATAAGATATATTTTTCTGAATAACAAGAAAGGTACGTATCGTAATATTATCAGATCTAATTTATTTGATTTTAATCTTGGCATAAAAGTTTTTTCGCATTACAGATAGCATGATTACAGATTTTATGCTAACAATTGGTATCAAAGCTAAGTTCTTGAGATCAAATATATTAGATTTATTATTTTTGTTTACGATGCCTGAATGATTCGTCGGATATTATTGATCTATTTTTTTCTATATGATTTGCTCAATTACTGATTATGAGCAATGTATAATTTTATGTTTGATTGATGAATTTACTGTTTACTATCATCGATGTTATTGAGACGATCATATATGTTGATCGTTATCAACGAAGGGCTGTGTACCACCCCGCAACCGCGCATCATGGTCGTGTGCAGGCAGCAATTTACTTGCGAGCGGTGGCAGCACCACAGGCATCCCGCACCGCCTGTGAACGCGGTGACCACGGAAGGCGACGACTACCCACTTTAGCTTTGGGCGAAAGTCAAGGAGCTGGAGGTGGGATCGACACCTACAGCCGTGGTCAAGTTAGATGCGCGGGCTGCCAACCTAGTTGAATAGCTAGAGTGGGCCAAGCAGGAACTTGGGAATATCAGCCATATACTTAACGAGTCCAAGCAGCAACTGAAGGACACCCAAGAGAGGAAACGCACCTTGGAGAAAAAGATGTTGGGGATCTTTGAGGAGCTAGCCCGGGTCGTAACCCGGGAGCTAGAGGGGGCTTTGGCTGAAGAGTAGTGTCTTGCTCCCAAACGAGCAAAGGAGACCATTGCCAAGTACAAGAAATTTATCAGGTTTCGCAAGGACTTGGAGAGGTCGAGATAGGTCTCGTACCAGTATGGGTACATGGTTACCTTGGCACACTTCAAGGCAAAGTATCCTGACCTAGTGGTCGAGCAGGACCCCTTCGCTGACCTTCCCGAGGATGAGGACATCCTTATGGATACCAAGGTACCTTTTGAGGGTAGCCTCCATCCCCCTCTGCCATCTGCCTAGTGGTGTCTCGATCGTTTTGTTATCGAGTAGGCTTGTCTGCCTTGTACTCGACCCCTTTTGTAATGGTTTCTTCACCTCTTTTTTTTGTGGTTAGTTGAGGCTCAATCCTTGTTGTGGATGCTCAAACTAATGATGGTGTAAAGACTTCCTTTTAATAAAAACACATTTTCAATGAAGATACTTTTTTAATAAAATAGCCTTGTTGATATGTCCGAGCTGCGTTAGGATCTGTGGTCAGGCCATGTTCGAGCCTTCAGCAACCCGATGTTAGGGATAAAACTTCTTTAAATTAGCAATGTGCTAGATCCTCGACAATGTTTTACCTTCCATGATTTCAAGGTGGTAAGTTCCATCTTAGACCTCCTCAGTCACTCGGTAGGGCCCGTCCTAGTTCAAGGCTAGCTTTCCTCTGGAGTCAGTCGGGTCGATGATCTCAACCTTGCAAAGGACAAGGTCACCGACCCTAACCTATTGTGGGTAGACCTTATGGTTGTAGAGCCTTGCCACAACCTTTTTTATCTCAAGGCTCGAAGGTGTGCCTCTGCTCTTAGCTCACTAATCAAATCCAGGTTGGCCCAAAGTCCTTTGAACACTGTCTCGATGAAGTTCTCTATGCAGGGGGTTAGAAAGACCACTTCGGGTGATAGAATTGCTTCAGTGCCATACGCCAGGCTGAAGGGAGATTTGGTCGAATTAGTCTTGGGGGTGGTCCGAGTTGCCCAGAGTATGCTCGAGAGTTCATTGACCCAAGTGTCTTATGCTCCCATGACCCTTTTCTTCAATCCTTCTAGGATAGCCTGATTGGTAACCTCGGCTAAGCCATTAGTCTACGGGTGCACTACTGAGCCGAACCTTAGCTGGATCTCATTGGATTAGCAGAACTCTTTAAATTTTGAGTTGTTAAACTATGTTCCGTTGTCGGTAGTGAGAGCCGTTAGGATTCATAACCGGGTGATTATGTTTTTTCAAATGAATCCTTCTACCTGTTCTCCAAGATGGTTACTAGAAGTTTGACTTCTATCTATCTAGTAAAGTAATCCACCCCCATAATGAGAAACTTCCATCGGCTCAAGTGGGCAGAAAGGGTCCCAAGAGTTCCATTCTCCACTAGGCGAATGACCAAGCACTGTCGATCAAGCTTAGGGGAATCATGGGTTGGTGTTGCACCCGAGCATACTTCTAGCAACTCTAAGCATAAGTGATCATGTCCTTGTGCATAGTTACCAATAGAAGCCTTGTCGGAGGACCTTGAAGTCTAGGGTACATCCCTCAATGTGTTCCTCGTAAATTCCCTCATGCACTTCAGGAAACACATTCTTGGCCTCTAGGGGCGATAGACCACTAGAGAAGGGGTTGGTTGAAGGATCTTTGGTATAGCTAACCATTGACTATATAATACCAAGGCAGGATATGCCTCAGTCCACGAACCATAATAGGGTCGACGAGTTGCATCTCATCTTTGAAGTTGTGTGCGAGTTAAAGCACCTTGGTCAAGTATCTCACCAAGATCACGTCTCGAGCTTTATAGCTCCTGTCGATATGGTTGACCACCAACTAGGAGTCGTTGAGTACCTCCAGCTCCTTCATGTGGAGCTCTTGGGCAAATTGGAGCCTCGATAGGAGTGCCTCATACTCAGCATCGTTGTTGGTGATCTTGAACTCAAATCGAAGAGCGTGCTCATACAATTGATTGTTCGAGCCCTTCAGGACAATCCTTACTTCATCTCTTTCTAAAGTGGCCAACCTATCAATGAACAAGGTCCATGTTGGGGTGGCGGGCTCCATATCCTCAGCTTCCACTATAGAGGATAGCTCTGATATGAAGTCTACTAGCGCTTGGGCCTTGATGGCAGTCCTTGGAGTATTCTAGATGTCAAATTCTCCAAGCTCCACTTACCACTTTAGCATTCGCCCCGAGACATCAAACTTGAGAGGACTTGATATGGTGGTTGGTCACTAACCACCTGTATGGGGTGCACATTGAAGCAAGGGTGCAACTTTCTAGCAACCAGCACTACTGCGAGTGCTAGCTTCTCAATGGGGAGATAATGCTCCTCAGGTCCATTCAACACATGGATAGCATAGTAGATAGGTCATTGTGCTCCTATGTCTTCCTGTACCAGCATTAAGCTGATAGCTTGGTTGGTGGCTACGAGGTACAAGCTTAGTGGTTCACCCGGGATGGCCAAAATGAGTTATGGTAGTTGAGCGAGGTAGCACTTTAATCCTTGGAAGGCCTCCTAGCACTCCTTGGTCCAAGTGAAGTTTTTCAATTTCTTCAAGGCTTGGAAGAAGGGGAGGCATTTATTGCCTGAGCGGGGTGGGAATTGGCTGAGTGCTGCTAACCTCCTGATAAGTCATTAAACCTCTTTCACAAACTAAGGTGGTTGCATCTTAGTTATTGCCTACACCTTCTCGACGTTTGCATCTACCCACCTTTAATGGATGATAAAACCAAGGAACTTGCTCGAGCTGACCCCAAACGTGCACTTAGATGGGTTTATGCACATGTTAAACCTCTTCAAGGTATCAAATGTTTCAGTCAAGTTTGTCAAGTGGGTGTCGAAGGTCCTGCTCTTGACCATCATATCGTCCATGTATACCTCTATGTTTCTCCCGATATGGTGCTTAAATATTTTATTAAGCATTCTCTAGTGTGTAGCCCCCGCATTCTTCTTGTTGGGAAACCTATGACTAGCACTTCAGGTCGAAGGGTATGACTTCATCGTAATATAAGCCTCGATTGATGATGAAGGAGGTGTGCTCTTGATCCCGGGGAGCCATGCAGATCTGATTATAGCATGCAGATCTGATTATAGCATGAGAAGGCATCCATGAAAGTGAGAAGTTCATGTCTGAGGTGAAGTCTACCAGCTGAACAATCCTTGGGAGGGTGTAATAGTCCTTCAGATAAGCTTGGTTAAGATCAATGTAATCAACACATATCCTCTAGCTTTCAGTAGATTTCTTAACTAGGACAACATTCAGCAACCACTGAGGATAGTAGGCTTAGTGATGAACCCCGCCTTCACTAGTCAATCCACTTCATCACTAATTGTTTGCTGGCGCTCGGGAGTAAACTTCAGAGGCTTCTGCTTCATAGGTCTAGCCTCAGAGAAAATGTTCAAGTGATGTTGCATGACATTTGGGTCAATCCCTGACATATCCTTTGGGGACCAAGAAAAGGCATCCATGTTTTTCCCAAGGAAGTCAATTAGTTGGACCCAATCTTCCTCGGGAAATGCTACTCTAATCTTTACGACTCAATCGGGTTGAGCCTTATCAAGAGGGATCTCAATCAGCTACTCTATCGGCTCAAGATATAATAGGGCCTTCGTGGGGTCTTAGGGATATGTGCTTGGTGGCTCAGACTTCGTCTTCTTTAGTAGTGAGACAACCATCAGGTAACATTACCTTGACTCTCGAGGGTTATCACATACTTTGCTGACATCGACCCGGGTCGAGAACTTCATCGCTCAATGATACATGGACACCACTACTCTTAGCCAGTTGAGGGTGGGGTGACTAATGATCATGTTGTATACCAAGGGGACGTTTACCATCGTGAACTTGGCCATCAGAGTCTTGGTGAATGGTTCCTTGCTAAAGGTGATGTGTAGATTGGTAGTTCTGAAGGAACAAATGGAATCCCCTATGAACCCCATGATGGTCGAGGTCATCGGGGAGAGCTCCTTCTCCATTAGCTCGAGCTTCTAGAAAGCATCAAAATATAGCATGTCGATGAAGCTACCAGTATCAACCATTATTCTCTTGACCCGGACATTGGCCATCCTGACCAAGATCACCAACACATCATCATGCTCAAGGTATTTAGCTTCCCATACTAAAGTGATTTCAGGCCCCTCCTCATTCCTCAAGCTTTTCTCTATGACCGCCCATGCATAGGCCTTACGCTCGGAGGAGCTATCTCCTTCTAAGGCAGGCTCATCGATGATAACTTCTATTTGCTTTTCCATCGGGCCTTGGGGATGGGGGGAAGGTTTTCGAGACTTGTTGGGGAATCTCTTGTGGTGGCCTCTATGGATGAGTTTCTCGATATGATACTTTAGGTCTCGGTACTCCTCCATGTCATGGTCATAATCTTGGTGGAATCAATAATAATTTGACCTATCCCTCCGCTTCGGAAAGCTCCTTATTGGCATCAGTTCTTTCAAAAACCCCTTCTCCTGATTATTTGGAAGATTTTTGTCATCATCATGTTGAGGGGAGTTGGGTCGGACCTTGAGTGAGATGGCTTAGGTCGATTGGGTCTTCTTCGAGGTGAGTAGAAAACCTAGGCTCGGGGCGGTTCCTAATGAGACATTTTGTACAACTCCTCTCATCGGCCCGAAATCATTGCTTCGATGACCATATACTGGTTGGCCCTTTGGAGTGCCTTGGGAATAGTTGCTAGTGGCCTTTTGACTAATAACCAGAAAAACCGTGAGGGCCTCAGGCCCATCATGAAGGCTTAGATGACTAATAAGGGGTGAGCATCAAGAACCCCTAGAATCTCGCTAGTGAACTATGTGATGAAGTGGGAAAGGGGCTCATCATTCTTTTATCTCAAGCCGAGCAGCACTGCCACCAAGGGTTTCAAGTACACATTCACTAAAAAATGAAGCTCAAACTCCTTCGTCAGCCAGAGAAAGGATGACACTAAGAGGGGCTTAAAGCAGCTATACCATTCCTAAGTTGGCCCCATTAGCTTCGTCAGGAACGTTCGATATATCAAAGCATCTGATGTGTCGTATAGTGTCATTGTTAATTACTGGTGCCCTGCAAGCTAATCACATTAGTGATGACACATGTAATATACTACACAATCTCTTTTAGTTATTTATTTTTCACTTTATATTGGATGATGAATATATATTATGATATCCTTGGATTTGTGCAATGAAAATTATATTATGATAATGAGACTAATTTATATTTAAATATATATCCTAAATATTCCTAGTCATAGGTTACTCAAAAATGATATTAAGGTAACCGGATATACTAGTGTGTTTGTTATATACCCATCCTTATGATAGAGGCAACTGATCTCATAGCTGCTTACATGGGGACACTAGGGATATAATGTATATGCTTATTAGAGAATGAGTTTACTAAATGATCCCCCTATAGAATATTTGATGGTTAATGATATCTCATTGTCAGATAGCGATAGCAATTTCGTATTCCCAATTATATATTTGATCCTTAGACTTGAGACACCAATGATGTTTTGTTTGAGTGCTTTTGTTCTTTGATACTAGAATTATAGGTCTAGAAGTTCTAGATCTAGTATAAACGGTCATTGAGAATGACAACCAACCTTACGAAGGCAATTGAGTATCAATAAATGATCATCTACTCTCGTATCATAAGAGAAATATCTTATGTATTCTCACTCATGTAAATCTCTAGCCAAGATCAATCAGATTGTGATAAATTAGATAAGCATAAGATTCGAATTGAGAGAAAAGGAGTTCTTTAGGAGACTTTGATTAGAGTGAGACTCTGATGGATTCTGTATGTATCTAATAGTACCATGTCTGGTATATAATCTTTAGAATATTAAATGGATGAGAAACTATAGATACATGATAACTGAGGGCAAACATGTCTACTAGATTAGATCCCCCTATACCATCTAGGGACTATGGCGTAGTGACATAGTACATCCATAGTCAATGAGTTATGTGAATTATTATAGGGATAATAATTTGTTGAGTCAAAAGGAGTTTTAACAAATGCAACTCATGACCAGCTCAGCATTGGGCCTATAAGGTCACACATATATAGTGAACAATACGACGAATAAAGGATTGGATATGAGATATCCAATAAACCCCTATTTTAATAGATCCATTAGGTGAGACCTAATAAAGCTTAGAATTGTTATTGGATGAGAATCCAATATCCATTAAGCCAAGGGTAATTGAATGGAGATCCAATATCCATTAAGGTAGGATCCATTAGGGATAGTTAAAGGAGGCTCTTTATAAATAAGAGATGGGGATCAAAGGGCCATAGGCTAGACCTCTATACCCGCCACCCTCCTCATCTCTTCCTCTCTTTTTCCTCTAGTCGTTGGCCCCCTCACTAGTGCGAGAGGACAACAAGAGGGATCGATCCCTCCTTATTTGCTACTGTATGGTGGTGCGCGATCACAAGGAAAGAATGCGTTATATGAGGAGGTGCGTTGTTACTGTGTCCATCATGTAGATCACTACTAGAGAGGAGTTCATGAGAGCTCCTTCATTCATGGACTAGAATTTATAATCTTATGGGATATATGAGTTCCACTACGTGAAAATATCTCACACCCCTTATGCGCTTTTCAGTTTCTTGAGTTTTATGCTCCCGATCATCACATGACGATCTGATAAATTTGTTTTAGGAAACTAATTTTTGTTTTTATTTTTCACTATACATGTGATGATGTCTAAGGTTTTTTAATAGCCATCTGAGCCTAAAAGGCCACCATGTGCTATCTCAAGTCAGAATTTCCATCGAAAGTCTTCAGCATCAGGAGGCGGAAGTTGGTCGAGAGGGGCTCCTCTTGGATATCTTAGACAAAAGGGGATCTACTCGAGACAAAGTCGACGACCTCCCTCTTAAACTACTAGAATTCTCATTGCACCTAGTTTAGGTGTTGGTTCACTAATTGTAATTGAGCTCTCAGTGAGATGAGGGAGTATTGCATTTCAGTATCGGGAAGTGTGGGCCCTCGAGTTGCCCCTTGGTTAACTAGGGGTGGTCTTGGTGCACTGGGGGTGGATCAGTTGGGGTAGAACCAAGGGGTGTGCAAATAAGCGATGGCTAGACCGCTGGTTGTGGTTGCGGAATGGGTACCATCTGTTGGGGTAGGAGAGGAGCGATGACTTGCATCATCCCAGTATGTGTCTGCACCTAGTCTGTGAGGTTTAGGAAGGTCTCGATTGGGACCACCAATTGTCCCATGTTGGCTCCTAGAGGAGAGAGCCTAGGGTTGTTAAATAGGCGCCAATAGCACCCCTGGGCCTAGGTGGACTCATCTACTTGTGAGAGGGTGGGTAATTGCCTTCCTCAACTAAAGGCATTGTGTGTGGGCGGAGGAGCATTCTCGTTGGAGCACTCGTTGAGTGGATTAATTAGTGGATGCTCTTGCAACATTCAACTCTCCTAGCACCAAAATGTTTACAACTTGATATCTTGGACCGTAAATCGATACGACTTGATCCTATCCCAAAGGTACAAGGTCATCCAGGTGGCTTCTCAAAGTGATAAGAGCGAGGTCGAGGCTGTAAAGGATCATCCCAAGATTATCGTCGAGATCTTAAACTACAAGTCGGTGTTAGGGGGATTCCCGACTTAATCCCTATGATACTTAAGTTAGAATATGAAGAAAGGACTTATATTAGGTGGGTTATTCTTTGACCGATCCTCTCCTCAGGCACCGAGCATCGATTCTTATACTTGTAGAGCCGACAAGAGAAAGTTATAACTAGTGAGGACCGATCGTACCTCTTTGTGATGCTGTAGTGTGAGCGGTTGACTTGTATACCCCATGCGGTGTAGGTCGACCTATTTGGGCTCCTATAGTTTGATATGCTGGTGATAATCGAATAAGTACCACCCGCACTGAAAATAAGAAAAAAAAATTAAGTTTATCGAAAAAGAGAGAGAAAAGAAGGGAAAGGCACTGATCGTAAGTTTGTCGACGTTTTCCTCATCGATTCTCCTCAGACTCTTCCTTTGGGAAGACGTCGTCTCCCACCTCATACCCAGGTGACTTACGTACTCCATAAAACAGCCACGTGCGCAACTGACGCAGAGGTTCAATGCACCCAACCAACGCACGCTGCCATTTCTAACTGGGCATCACCATTTAGTAGTTTATTATAGTATTGCAGGGTTGCAGTACAGTCGACGAGACTCTACTGTGGCAAACCATACGGATGCAATGAATCTTGGCACGGCACGTCAACATCTACCTGAATTCAAGCTGGGTTTTGTTTTGTTCCATAGTAATGTAAAAGTAGAAGATTGAAGATTTGGCTTTTGTCGTGGACTCTGCCAATTCATAAGCAATAAATAAGTGGCAAAGTATGTTGTGTTTAAGCTAGTTGGGTCGGCTGTGGGTCACCCTTCTTGGCATTTGCAATTATGGTGTACCATATAAGTATAGTTGATTTGTGAGTCATGATTGATCCATTATTATGGAAGGTGTAGGCTCATGTGTCTTTTCCTAATTAACGTAAGAGAGTTAGTAAGGTGAGACCATATAGATTGCTTGTTTGGAAGACGTTTTGTTAGTGAGGACTCGATTCAGGATGATTGAGTAGGCGGTTTGAGAACTTCTTAGTTGCAAGGTTTCTTTCCATGATTGGGTCATCCTAGTGTCCTAGGCAATTGACGATCTTGCATGATAGGTTGGCACTAGGGATTGCCCAGCACAGCCCCTCCAATGTATAAGTCAATAAAGAGGAGAAGACAGTAGTATAAATTATATGACTAAGTTAATGTATAGAGAGTCTCCCCCTCAGTGTGAGCTGATGAATTCCTTTTTACACATGATCCCTAGACATTCTTACTAGTTGTCCTAGGATAAGATTAGGTGAATCATCTGATCATTCTCTAATCTTAATAAGGTATGATAGTTATTATCAGTAATTGATACGGGACACATCGGAATGCATTACAATGTAATTTTGGGACTAATGATTTGGAGCCCTACTTAAATATCAACGTCAGTAAATTGACATGAGGTAAAATCACCCCTATTAGCGATCATTAAAGTGTTTGGGGATAGACTTCATGGTTAAACTAAGAGATAGGAGAGGACATTTTGTACTTTGTGTTGCTTGGTGCATGCCATTATGTTGAGGTTTTTGAGATGCACTAACATGAGTCGCGGGATGGGGCTATCGAATTAGACATTAACAAGCATGTATGAGATATATTAAGTTGAGGTGTTTGAGATACATTATAAGGGATATTTTCGAAACAAAGGGAAAAAAAAGGAGACACTAATGGAGAACAACGAAATGAAGGCACATCTCTCTTCTCGATAATTTATCCTATTAGATTATATCATTTTGATACTAAAAAATATCTTTGTTATTAAAGATCATACTTTAAATATTAAGAAATATATAGAATTTAAACAAAGAGATGAAAAGAGTTGTCATTATGGTAAGATATAATGTTTATAATAAATTATGTACTAAAGATGGAGAAAAGAATATCTTTCGAATTTTTAAAGAAATAGAAAGAAAAAGCAAGGATTTATATAATATTAGATGCATTAATGATGAGGATAAAAAAATATTAATAATATTAAATTGATAAAAAAAAAATAGATAAATTATTTTTATTGTATTTAATGAATATTCTATAAATAACTTAACTCTAAATATTGATAATAATTCTAGATCTAATAATCATTTATATGTATATAAAATTAGAGCAAATTGCGTAAAAAAGGATTCGAGAAAGACAAATAGGTAAGAATATGAGATTTGATAATATTCGTCTTGAGATTTGATAGAATTAGGAGACCGAGAGATCGTTTGACCTAAAATAAGTTCTATTTTTATTTATGTTACATTCTTATTATTACGTACACATGCATATTTTTTTAATCTTTTTTATCCCTTTGTAAGCCATTCACTTTGATTCCATGTCTGCACTATTGGTTTGGTATATCCTTTTGTTTCCATGGTTTAAGAGTTATATTTTCATATTTCTTATATTTAAATTCATATACTATTGATATGATTCAATAATACGATGATTCAATGAAGTTTTATTGGTTGGTCCACTCATAAAGAATTTTGATATGATCCACAATATTAGGATTTAATTTAGTTTTGTTCAATGCCTCACTCAAAGAATATTTCAAGTATTGACCATTTGGTTTATTTCTTTCTAACACATTGGTTCTCCAATAATATATAGTGTTGATATTAAAAATTATTATTTTGAAGATGGAAAATTAACAAATCTATGCAAGAAGTTTACATTCATTCATACTACAAATATGAATTTATGTATAAGCCTACATGCTAGCTAGGTTAATTTGATAATGCGAAATTTGATTATTTGATATGGGGAGAGAATTTGGAGTCAATCTTGGTTTGAGCCTTAGTTTGACATTTAGAAATAAGTGTGTTGAACAAGGGATCCTACAAAAAAGAAATTATGTTGAGGCATACCTGACAAGGCCCCTTTCATGCTTAAAGTAGTAAGGGGTTAAGAGGATTCGATTAAGTGTTAAATACAAAAAAACGTAATTCATCATAGTGGGGAGAGCTTCATTTAGAATATACTTGGGGTCTTTTGTAGTGTGACTTTTAGATTGTTATTCTCGTAGACACACATTAATATCAAGAATATGATTGTACATATCTTTCGATCCTAATGGAATCATGTTGCACAGAATCTATAAGACATGTGGTAATTGTGATATGGTTAGTAACATTCCTAAGACATCGATCACATAACACTAAAGTGTTAGTCACATAGGGTTAAGTGTCAACAACGTGAGCTATTAGTCATGTACCTCTTAGATGCCAATCATGTGGTGTCAATGTATTAGCTATGTCATTATTTTTTTATTATAAAATTAGAGCAAATTGAGTAAAGAAAATAATTCAAAATAAGTAAGAATGTGAGATTTAATAACATTCCTATTGAGGTTTGATAGAATTAGAAGATCGAGCCGGGCGATAGTCTAGTCTAAAATAAGTTACAATTTTATTTATGTTATATCCTTATTATTAGGTACACATCCATATATATTATCTTTTTTTTTTCCCTTTGTAACATGTTCACTTTGATTCCAATGCAACATCGATTCAGTATATCCCCCTTTGTTTCCATGGTTTAAGAGTTATATGCATATATTTTTTATGTTTAAATTCGTATGTTATTGATATGGTTCCATAATATAAGGATTCAATGTAGTTTATTGTTGGCTCACTCAAAAAGAATTTTCATAATATTAGGATTTAATGTAGTTTTGCTCAATGTCTCACTCAAAGAATTTTTAAGTATTGACCATTTAGGTTGGTTTCTTTCTAATACATTAGTTCTCCAATAATATACAGTGTTGATATTATAAATTTATTATTTTGAAATGAAAAATTAATAAATCTATACAAGAAGTTTACATTCATTGGAACTACAAATATGAATTTAAATCAAATCCTACATGCTAGCTAGGTTAACTTGTTAAAGTAGAATTTGATTGTTTGATATGGGAAAGGAATTCAGAGCCATATGAGTTTGATATAAAAAAAATGAGTCTGTTCTATAAGAGATTCTACAAAAAAAGGAATTTGTGTCGGGGCATATCTCATAAGGGTCCTCTGATACTTTAATCAGTAAGAGGTTAAAAGAATTCCATCACGTGCTAAATGCAAAATATGTAAAATTCACTAGAGAGGGAGAAACCCATTGAGAATATACTTGAGGGGTCTTTTATAGTATGAGTTTTGGATCATTATGCTCATAGATATATATTAATGTCAAGAATATGATTATATGCATCTTTCAGTTCTAATGTAATCATGTTGCATAGAATCTACAAGACATGTGACAATTGTGATTTGGTTAGTAACATCCTGAGGTATTGACCATATGGCACTGAGGTGTTAGTCATGTGACACGGAGGTATCGCCCATGTACCCCTTCCCCTTAGATGTTGACCATATGACATTGAGGTATTGGCTATGTTATTATTTTTCTATCATTTGCCCCTCATCGCCCTCCCTCCCAAAATCATGCCTTGACAAGCATAGTGAAGTTGGGGCACAATTATGATTCTTATTCAATTGTTAACATCCACACAAAATGGGATAGTTGCTTATCCATTATTGAAGCTAGGGCTTTAGGTCATTTTAGTCACATTATCATCGAAGGGAGTATTTGCATTGTGTTATCATTGAAGAAAGTACTTTGGGTAATGTTAGTCACACAATTATCAAAGAAAACACTTGAGGTTATGTTAAATGTGCCATCGTCGAAGGAAGAGCCTTGGGTTGTGTCGATCGTGTAGTCGTCGAAGGAAACACTTTAGATTGTGTCTATCATACTATTGCCAAATAAAATACTTAGGGCTGTATAAATCTCACTATTGTCGAAGGAATAGCTTTGGGTCATTTCGATCATGCCAATGTTCAATGGAGTTCTTTGAGTCATGTCGATTGAGCTATTGTTGAAGTAACACTTTAGGTCGTGTCGATTATGCTATCGATGAAGGGAGTGTTTTAGGCTATTTTAGCCACATTATTATCAAAGTGGGCGCTTTGAGTCGTTTTGACTACGCTATCATTAAAATGAGCATTTTGGATAATTTCAATCGTGTTGTTATCAAAAGGAGCACTTTAGGCCTATCCGATGGCATGATTATCGAACTAAGCTCTTTGGGTCATTTTGACTATGTTGTCATTGAAAGGAGCACTTTAGGATATTTTAATTGTATTATCATTGAAATAAATGCTTTTGACTGATTTAATCACGTTGTCATGGAAGTAAGCACTTTGGGCCATTTTAGTAATCCTATCGTTGAAGAGAATGCTTTGGGCTATTTCAATTGTAATATCGTTGAAATGAGCATTTTAGGCAATTTTGACCATGCACTCGTCAAAAGGGGTACTTGGGGTCCATTCAACCACGTTGTCATTAAATGAGCGCTTTGGGTTATTTTGACTATACTGTTATCAAAGGAAGCTCTTTGGAAAATTTCAATCATGCTATTATTAAAAGATTGCTTTGGGTTGATTCAATCATATTGTTGTTGAAGGGAGTGCTTTGGGTCATTTTATCATTCTAATTGTATTATCATCAAAAGAAGTGCCTTGGGTCATTTCCACCGTGTTGTCATCATAAGAGGGCTCTAAGCTAATTTGATTATATTATCATTGTAAGAATCGCTTTGGACCAATTCAATCATGTTATTATTAAAAGACACTTTTAGGCTAATCCAGTCTTTGTTGTTATCGAAAAATATTTCTAGATCGATTTGACCTACATCAATATCGGTAGATGCTTTTTGGACCAAGTCGATCACATCATTATCAAGGATGATTTATAACTAAATTTGATCCCGTCATTCTCAAGAGTTGCCTCTTCAAGCAATTCGATCGTGTTGCTCTCAAGAGCCATATTTTCGGGGGCTTGACCATGTGAATGTTAGAAACCATCTCTTCAGGCGTTTATACCATATTGGTGTCGAGAAACACCACTTTGGGAGTTCAACCAAATTGGTATTGGGAACCACCTCTTTGAGTTTTTAGTTATGTTTGTGTCAGAAACCACCTCTTTGGATGGTTCAACTATATTAGTGTCAGGATTCCACCATATTAGTGTAAGGAGCCTCCTTTACAAGGGGAACCACTTATTTTGGGGTTCAACTATGTTGGTGTTGTTGGGAAATCTTGGGGCGACATCATATGCGCAGCGGAAGAACAAAAAAATAAAATCTCCTATTCCTAAAGAGATGTTCATCATCGTGTGAAGATTGGTACGCAAAAATCCGCAAAACTTAAAATTGCATATAGAGTAGATTGTGTTACTTAGGGAGATCGTATATCCCTGAATCCTGCATATCTCTAGGAGAGGGTGAAGGAGGTCAAGCATCCTCCACTCTAGTGGTAATCCACACAGCAAGCTGTGACGATGCTCCTCAAATCTCTAGGTCTGCTTTGAGGTGAAGAGGGGGGGAGGAGAATAGGAGAGGCAAGCAAAGGCTCTAGCCTATGAATCACTGAATCCAAACCCTAATGGATCCTCCCCTATTGGGTATTGGATCTGGATCCAATTATCCATGCCTTTTAGATTAGTGGATATCTATCCAATAATCTCTCATGGGCTTTTATTGGATCTCATCCATATGATCCAATAATTCAATGGCTTATTGGATATCTAATAAGATAGGGGCTCCGACAGATATCACATATCTAAACATTTACTCATTGCAATGCCTACCATATGTGTGTGACCCTCTAGGCCCAATATCGAGCTAGCCGTGAGTCATACCTATCAGAACTCCTTCTAGCTAAGTGAATTATTATCTCCATAATAATTCACTTGACTCATCGATTACGAACGTACTAGGCCACTATGCCGCAGTCCCCAAACGATATAGGGGAATCCAATCTATTGGACATATCTATCCTTAGTTACCATGTACCTATAGTCCTTCATCCATCTAATATCCTAGAGATCGTATACTGGGTATAGTGCTGTCAGACCCATACGGTACCATATCATTCACTCCTTAAATCCATAGTCATTTTTGTCATTGTATTGCCCATTGAAGTGGAGCTTCTTGTAGCTCTTGATTATATATGCGTATGATTAAGTCCCTCACGGGACTTCTCCCATGTGTATTGTATTACCTCGAACTATTCCACCATGATCTACTATACCATGTCACCTCTTGATGACATCTCCATTGTATTATGATCTTTGTGAGACAAACTCTAACTACAATCTCACCATGTGTGGCTTTATCAACACATTTTAAGGCCTTCATCCTCTCCAATTATGTACGCTCTTTTAGCAATCGACCTTCGCCCACCCACTCTTAGGTCACACACAGACAAAGTGTAACTCTATGATAGTTTATCACCTAATAACTCTCAAAATCCATTACTTCACTAAAATTGGTGCACCATTATCTAGATCCTCAGCCCCTACCCTCAGTACAATCTCCACTACGCACAACTTCCTTTGCAACAACTTAAATAGCAGCACTACAACATATTCTTCAAGAGTACCCACCTTCATATCCTCTTGTCCTGTGTTAAAGCCTTCTGACTTTAATATCGCCTCTGCGAGTTGAGTCGCCTTAGTCCATTCGTCAATTATTTCATCGAAATAAGGTACATGTGCCTTGAAGGTCCATTCGATTGTAGCACCATATAAGATGAGTTTGCTCCATCAGAATAAGGGATCCATGGAATGACATTATCTCACTCTTGCTTTTATAAGAGTTTATATCCTTGGCCTTTATCCAATGAGAGCTTTGTGCCTCCACTCCATGTTATATCTTCTATGTTGACTTCTTTCATGTGGCTTGAACACTTTACCAAGTTTTACCTAAGTTGCTCCACTCCTCGATTTGCATTAACTTGATGGTTGCCCTCACACCCACTATTCTATGGGTCAGCCATCTATTGAGTCTGATCTCTACATCAATTTTAAGTGCATCTTTGTTTGGTATTGTATAGGATTGCTTCCTCATTTGATCTCACAATGCATCCATCAAAATATTACTTTACCTAGGGTCACTCCCCTACTTAATCTCATAATGTATTCACCAACGCATTACCTCATGTGAGATCATGCAATAATTCTTTGCCGCTCGCACGATCCATTGAGGTTTACGGAGATGTCATCTTGAGGTACCCCCTCAACATCTGGTAGTCCGTTGTATATGATTCTCCCTTTAGAGAACTAAGACTTGTCTCCCTTAAATATTTGCCCCGTTAGAGTGACGTACCACTTCACACCCTTCCCTCTAATGGTTTCAGAGACTACTATCCCCTTGGACTACTCCACCTTGTTGAAAAAACTATGCACTATTTTGTTACCATGAACGCACTTGCTAGATTGTGACTCTATCGTTAGTATAACTCTCACTGTGCCCCTCAAGACCTAGTAGCATGTTACACATATTGTACACTTCAGCCTCCTATGGACATATCCTTCTTATGCTAAAGAAAAATTTTTTATGCTCTATATCATTGAGTTTCAGTTACCTTAGGATGACCATGAACAATCTATCATTCGTATATAAGCCCTTATATAAGTATCAAATTTTTCGAGTTAGCAATTTTCCTCACCTATGTGAGGTTTGCATAACTCTTTCAATCACCGAGTAACTTATCCCTCTTTATACAATCTTATCCTTTGTCAAGTGCTATGCTTATCTTAAGCACTATCAAGTTTGGTTTCCAACATTGAGTCATATCTCAAACTCGACTATTCCAACCTTTATGCACTACGCATTCTTCCCAGCGTGCTTGTCCTTGTAATGCCTCTCATGTGAATGGTTGGCTATTTCTCTAAATGTCAATCTCGGATTTTCACTCATTTAAGTGACTCATTTTCCTACGTCACTACGTTTGTTTCCCTCAAACAGTCATATATATTGGCTACCCTCATCGTAACCTCGCTAGGTCACTCACATTTCCATATCAACTGTTTCTAAGTATGCTTGTCTTACTCTAATACCATGTGTCATGAACTTATTTGATTTTTTTTAAGTCGTGCGATACCCTTATGTGTCTATCCATAAAGAGTTAGTATCCCCAAAACCTCTTATGGTCCCATAAGAACTTGCAAAAGAGAAAACGAGTCAAAGAAAATGTTTAACTCGAGATCTCATAAGTAAACATTTCAGCATACACTTGATAGGCAATGTAAATTATAAGCATAGATTTCGCAAGCTCTAAACGATTATGTGATAAAGGATTCAAGGTGGTCCATTGCAGCCAAAAGTCCCCACAAGTAC
This sequence comes from Musa acuminata AAA Group, assembly GCF_036884655.1. Taxonomy (NCBI): domain Eukaryota; kingdom Viridiplantae; phylum Streptophyta; class Magnoliopsida; order Zingiberales; family Musaceae; genus Musa; species Musa acuminata. The sequence goes on along the minus strand of NC_088337.1, from coordinate 4,824,276 downwards.
CCATATAATACTACTGCAAAATAAGATAGTGAATCAATCTTAGATAATACTCCAAAGGCCTATCCAGTCGTGTGCTACATGGGTAACTATATGGTGTTTTATTGGTTGACATTTTGTATCATTCTACGAAGCAAGAAAACTCCTAAAATAACTACTTGAATAATCTATTTTTGAGTAGTTGTGCCTTTGTCACTTCACACAACTTGCATTTATAGGACTAAAATAACTATAAACAAACATTATATCGAAGTGCAAAGTATGTAAAATCGAAAAATACTAACATATACAAACATTATATCGAATACTCTTTGTATAAATTTGTCTATGATAATATGACATCAAGGTGTTGAACATATAGTGCTGAGGTATCTATCACATGACGCTGAAGTAACAATTATATAACATTGAAGTATTACATATATGATACTAAGGTGTCCATTATGTCATTATATCTCTATTATAGCTCATAAGAACCTAAGATTAAATTTTATATTTATTTTTTCTAAAAAATTAAATAAAAATTAATACCACATAATTTTATTAAAAAAAATAGAACATAATCTCATGAGCCGTGACAAAGATTTTGATGCAAAGAGAACGAGATAGACCGAGGATTTCTCTAGTATTTGCATTAGACACCTTCGAAAACAATAAATAGAGTGAGTGCATATGAGAAAGATAAATTCTGAGTCAGCAAGCAACAAGCTATGGCTAATAAATTAATACTTAATTATTATTTCCTAGGCTGGCACGCACAGAATCTAATACATAGCTCTGCTTCCAATTTGTTTTTGGCTTTTATGTGCCCCAAAAAAAACATATAAAATAACAACTAAATATGTCAGAAAAGTCCATAGGACTGCATCGTTCATCCCAACAACACTGGTCAAAAAGGTCTCCCACCATTAACTCTGCGAAAGCTTCAACGATTGCGAAGTCAACACTATCCATTACTGTAGTGGACACGCCTCCCACTAAAACACCTTCATCCGTGCCATGTCCATAATAAAGAAAGGAGCAATTGGGTTAGGGAGGGCGATTGATGGAGGAGAAGGAGCAGAAGGCCCGAACTTTGGTGCAGCGCCTGAGCTCCGTCGCCGCGGAATCGAAGTCCGCTGCCGAAGCCATCGCGGAGATCCGCCGCCTGTCGAAGCAGGACCCGGAGATGCGCGCCCCCCTCGCCGACGCCGGCGCCATACCCCTCCTTGCCGCCCGCCTCCTCAACCACCACCACCATCACTCGTCTGCGGCCGAGGCCCAGGAGAACGCGGCCGCTGCCCTCCTCAACCTCTCCATCTCTGCCCGCGAGGCGCTCATGTGCACCCCGGGCATCCTCGACGCCCTCGCCGCAGCCCTCCGCCTCCTCTCCCCCGTCGCCGCCCAGCACGCCGCCGCAACCCTCTACAGCCTCCTCTCCGTCGAAGCGTACCGCTCCGTCATCGGGTCAAAGAAGCCCCTCATCGCCGCCCTCGTGGACCTCCTCGGCGCTCCCGGCGCGCCGACTAGGTCCATCAAGGACGCGCTCAAGGCCCTCTTCGGCCTGGCCCTCTACCCGCTCAACCGCACCGCCCTCGTCGAGCTGGGCGCCGTGCCGCCCCTCTTCGCGCTGGTGGTAAAGGACGGGCGGAGGGGGTTGGTGGAGGACGCGTCGGCGGTGATCGCCCAGGTGGCAGGATGCGACGAGAGCGTGGAGGCGTTCCGGAGGGTGGACGGCGTCAGCGTCTTGGTGGATCTGGTGGTTGGGGGGAGCGGGAGGGCAAGGGAAAACGCTGCGGCTGCGCTGCTGAACCTGGTAAAGAGCGGCGGGGACAAGGCGGTGGGGGACGTCAGGGAGGTGGACGGGGCGGAGGCGGCCGTGAGGGCTCTGGCCAGCGGCGACAGTGGGGTGAGCGCGAGGGGAAAGAGCAAGGCGGAGGCTCTGCTGACGGTTCTGGAGAGCCGGCCGGGGAGCCAGTTGCAGCGTATTGATGATTCCGAAACCGGCACCGATGACTCCGTGCCGCATACGCCGCTTTCTTATTCTTCTCCCACTTCCTCCCCGTAAGACTTAAAAGTCAATAGTTGCATCCCTCTCCATCCACTAATTGATTTTTGTTCACAAAGAGTTTTGACGGCTTTCTATATGATGAGTTAAATTGATTTTAGGTAAATAATGATATATTTAGGGATTACATATTCAATGTTTTAAATATCAAAATTATTTTAAAGTAAACCATAATCTTTTTTAATGGATCAAAAATTATATTTATCTTTTTAGATTATTAAAAAATATTAAGTATTTTTTTTATAAAAATATAATGGAGAATCTTATGATAAACTATTAAGATCTTTATTAGTTAGATTAATTAATACCTTTATAAAAAAAAAAAGCAGTGGAATGAGATTTCAAACTCTCATCCTCTGAGTTAGTTTTGAAGTTACTTTTTTTTAACATAAATATATATATATATATATATATTTATCAATTATTTTTTTACCTTATGCCTTTGATTTCACTTGTATAATCCCTTTCTTGAGATGGCAACTTTATTTTTTTACTTTGTGTGTGCCTTTGTATCTCATATCATAAATTAAATGATTGCATGAGTCCTTTGTGTAGAATTATGTTTTGGTTCTATTCTTCTTCTATGGTCAATTTTGCTAAAGAACTTTACTTTTCGATTTAATATTACAATTTATTTTAACCCATTCATAACATTTGTAAATCAGTTGGTTCTATTATAATAATAATTTATAATTATTTACTAATATATTAATTTTAGATTTCTTATAAGTGAAAATTTGATTGAACTTTTTTAATAAACAAATAAGTCATGCATAGTCTTAGCATTCAATGAAAAATATTTATTTGTTTAAAATCATTATATTTATGCATTAGTTTCATTGACTTTGAAAATCAAATTTGATAATGTTTCAAATATCAAAATAAATATAAAGTAAAAAAAAGTTCATTTGAATCTTTCAATATGTATTCCATCTTATTGAATATGGAAGGATGCATAATATAATGATCCTCTTCTTTACTAAAGAATATCATTATTTTCTTTAATTGTTAAACTAGATGAGAGAATATTGCTCTCATCATTAGAATTGAGGATAAATTAGTACAAATATGCTTAATTTTTTTTTTTATAATTTGTAAAAGTAATGAGAAAGTGTCTAAATAAGTAATAACATAATGGAAGAAACAAAAAGTCTTTAGTGATTCGATATTTCTTACCTATATTCACTATAATGATCATTGCTTGATATCATCGACTTTCATTATCTCGCTCTTACTCTTCAACGGATTAATATCAAACAACCTTAATACCTTTCTCTTTTGGAAAGCTTTGAATAAACCTCTTACACTTGAGATACCCATTGCTTTATAAAGAATAACCCTTACAACTCAAAAGCTTCTCATATCATAATAATATATATCATGTTTAATCTCAAGAAGACTGTAACTCTTGCCTCAATTCACCAATGAGGTATATAAAGAAAGGCCCATACAATCTCAAAATAGAGAGTAAATCAAGTAAAAGTATCTAAAACACGGATGTGGCACCATCGTAATTATCTATCATCATTACCATTACTCATTTTTAGTGAAAGCCTATTTTTAGTCCAATTGCAACTTATTCATAGCCTAATTACTTTACCAAGGCTCCGATTAATCCTTTGATACATTAATCAATCCTATAGCATGCCAGTTGATTATATGACTTCAATCCTTTAACATTATAATTGATCCTTTGGATCAACATTTATTTTCTTGCTTGATGTTCGATCCCCTAGCTTGATATCAATTCTCAACTTGACAATTGATCCTCATGCATCATCAAGTGCTGCGCACTCTTAGTTAAGTATCTCATGTATCATTTATCTTGACATAAGAATAGTTTATTAAATTTATTAATTAATTTTATCATCAAAATATAAGATAATAATTTTAATATAAAAAATGGTCATCAACAACCATATAGAGGAGTCAAACTGGCTTGTTCTCCAAAAACGTGTCATGTCAGCAAACTAGATGACGCCTTAGATTTGTTTAAGCTAGTCGCCACCTCATGTTGTCTCTTTTATAGTATTTCCTTCTTGAGCCAAACGATCATGCAAAACTATGTCGATAACATCTAACGAGACCCCTATATGAGTTTAGAAAGCGAAAGAACGAGTATATATGAGTTTAGAATGATATGAGATAAATGGATACCAAGAAAGACCCCTCGTGTTGGTGAACCTTTACGTCATGATTGATGTGTCAACATGGCTCGATCCAATCCCGGATGCATAAGGCATCACGCGGATGCTCGGGTCATATCGACGTCAGGTCGAGTTAGGTCCCAGCGTCGTCTCTTGAGCACAGTTCTCCCTCGGCGGGTTGCTGTTGCTTCGTTGTTGATTCCTACACAATGGTCGAGGTCGGGAGAGGGATTTTTCAACTCGACCCCTTCGAAGTTCAAGTCAGTGTTGTGGAGTTATGGGGAGTTGAGTCTCCCCTCCTCCTGATCAAGGAGAGTTAGCATTTATACCTGCGAGGATAAGTTGGTCGTACAAACTACGATCGACTTAAGCTTTTGTGCGAGTGCCAACCGACCTGCACAGATCGGCGTCGCCCCGAACTTTCCGGAACAATTGTACCATGATGATGTCGTTCGTACGGAGGAGGCGATGAGCGGTTGCCCACCACATATGTGCTACACTTCACAAAGTTCCACATTTGCATCGTCATATCTATTTGCTTGGGTCCACGCGAACAATATCAAAATGTGTCATATCACCTCTCTTAATATTCTCAGCCAAAGTTTCTAAAGTGAATATTCATTTTTATATGTAATTTTAACTAGACATGTTTATGGTGCCACCTTTTCATCTAACTAATTTATGTGAGCTTAGATGACGCAACATGATGTAGTCACTAAGTGGGCTCCAATAACCAATTGGGTGTCATGTGTTTAGCCTAAATAAGTTTTTCATTCCTCGTCAGATATAGTCATATCATTTGCTCGGCTTGCTTATATTATAATATAATATTTGACTCAAGAACTTAATAGATATTATCAGCATAAAATATGATGAAGTAATGTTAGCATGTTTTACCCATCTAAGGCAAATGAGATGCGTAGATGCTCAAAAACCATAAATGTAGGTATTATTAGGCACATGAGATAACGAGGATATTAAGACATGTCAACTTGAGCTGCTCACATAATAGATATTATATGAATGATATATACGGGGTACGGGACAGACTAACTTAAATGCAATTTGATTACATGAAGTTTTTGGGATGTACTAACTTAAATCGCCTTTATATAGATTGTTGGATACATAAAAACATGAGGGCTTTGGTATACATTGATTTGAACCACTCGTATAGGGTACAATAGAAGCTTGAGACTTGTAGAGTATTAAGGCATATTGACTTTAATCACTCACATGCGTAGTGCCGTAGCGACACAAATAAAGACGAGTTGCATGTCATATTTGATCGAAGTTAGTCGATCTAGGCAAATCCGATGGCAGTTGTTCCGAGTAGATTACGAAATGAATCATCAAAGCATGTCCAACCACCGCTGACCTTCTCCTTGGATGAGAAAGGCCTACAGTGCGATTCAAGAAACAAGAACATATAGAGCATAATGCAAAGAGAAGAGATGGTTTGGCACATCATGCATGGGCAGACGAGATAGATTGGCACTTTGCTAGTCTTTGAACACAATGATGTTGTGTAACACAGATCAAAATGAGTTTGATTGAATTTTCATATCTGTCCATTTTTAATATTTGGCATATTTTTAAGATTACCATAAAGGCGTAAGTTTATTTAAGTATAATTTTAAGCTTTTTTTTTTATGATAAACCAATGAAATATATTGGTGATGTATTTATCAATTCTCAAATATTAACAATGAATTAAAAACTCTCGATAAATCTATTTCTAATTATAATCTGATTTGTATTATATTTTAGGTCAAAATGTGTTTGATTGAATTTTCATATAAATCCATTTTTAATATTTGGCATACTTTTAAGTTTTTTAATGATAAAACAATGAAATATATTGGTGATATATTTATCCAATTCCCAATTAAAAACTCTTGATAAATCTATTTCTATTTATGACATGGCATGTAAGACCCTTAGATCCTTAGAAGCTTGGAATCTAAGGATCACATCCATACACGAGGTCAAAGATTTAACCTTATTGCTACTACTTGTGACTTATGGTGAGAAGATCATATATGCCTATGAAGAGATATAGAAACAACCAACAAATTATGTTCTAATGGCACAAGGAAGCGATGGATCTAATTTGCCTCGTTTTGATATCTTATAATGAGTTACATTATGCATATGTTGAATTGTTGTATGACTACAATAAATCAAGTCAAGTATATAAAAGCTTAAAAATGAGCATGTGAAACTATCTTTGTGTACCACATGTTTAAATGTTGATTTAGTGAGGGAAGAAAACTAAAAACTAAAAGATAATATTTTTCAAAATATCCCTTCAATTAAATGCTTTTGAAAACACAAACATGGGCTTACATGAAAGAAAAGGTAAAGTTGCCTATATTCCACTAAAAATAATAAATTAATTAGATCACTTGGAAAAAAAAATCTCAAAACAAGCTCTATTTAAATTTAAGGTCAGACACACTCTCTCAATATGACCTTAAGAAAACATGTCTCAACCTTTTAGAAGCAAAGAGATTGATTTCTATTCAAACAATATTGAATATGACATGCACTAAATTTGCCCAAGGACCAATCTCATATGTCCCAAAATCATACTTTCAATTTAAGAATAAATACAACTTTTGTTATAGATATGATCATCCAAAAAACCATTTCATATTTGAAAAAGAAAGGTAACTCGAATTTTGAAAGATAAAAGTTAAAGGGTTGCAAAATGAATGTTGTCTTCCTTATAGGTATAAATCTAAATAAAAGTTGATAATAAATTCAACTTTGTTATTAAAAATACATGGTATATGACATGAAAAACTAAAATTTAGACAAAAGGGAAAGAAAAATGTTAATTTTTTTTTCCAATCCGCCATAAGTGATAAATATATGATTATATATCTTTGTTGAGACATTCGAATAGTTAGTACATTATTATATAAGTGATAAATATAAGGTTTGAGTGTACATGTGAGCGTCTTTTTACGTTATTTAATGTAATAAAAATTTATCCTATTAAATTAGCTTATGGTAATTAAATTTTAGTTTGGCACTCATTAAATTGGACTAAGAGTAGGTAATAATTAGATGGTAGATTTGGAATTTGGAATTAGGAATCATAATTAGTTCGGAAAGGTTTTAGATGCCAAATGTGGTTCATTTGTTGTATAAATACCCATCATTCCTCACGCTACTCTCTCAGGTGGCAAGAAGTTTGGCTGGACATCACAAAAAGAGAGATAATAGGTAAAAAAAAGAAAACTTATGTTATTGCTTCTCTTTATTTTCGTATGAGGTTTTTGAAGAGTTGGATGAGATAACATGGAGTTTTTCTTTGGTCTTCGTTTGTAGGAGTTCTACTCATAGGTATCATAATCAAACTAAATCGAACAATCGAGCTGGAAAAATCAGTAATCAGACCATTGACAAGTTTGATTCACATATTAGATCAATTATGTTAAAAAATTCAGAATGAATTGATTGTTCCGATTATATTTTGAATAACTAAGTATAAACCGGTCTGGTTAAATAAACCCAATCTGGTTTTGTTAATATAGTTAAAATTGTAAGAAATGAAATAATAGATAAAAAGATAGAAATTATAAAAAAGTTATATTCTTATTTATACATATTAGGATAAAGGTTTTTCCTCAACAAAACAGCGAGATTTTCTCTTATCAAAAATTACTTGAATATTCTTAGCTTAAATCACTCAAGCAAAAGCCTTTATGTCAATTTTGAAACTAGGGTTAACTTGAGAAGAAGGTGACATGTTTTACAAAAATCATCTCTATTTTTTAGTTGTTCTTGCCTTCTCATTTCCCTCTCTCTCTCTCTCTCTCTCTCTCTCTCTCTCTCTCTCTCTCTCTTCACCTATCCTCTACGTATCTTCTCTTTACCTCTTTTCTCTTTGATCACTAAAATGACTATAGAAGAATGAATCAAATGTTGAGACAAATTAAAAATGAGTTTAAAAATTTAAAATATCATGTGCAATATAAGTTTATTACGGTAGAACTGATATTGGATGACTAAAACAATATCCATTTTGAGATATGAAAAATTCATATGCCTATGTTACTTAAGTCGCAACGACTATATTGAATAGATTATTTATTTTATATTATTAAAATAATTTATTTTGGGTTATATTAACATAGTTAATTCTTAGATATTATTAGATTTATTTAATTTGGATAGAAGTTTATGTTTAAAATGTTGATCGACGATATTCTGTTTATCACTTGTCTAAGATTATTATTTTTTTTTATCAATTTTAATACTTTATATTTTTAATACATATAATTTTGAATTATTTTATATTTTAAAATATTTTAAATTAAATATGTAATACAAGTCTTTTCAATAGTAAAAATGTTTTTAGTGATCCGATGACACAAGTCTTTTCGATTTGATTTTGGTACTATAACTTAAAATTGTATTTTTTCCTCTTCTTCTTCTTCTAGATGAGGTTGGCTTTGAATCCTTTGCTAAGACTTGTATAGCTATTTCACGTCATGCTCGATCGGTGTGTTGGATAAAGAAGTAGATCGTGCAGCCTTTTAGGTTGTTCTCACAGTATAAATGATACTTTGCATGTCTCTCGATTAGGAAATAAGAACTCTCTTATTTCTAATAAATAAATGAAATGATCAAATCATTTTTATGCCATCTGACTCTTTTTCCTTCGCTTAGGGTTTCTGAATTCTCGGAAAAACCAATCATGTCGACTGAGTCTAAAGAAATTTTAGTGGGGGAGTCGTCACAAGCGAAACCCGAAATGAAGACTATTGTTCTCATGGCTTCCAATGGCGACGAATTTGTGGTAGACGTGGAAGAAATCACAAACCAGAGTGAGATGATCAGAAACCTCATCTCGGACATGGGCGGCGCCGATGGCTTGCAAGTCCCCCTCTTGAACGTCACAGCTCCCGTGCTCGCTAAGTTGCTAGAGTTGTTGAACGTGAATGCCAAGAATGATGCTGAAGAAGTGACGAAAATAATCAAGGAGTTGATAGAGACGGACATGAATACGATGATCGACGTGCTTGGAGCTGCCAACTACATCGAAGCGACCTCGTTGTTCGACCTCTCATGTAAAGTACTGGCCGATAAGTTCAAAGGCATGTCTGTCGAGGAAATCAGAGAGTTTTTGGATATCGAATGTGACTTCACCGACGAGGAATTGCAACGGATTCGAGCTGAAAGTGCATGGGCATTTGATTGAAGCTTCTCGTGATGGATGGATGTACGAAGACCGATGTTTTCTGGATGACAGATTACTTACTGAGCACTCTTGGCACGATGAATCGATTCCGAATTACTCAGATTTGTGATGGTAGAGTTTTTTCGGCTTAGTTTTATAGTGATATCTTTGTTGTGTTTATCTTCAGTGATATCTTTGCTACAAAACTTTTAATTTAATTTTTTTTCTTCCAAAAATTCAATTTATTTATTTTTATTTTGCTACAAAACTCGTGTGTCGAAAAACAAAAATGTTTTCCAGAGTTCTTGGGATGTAAAAACACGTTAATGGGGGGAAGTGGAAACCTCTGCTTCCTGCACCACCCATCACTTGATGCTCCCACTGGGCGGTAATCTCGAAGCAGCGCACGTCGATCTAAATCTATCAAAAGTTCGGCAATTTGACCGTGTAAAGAGGTTCCCTGGTGCCACTGACGCAACACGTCGATGGGACGACACGAGCAAAGGCTACCGCGCCTACCATGGATATAGCGTTTAGGATTCCCCCCTCTCTCTCTCTCCCCTCTTCCTCCTCACCAACTTTTGCCGTGGGTCCCGTCTACTTCTCCGCTTCGTCACTGGCCGGATGAGACGTTCACCGTCGCCACCTTTCCTCTCGTGCAACCAAGTGCACCTGTGAGCTACGGCTGTGGGTTCCTTATCGATGGCAGCAAGCGCAGATTGGGTTACATCGGGCTTCGTAGTCGATCGAGTGAACGGTGCGGATGGAGAGGTCCAGTTTAGCTTTTCGACAATGCGAGGACCAACGTAACTCCTCGGGATGCCGACTTTTTTGGGCGCTCTATAAAAGAAAGCGGCGGGAGGGCGCACCCATCGCCTGTTCCTTCTACTGAGGAGCCGTTTCGGGTTTCGTCTTACGGTGTCGGTCCCGCTCACTAAAGGCAGCGGCATGTCCGACTTCGTGCGGACGCCTGGCACCGCCATGATAGGCCTCTCGCAGCCCCGTGACGGGCCCGCTTCCGACGACGACGAGGACGGCGGCGGAAGCTCTGGAGCTAGATCCTCCCGCGGGGGCGCCGGCGGTGGAGGCTCCTCCTCTGGCGCCGGAGGTGAGCCTTCTTCGGGTGGTGGATCGGCAGCGCGGAAGCCCAGGGGGCGGCCTCCGGGCTCCAAGAACAAGCCGAAGCCGCCGGTGGTCATCACCAAGGCGAGCGAGTCGGCGATGCACCCGGTGGTCCTGGACCTCGCTGGCGGTTCCGACATCGTATCTGGCGTCACCGACTTCGCCCGCCGACGCCGCGTAGGTGTCTCCGTCCTCGGCGGCAGTGGCACCGTTGCCGACGTTACTCTCCGACACTTGTCGGCACACGGCCCATCTACCATATCCGTGCCCGGACGCTTCGACATCCTCTCCCTCTCCGGCACCTTGCTCCCTCCCCAGCCGCCCGCCTCTGCCGGGGCACCCGCCCCGACGGTGGCCGCCTGGACCGCACGGCTGCCTCCCCTGACCGTCTCCTTGGCGGGCCCGCATGGCCAAGTCATAGGGGGAACGGTGGCGGGGCCGATGACGGCTGTGGGGCCGGTGTTGCTTGTTGCTGCGACGTTCGCGAAGCCGGAGTTCCATCGGCTGCCGCTGTCGGAGGATGACGAGGAGGGGGTCAAGGAGGAGGACGTCAGTCCGGAGACGGAGGCGTTGGTAGCCCTCGGCGAGACCAGTCCGTTGCCTGGTCAGCTCTCCCACACCGACGTGGTTCTTTGGGCGCAGCCTTCCTCGACTCGTCCTCCGCCTCATGCTCATCCTCCTCCTCGTTACTAACTCGAACCCGACCAGAATGCATTCTTAAGAAGCTACTGCAAGTGGAGGGAAATTTTGTTCTGTTACTGATGCATGGGTGCTAAAGATGGTGGGTTTCGATGCTCCATAGCTCTATCCCAAGCTATGAGATCCTTTTTTCTCTTTATTTTTCTTGGGAACAGCTGAACTCCGGCTTCCAATGCATCCCCCAACGTAGTAAAAAGATAGCAACCGTCATTTGATGCTTCAATGGAAGTGGGAATGGGTCAGACCATGGATCACAGTGATCGATCTCTTCAAACATGTAGTTGCTATTTACTTGGTTTCTGACATATTTGCTCTGCTGTTTGCCGGCACGCGCGGGATAAATGCATGCATTTATGCTGGTCTCGGACGCTCCAACTTTGGCAAAGAACTTGGAAAAGGAAGAGACGCATGGTGCGGGTGAGCGCGAGAGGGTTCGGAAGTTTCTGCGTCTTCCTTCATTTTCTTTCTTGTACGTATAACGAAGTCAGTCAAAGAAACGCAAGGATTAGTAGGTGGTGCAGAGGCGCTGCAGGCAGGGATTCATGAGCACTTGGGCACGCAGGTGCACTCACTTGGTATGGGAATATGGTCGCTCGCCTTTCCCTTTTGAATGCTCGCGCTTTTGACGAAGAAAGATGGAGATGATGAAAAGAAGCATTTGGTGCGGGAAACTGCTCTCTCTCTTTCCGCTTTTCTACTACATTGTCACAGGGGGAAACCATCATGTTCTCGTGCTCGGCACCCTGATTCGCACCTGTAGGGTTCTCAATACGCTTCTACCTAATGAGCAAAGTTGCCTAGAAATTATTTGTTTATTATTTTATTTAGTTATATAATTCTGAAAATTATATACCCAGCTTTTTCATTGCTACAGAGAGAGAGAGAGAGAGAGCGCGGTCTCTTCTCTAAAAGCCTTAGCAGATAATAAGACAAAGCTACATAGGAGACTTTTCCCGCATTATCATATATACACTTTAAAGTTACGAAGTGTCATAGGCATTCATGATGCCCATCGAAATGTCGTAGATGCACCTCTGAAGTTGATCATTTGCTGACCATCTTCTTCATTTTGAGAGCATAGGTGAGTTTTCTATATTTTGACGGGTACATGTACAATAAAATGAAGCATCACACCAACACGAAAATGAATTATCCTCGTTATATATCCCCACAAAATGAATATACTGAAAAAATTGTATACTTGATTTGAAATCCTCCAAAATGCTCATCTATCGGCTCCCTGAAAGCCACAACTGGTGGTGTATTTGTGTAGCTTTCATGTCTTGAAAGGGCATGAGGAAAAGTATTGGAAATCCACAGCATACCATATTTTTATATTTGATGAATTGGATTAATGATAGTGAGAGGATGTGATTCTTCTGATGATGGAGGTCCTCACAGAAACGTTCAGCTTATTTGACTGTATACACTAAGAGGGGGTGAATTAGCGAAAATAAGGAAAGATTGAAGTCAAAAGCTACTTCGCTGCTGTTCGCAGATCAACTATGAATTCTGGATGCACCAGTGAAAGACAATGGGTCGACATAGTTGACATGCACCGGTTACACAAATCTAACAAGCACGATCGTATGATCGACACCTTGTTTCTGGTCCAACGGAGTTACCTTGGGCTACTCTTGGTGCCTGTCGTCGTCACCATGGGAGGTAGTTTGTAGTAGTACTGCTGCGGCTTCATCGAGGGGTGCTGCCCATGCAAGCTGCTGTCAATGGGAATAGCGTTGCATACGTACCTGACGGGGAGGAGGCAGTTGGCGAGGAGGGCATCGCTGGTTACCTGATAGCTCTCGTAGTACCTCGGCGTCGGAATCCGGTTCAGCACCTCCAAGTCGAGCTCGATGAATTCTTCTTCGTCTTCATCGATAAGGTTCTCTTCCTCTTTTTGCTGCTGGTTATTAGGGTTTACCCTAACACCCGAGGCACAAGCCATCGCTGCTGCTACTGCTGCTTGTGGTGTGTGTGCTTCCTGTTTGGGTGATATATATGCATGCAAAACTTATTAGGTGTTGGTCGCTGCCATCCAACAAATCTGCAGGTATGGTAAGTGGAGTTGGTGAGTGTGCCTTCCAGCTGCTGCACTTGTAGTTCAGGTGTTGGGTGGAGAGGTTTAACCATATAGATTTGTGGAACTACTAATTGAAGAGAAAGGCATGGAGATGCTTAATCGCTACACCATCCATCCTACCTAATGATATGCCTACCAGTGACTTCCCTTTTACTAAATTTGAAACTGAAATGGAATCCATTTCATGCATGCGGTTCTATTTTTGGTTCAGAATCCGATTGTTCCGATTTCAATTTAGGAATCAACCGTTTCGATTCTGAACCGACACTATCTATTTTTATTTTTTATTTTTTTTATTTTTTTGATTCAAAAATTTAATTCTTATTCAAATCAAATTTATTGATATATTATGTACCTGAAATTATGTATATTCTAAACATCATATGAATGATAATTTAAAATACGTTCGGAAACACATTTGAAATGTTACATTTCAAATATGAATTTGTGTTTGATAATTTTTTTAAATCATATATGATTTTAATGTCGATTAGAAATACTTATATACTACCTCGGGATAGTATTAGTATCTTAGCATTTATTTGCAAGATGTTAATATAATTTTTAAAATTTTTAAATATTTTTTTACTAAATTTGAAATTGAAATCAAATCCATTTCATGTGGTTCTATTTTTGGTTCAATTTCAATTTTAATTTCAGTTAAAAAATTAAAAATTTCAATTAAAAATTTTTGGTTCCAATTTCAATTTGGAAAACCATCTATTTTAATTTTTAATTTTTTTATTCAAAAGTTTAATTCCGATTCAAATTAAATTATAATCGGATCAATTGATCTATGATAAATGTGAAATTATGTATAATCTAAAGAATGATATTTTAGGGTACGTTTAGGAATGAATACATTTCGATTGTGCATTGAAGACCCAATGCATATTTCAAATGTAGATTAGTGTTTGGAAATTCCCAATTTCAATTTGGGAATCAATCATTTCGATTCTCTACCAAAATCATCTGTTTTAATTTTTAATTTTTTATTCAAAAGTTTAATTCCGATTCAAATCCAATCATAGTCGGATCAATTGATATATGATAAATGTGAAATTATGTATATAAACATCATATGAATGATATTTTAGGGTGCATTTGTGAATGAATACATTTCGAATGTGGACCCAATGCATATTTCAAATGAAGATTAATGTTTGGAAATTCTTTTTCAAATCACATCTGGTCTTAATACTGTATTGGAAATACTCATATACTACTTTAGGATAGTATTAGTACTAATCTTTGCATTTGCAGGATACTAATGTAATTTTTTAAGTTTCAAAAATACCTTGTAACTTAATCTAAAATTATAATATTACCAAAATAATTTAGTAAGAATCTAATATAAATTATATTTTTTAAGATAAAATTTTATTTATTTATTTATTTATTTCTAAAGAGTATTTTATATTTATTTATGTGATTATATATTTTTATTTATTATATATTTGGGCCATACAAAATTTTTATAAGATTACATACATTCATTTTTTTATTATATATATATATTTATTAATTTAAATAAAAATATATATTTATTTTTGAATAAATATTAAGAACATCAGAAGAGTAAATTTATCAAAAATATTCAATGAACTTTTGAAATATAATTTTATTGAATAAAATTTACGTTAATACATATTTAAAATACAATTTTCATCTATTATTTATCAGATACTCAAAGCATTCAAATCTCTTTTTCCAACTAAACATTAGAAATGCAAACATGTTCTCAAATATAACTTTTAGGTTTGTGCATCGTAAAACACTTAAGGAAAGCTTACAACGACCACTTTCATAGAACCTGACCAATTTGGAGACGAAATTAGAGGAAGTATGGATACATTAATTAGATTTAAAAGATAAGAAGAAGATAAAAGAAGCCATTGTTAGCTTAGCTTAGCTTAGCTTAGAAAGATATTGACGCTTAGTATTAAATCTAGTTTTGATGTTCCCGATAAACAATATAATATGAATAAGAGATGATATATGATATGCATTTTTGTTCCAATCCTTTGGCATTAGGGAAAAGTTGATGATGCCATATTTACGTTTTGCATTTGACATAAATACAAAAGAAAAATATAATGATTAAGCGACCCAATTATATAGAATAAGATGATAAGCCGTAAGGGGTTTAATAAATGTTGGCACTCGATTTGTAAGATCTAATGCACTTCATACCTTAGATCCGAATCATAGATCACGTTGACTGAGGGAGGAACAATAACACATGAAATATAGGACAAGACAAGATTTATAGTAAATCTGTGTGTAGGAAAATCTATGAAACACGGGAAAGCACAAATCATTAGAAAACAAATGCATATGATACTTAACTCATTATTGCAAATGTCACACACTTTCTATCACTAATCCCCATGGATTAGTGTCTCATCCATCTCTCTCTATATTGATGACCATGAAATCTCAATTCATGTGTCTCTTAAATAATTGCCCTTTCTATTCACAAAAAAAGACTTGCATCTCAATTGATCTAATCAAACTCGATTCATCCACTTACATATATATAAATATATATTGGATTCTGACGCACAAGACTTCATCCTAATTCAATCTATCTAAAATTGCTAAGTGTACCTATCATCATTTTGCTAATAATATAGTATCCAAACATTAAAGGAGGCATTGACATTTGCCCAAAAATATATAAACATTTAAAGGAATAAGATCTATTGGATTACAAAAATGGCTGCTTACTTATTTTTCGTATAATATAATTTTCTTCGTAATAATGTAAATACAAACACTTAGTAAGCAAACGCGGAAAGCACAAAACAAATCACTTATATCGA
Organism: Musa acuminata AAA Group; assembly: GCF_036884655.1. Taxonomy (NCBI): domain Eukaryota; kingdom Viridiplantae; phylum Streptophyta; class Magnoliopsida; order Zingiberales; family Musaceae; genus Musa; species Musa acuminata. Next base: position 4,808,162 of record NC_088337.1, on the reverse strand, counting down.
TAGGCCACGTTAGTACTAGACATAATTTTCTTTTTCTCCTCTCCTTTCACCAATCAATCAAGAACTTTAGAAGTTAAAGGAATAATCGAAAATAAATGAATCTCCCAACCATCTAAGAAAGAGAGAGAAAAACTTGAACTAATTAAAATATTTTAATAATTTGAATAAAATCAATTATAAGACTATCTAATCTCAATCTTTATTACAAATCCCCTTACACAATTTTTACCTAAGTCTCAAAGAATTTAAATTTTTTCTCTCACCCTCTTTAAATTTTTAACACCTTAAAGAAAAACTAGTAGCATATAAAGTAATTCTCATATTTTATTTTTTTCAACAAAATATAGAGATACATAATATATTCATAAAAGAATCAAACCCCATGACTCTTTTTTCCTAGGATTTTGTGTCTTAATGAGACATTGACTCTACAAATCCTAATATACTTACTGTCTCAACCCAAAAAACAAATATAAAATATAGAAGACATAAAATGATTCTTGAAGCTATGAAATTTACACAAGGGACATTGTAGAAGAAGATAGTATATTGTCCATACTCATCAACAATCTTATGGTCATTATTTACGAAAAAGAGGTAAGGATTTGATGGACAATCGACTGACTGCTTAGTTTCTTCGTTCTTCATCAAATTGTATGCTAAAAGATAAAAGAGAGGCAGTCGTCCATAAATTATGTATGTCCATAAATATATACACCTTGCTCTAAGAACCCTAATCAGAGAGCGGCTAGCTTTCACCTGCAACATTCGGACGTACGCAACATTAGATGCATGTGGAACAAACAGGAGGAGTTAACATGATCTCCTCTCAAACCCTAATAGCCGAACAGGCGATAACCTGCCTGCGGATATCCTTTTCTTGGTCTCCGATATCGTCTCCAGCTTCGGCGACCATGGGTGATCTCTCGGCCCGACGAGCTGCGAGTAGTGCTTCCTCAACTCCGGCGTAGTGCACAGAGTCCCCCCGTCGCTGCCACACTTTTGTCCGTCTTCGACAGAGGTGATGACCTTGGTTATGAACTCCGGGAGCACCTTGATCAGCAGCCGGCCGTCTTCGCCCTTCACGTACTCAAAGGGGGATTCCCCGTTGCCGGCCAGCGACGGCTTGGTGCGGCCGGAGGACAGCGAGGCGAGCGACACAGCGGTGAGGGGATCGTGGCACGAGAACTTGTCGATGGGAAGGACGAAGTAGGCCTGGCCAGGGAGGAGCTCGTCGTCAATGGAGAGGACGGGGACGGGGTGGCCGATGTAGAACGAGTCAGCGTGGCAGACGATGCGGTCCGGGAACCGGAACATGAGCTGCCCGGCGAGCTGCTTCTCGGCCAAGAACTCGGTGGCGCCGCCCCAGAAGATGAGCTTGACGAGGCCGCCCTTGGAGGCGGGGTTGAAGCAAGGCGAGATCCCATTGCCCATGGTTTAGATGGAGAAGAAGAAGAAGCCAAAGATTATGACTTTGAGAGGGCTGAAGGTCGGAGGAAGAGCCACTGGTGAGTAATTATATAGGAAGGGGTGGGAGGCGGGTTGACTTGGACTATTCCGTGGTTTAGGTCTTTGATCCGGTCGGTGGTCAGAGGCCATGACGTTGCTGGGAAAAAGTCAACTGTCTACGAGGATATATCACCACCTATCTTCTTCTATCTCTACTTGTGTTATACATAAAAGTCTCACTTTGGAATAGTTTATCATCCAACAAAATAGTTATATTATATTATATTAGATGGATTTTGATCCTAAAAACTTGAAATGATGATTATTACCATCTAAACTAGCCAATCAATACATAAAAAATGCATTGAATTCATTACATGATTTAGTTGGACTCGGTCAACCGCAATTATAAATGCACACATAGAGTGTGGGTTGGAGGGAGCCACGTCCTAAAACAAAGAAAAATATAGGGTTAGAATTGTTGAATGTGATTGGTATGAACCTAAGAAGATGGCTCCATTGTCAATGATATCAGCCAGTTTGATTTGGTAACATGTCGGCCGTGATTTGATTTCCCAAGTATTTTAAGTGGGTTGAGGATGAAACGTGCGATCGGTGGTGTATCCAAGTGACTTGGATGTGGATCGAGCGAATGATAGGGAGATTAGATTTGGCTAGGCGACATCGATTTTGTATGCTTAATTAACATGTTCCAACTGTCGACATCAATTTTGTATTATAGATTCGTGTAATATTGATTTTGATTTCATGATGAGAAGTGTACCAGACTCACTTATTAATGATTGAATATTCAAAGTTTCATATGATATATTTCAAAAATATGCTTAATTTGTCAATAAGAGAGTGATAAATATCTCTGATTAATTGATTCATTTTTTAGTTATAATAAAAGAATTTAAATATCTTTTGATAATTATTTTAACACTCGAAGTAATCGTATTAGTGAATCGAACTGATCGAGATCAAGTCAATTCGAGTTTTATTAACCATGCTTAATAGTATGAAAAACACGATAACCATGCTTGGCATAACTCAGCAAACATTCGATCAATCGCAACTAGCCAATGGATTCACACACGAGAGACTTGCAAGCCATATGTGCTTCGTGTAACATATGACTTGCAAGTCTTATTCACACGTGGATGAATAATTTTTACTTCGGTCACATTATCGTGAAACCATAGTAACACCACATGATTGATAAAAATTACATGATTATCAAAATCAAATTGGATCAAATTATCAGGCAAAATGAGGGGTAACTTTTTTGATTATTTTTTATTGACTTGCATGAACTGAACTATTAATTCTCTAATATAAGATAAATCCACTTGTCGTTAATAGATCTATAAGAATATTATTATTTCGATAGATAACTCTCAAATAAAACTAGTTCGACTTTACTGGTTAATAAACTTGTCGTTCATCGTTCTACTCAACCTTCCTCACTTGACTTCGCTAGTCACCGACACACGGTTCCCATCGGTCTCAAGTGCCACGATGAATAGTTGTTTTAAATTGCCATATGTTTGTATTACATATATATTATACATTAATTTATGTGTTTTAATTTAATATTTTAAAGAAATTACAAGTCCATTATTCTATTTAGAACATAGCTCAATCGATAATAATTGGGCATATCTAACTAACTCTTTTTTGTACTTAATAGTTGATATTTCATTTTGAGTTAATATATTTTATATTAACAATTTTTTTTTGAAAAAAATAATTTCGAACATGAAACCTATCGACTGTGTATAATAATATATAAATTACTAGAATTTTGCAATGGAGAGAACATATTATTATTGCATGATATTTTCACTAGAATATAAATCACAAGAATTATATTATATGTCGGTCCAGCCAAGTTTAGGTTTTCTTCCTTCTATTGTGGCCCTCTGCGTCGTAAGTACTATCGAAATGATGGCAACCTAATCCTCCTTACCAATCAATTCTTCGTCGACTGGAAATCAATTCTTCAACGTATAAGAAAAGCACTTCTGACTTCCAAATTGGCTTTCAAATGTGATCATACTTAGGAATC